>NC_134463.1:72920324-73246436 GCF_047948215.1 Lycorma delicatula
TTTATACAGATATCAATACTAGATCGTGAATAGCGGTGTTCTTTGGTGGTTGGGTTTCAATTAACCACACATCTCAGGAACGGTCGATCTGAGACTGTACAACACTACACTTCATTTACATTCATACATATCATCCTCAATCATCCTCTGACGTAATAACTTACGGTGGTTCCGTAAGGTATTATGCTAGAATTTCTTGGATCTTTATATCGATGCCAAGTCGGGGAATTATAAAGAAATGAACACGGATGATTATGAAATGCGGGTGGAAAATCAATTGATACCAAATCTTCCACAACGTTCAGTTTTAGTAATCGATAATGCGTCTTATAATAAAAAGTTGTACCCGACTCCAAATTCTAACAGTAGAAAAGCAGTTTTATTGAACGGGTTACATTCCTTGTAATTCTACTAAGTTCAATTTTGAATTATATCAATTAGTAAAATTGAACAAGCCATGATAAAGAAGGGTTTACTAAGGATAATATACTGCAAAAATTAAAACACATTGTGTTGAGATCGCTACCCTATCATCCAGATTTAAACATGATCGAATTAATTTAGGCAAAAATAAAGAATGATGTAGCTGCCGTTAATATCTTTAATAAAATCGATGTCAAAAAAATGTTTCCAACAGAAATTTAACGAGCTGTCGGCAATATATTCGAATAAATGCTGTGATCATTCGCTGAAATTCGAAAATAATTACTTCGAGACTGACGGATTAGTGATGTGCAGGTGGAAAAAATTATAATAACGAGTAATAACAGTGACAACTACGACAAGGTTGTAGAGGTGTGACGCGAAAGCGGCAACGATGCAGACTGTGATGTAGATGGAATTGAGCCATTAAAATAGTTATAATTTTTAAATTCTTCAATTGTACATAAATGTTTTATAAGTATAATAATGCAACGGTAAATAATGTAAATTATAAAAATTAATATAAAATTATGATATATCCCAAATAAAAAAAAGTATATGTATAAAGTATTTAGAATAAATAAATGAATAATTAATAGATAAATAAACCGAATTTTAAACAAGTTGTCGCTGATCAGTGATGGCTACTTATATTGCAAATCCATTCATGCGCGTCATTCAAGGTTACTCGGTATTAGCCGGGCTTTTTTAACAATCAAGCTGCTTCCACAGCATAGTAGGGAATCACCCCACCACCTGCTGCGCAGTAACTACAATAGATAACTTTGAGATATTCTTTACCTTAAGATAACTTTTTTGTGTAAATCATACTAATATTCTAAACTGCAAAATCAAGTGCACATTTATAAAAATACAGGTGTTTAAATTTTATTTCGAATAAAACTGCTTGAGGGAATAGAAATATAAAATAAGCATGCTATCAATTGTTATACATCAAATATAAGGTGAAGACTTGAATTATTTTTCTCTCATAGAATTTATTGATATTTCTCTTACTAACATATTTAACACATATTCCATTAATATAAAGTTAATGTTACGAATAAGAAGTTATTTAGAGTGCATGTGGCTGTATTAAAAATTGTAAATGTTTATATATAAGCTGACACCTGTTTTACTTGATACTTATTCATTGCCGATTGAGTTTCACTAGATGAATTTATTTACAAATGATGTTTTTTTACATACAAACACAATGCATTACGAATTAAACTTTGTGACTGAATAAAAGCAAAGTAAAAGATAGATTAATTTCATCACTAAAAACACACTTTTTAAGTATACAGAAAAATCATATAAATAACATAAAAATGGAATACATAAAAAAAACCCAACCACGATTTAAATTAGCTCTCCATGCACACATGTCGATATCGTTTTTATTTGTACTTCAATGGTTTATATACATCTGCAGAATCGCGTATTGGTAGTAAGACATCTTTTAGGGGCAATTTGTTTATATAATTTTTGGTCGACATTTATAATAAACACGGCACCGATTTAACAAAATACGTTAATTATTTGATTTAAAAATGGTCTACCTCGTTTGGGATGGTATTGAGGCAAGCACTGACAAAAAATTAATACAACAACAACGTCCGAAGTGCAATAACGCCAAACCCCTACGGCTGTGCAAACGCAGCTAATCTAAAATAAATCTACCACACTAGTGAGAAGTTACAAAATTATGCAATATACGAAATAAATATGAGAATAATTGGCATTAAAACAAAATAATAAATTTAAACAATAACTTTAATTCTCCAGCAGAAATCTTTAAAAAGTAATATCTAAATATAATTACTGAAATTCATTTTAAGTTACATTTTACGACGTTCGGTAGCAAGCAAGTCTTCATAAACTGTACTGTAATTGCCAGGACGATCTCACCCTACAGAAGCAACACCAATACCTAACTGTAGTTCCGGAGACTAAAAAAAAGAACTAAAAACTGTTCGCAGTACTTTGTTTGAAATAATGTATTTGGAAGTAAAAGTTTATTTTCTTTGGTACAGTTCGTTTAATACCATTTTATAATATCATTATTTTGTGACAACTTGGGCGTTTAGTCGCTAGGTTTTCTAAACACAATGAAAATTGTAGAAACGTTAAAAGCGAAATTGTTTTGATTTAATAAAACATTAAATATATTGCATATCTCGTGATCTTTTAAGAGGAATTTTTTTTTAACATTTAAAAACTGTATTTCTGGATGGAAAGTGTGTAAATAGGATACCAGTCAGCATAGCCACCGATTTTCCTGGTGTTAGATAAATCCTTGCATTAGATAAAGCATGGTTTCCACCTTTCTCTTCTAATAAAAATTATTTATGTATATATTATTTTGTATAAATTTATAAAATGCACTTTCGTATACATCTCTCTCTTTTTACATTATTCTTGTTAGAGGTTTGTTAAAAACATAGCTTTCATCAATAGACGTTCAATAAGGTATGTAATAATTTATTAACTTATTATATTATTATACTAACTTATTATACTAAATACTTGTTATACTCACCAAGTAATAATTTATTTTGGATTATTTTTAAAAATCATAAAAAAATTTCGTTTTTTGATATTAATTTTTTTTTTACTTTAGTAGTTATAAACACTATAATTACGTTATGAAAAAAATAATTCATAATTTATGATACTTAAAATAAAATATAAAAATGGGGACAAAATTTAAATATTTAAAATTCTTTTGAATACTGCAAGAATTATTTCTAAATAATAATTTAGAAATTTACTCATCATAATTTGAAATTTTATTTCAAATGTTTTTATTCTGTTATAGTAAAAGATCATTAAAGTCTTTTAATATGAAATTCCGTCAGTTTATTTACAATAAAACAGAATTTAGTATATCTAACCAAGTTGACCGAGTAGGTCCCTGGCCACCAATAATGGACATCAATGCCTTTGATCACTTGTTCCACAATTATATTTGTCGTTGATCATATTCGCCCGCGCCCGGAGCGAGAAAAGCAGTAACAAAATAAATTATCCTGCCTATCGAGGAATTGATAGTAAATCATAACCCACAGCATGACGCTAAAACGCTCGCACTGCAAATGCAGCAACCCACTAAAACCAATTGTTGTGCAAACGCAACTGAACTGAAATAAATCTTCCTTGCATGTGGGAAGTTTCAAAATGATGCGCAAGTAAATAATAAGATAATAAGCATTAAAACAAAAACAGATTAAATATAAGAAATAACCTTAATTTCTGAGCAGTAATCTTTAAAAAGTAATTTTTAAATATAATTACTGAAATATATTTTAAGTTACATTTTACGACGTTAGGTAGCAGTTAAGTCTTCATAAATTGTACTGTAATGGCCAGGAGGATCTTATCCTATGTAGCAATACCTAATGCAGTCCCGGAGGCTAAAATACAAGTACGAACCCCATACACAGTACTTTGTTTGTAATAATTTATTTGGAAGTAAACATTTTTTTTTTTTGGTACAGTTTTTTTTAATACCAAAATTCACCTGTTTATGCTATAAAATAAAAAGAAATAATTTTCTTGAATTACAGTATAGTTTCTAATTAAAATTAAATTTAATATTATTTATTTGCGAAAGGTTAATAACCTGCTTTAAAAAAAAATACCATAAAAAATAACTAAAAAAAAAACAACCCATAAAACAGAAAACCAACATCAGCATATATTTCGTGGTAAATGGTTATTGTTTGGAATCCTGGGTGAATGGGTTTCATACCAGTTTTTTTTTTTAATTTTATATATTGTTATTTACTAAATGCCAGTTCCCTGTTTCAAAATAGTTTTTAATAAATAATTAAATATTCTTGTAGAAATTAAAATTATATCCAAAAATTACTTTTAACATACACCCTACAGACGCCCAGAAATCCTTTTAAACATTTTTAATTTTTATTGAGATATATTTTCAGAATGGAAAACTAATAATTTTACGTAACATTTAAATCACGGTGTGATAGAAAAGGCTGAATAACCAGATAATTTATCACCTTTGAAAAAAATTTGATATTTTCTCATTAAATTCATAATTTATTATCATTTTGAATCATTATTCTATCGTATGTGAATACTCATACAAATAAAAAAGCATAATTAATAAAAACAATAGTAAAATAAATGATATAGTAATCTATGAGTTGATTGATCTACAGCAAGAACATTCTGACCACATTTTACTGTAGAAAAATGCTTTACAATTAAATATTTTCTGTTATTATATTTAAGTTATATGAAAAGATAAAACAAGTCACTTCCTTGCTTAACTTTTTTCTAAAGATTAATTTTCATTAAAGCCTAGCTCATTACTAAAAACAGGAAACGTAGTTATAAACAAATTTGTGTGGACCACAACTTGGATTTTATGCTAGGGGTGTACAATCCAACAAAGTTACCCTAGTAGTAGTTACCCTGGTAGTAACTGGATGCGCACATGTTCGTCTGATGAAAGAAGAACAGACTAGTTTAAGTTCAATGTATAGTGGGGTGATAATCACTTCGTTGTATAGCTGACTGCAGTTTGTATTTAAAACACTGAGGTTGAGGAAGCAACTCTTGGTATAAATTAGTGGTATCTTATTTCTTATATTACAGTATTTTTCAATACTATATTTTTAACAGCATTTTTTAATATTCCGTTTTTACAGTGGTTTTTAACACTACGGTTTTAAACGGCATTTTTTAACACTGCGTTTTAACAGTATTTTTGACAACTATTTGAAATATTTTTCAGTACTTTAGTTATGCCTCAATAAAAATCTGTTGTAGACTAGGGCCCGGTATTGCTTTTAAGAAGTCAGGATAAGCGCTTAATAACGAACGTATTCAAAAATATTTAATTAGAAATATATTATTTTCAGAAGTTCAGATGACTGTCTCCAATCTGTGGGGAATACCAGTTGACTCGTTAAAAAAGATTTTGACACAGTTAAATAAATTAAGGCAGATGGAAATAGACATATTTTAAAAACTTTTAAAAAATCATGATACATGATCTAAGCGTATGATCTATTAAAAAAAAAAATACGAGTGTACTGAGAGGAAGGAAGGTCGATTGCTTTTTTCTAAAGAATTGTATATTCATTCCACACACACGCTCAAACCAAACCTGTACTGATGGCTCCTACAATGCCTATTCAGAAAAAAAATATTAATAAAGGGAAGAGACTATCTCATTGATTTCACGCAGTCAATGAGAACGTTGGTATTCGTAATGTGTTTTTAATTTTTAAATCGAGTGCCACGTCAAAAAGGATTGCAAAAACGAGATGAACACTTAAAATTACGGAAAATGGGTGGAAAATCAATTGATACCGAATCTTCCAGAACATTTCAGTTTTAGTAATCGATAATGCGTCTTATCGTAATAAAACATTTCATACACGACTCCATATTCTAACAGTAGAAAGGCCATTTTTTTTGAACGGTTACAAAAACGAAACATTCCTTGTAATACGACTATGTTCAATTCTGATTTATATCGGTTCGTAAAATTGAACAAGCCATGATAAAGAAAGGTTTGCTCTGGATAATATACTAGGAAAATACGGACACACTGTGTTGGGATCGCCACCATATCATCATCCAGATTTAAATCGATCGAATAAATTTGGGCGAAAAAAATTATGATACAGCTGTCGTTAATATTTTTAATAAATCGATGTTGTCAAAGAAATGGTTCAACAGAAATTTAACGAGCTGTCGGCAGTATATTGGAAGAAATGCTATGATCACTTGTTGCAATTCGAAACAATTACTTCGAGAATGACAGAGTGAGTGGACATGCAGGTGGAGAAAATTATAATAACGGGTAATGACAATGACAACTACGACAAGGATGTAGAGGTGTGATGCGAGAGCGGCAACATCGCAGAAATCGCAGAGGTAATGTGGATGGATTTGAGCCGTTAAAATAGTTATAATTTTGAAAGTCAAACAATAGTAAATAAATGTTTTATAAGTATAGTAACGAGTTAGAATCCCGGGCAGGCATGGCATTATCAAACACGCTACAAATCATTCACGTCATCCTCTGAAACAATACCTACCAGTGGTCCCGGAGGTTAAACAAAAAAAAGGATAATAATGCAACTGTAAATAATGTAAATTATAAAAATTAATAAAAACTTATTACTTATCCCCAAAAAAAGTATATATAGACTATTTAAAATAAATCAATAGATAAATAAACAGAATTTTAAACAAGTTGTCGCTCATCAACGACGGCTACTTATATTGCAAATTCATTCATTCGCGTCAATCAAGGTTACTCAGTATTAGCCGGGTTGTTTTAATAACCAAGCTGCTTTCATAACGTAATGGGAAATCACCTGCTGCGCAGTAACTACGTTGGGTAACTGAGATATACTTTACATTATACTACGTTCTAACCTGCAAAACCAAGTGCATATTAACAAAAATACAGGTGGTGCGTATATATTTCGAATAAAACTCCTTGAGTGAATAGAATGATGTTCTCTAACGCCAGTGTGATGACCCAACGGGACAAGCACTAATTAAAAATTTATTAAATACCTCTTTTTCTCTTATGCTGCTTTTAAAGAGGTACAGGGAATAAATTGTAAAACGGCGTCTATTGTAACAAACAATATCAGCAATCGTTTCATAAATTTTCATAAATCAAAATAAAAACGGCCTGTCCCATCGGCGTTCCCAACGGGACAAGCACTAACCAAAATTAAATACTTCTTCTCTTCTGCTGTTCTCACAGACGAATAAACAAAAAAGGCAATTGCAACGACGAATTGTAAACACAGCTCATCTAAAGTTTAACTACAAGACATTTCAGAAGTTTCGAAATGACTGGTAATATAAACGTAAATAATAAGATAATCGACATTAAAAAAAAAAAATAAATTAAAAAACACCAGGATAAATACTAAACATAATTTTAATTTCTGATCTGAAATTATTAAAACGTAATAATTAAATATAATTACTGAATTTCATTTTAAGTTACATTTTTTTATGTTAGGTAGAAGGCAAGTCTACATAAACTGCGCTGTAATCACCAGGACGATCTCATGGTATGAAGCAATATACCAATACCTGACTGTAGTCCCAGAGGCTAAAATAACCGACGAACGGTGTACGCAGTACTTTCTTTGAAATAATATATTAGGAAGTAAAAATTTATTTTCTTTAGTACAGTTTTTTTAATACCACTTAATAATATTTTGTAACATTTTGTTTTATTTTAATAATAATTTTGTAATTTATTAATTTAATGTTAAATTTATTAATTAATAAATAGTTAATTAATTAGTGCTACATTACATTAATATAAGTATAAAAATGAATTATTATTATTATTGCATGTTAAATAAATTAATTAGTTACTTTAATGTTGAAAAGTTTGTAATGTTTAATTTTAATAGTTTTGTAACAGACAGGAAGTTTCGTAGATAGGCTTTTCAAACATAAAGAAAATTGTTGAAAGTTGAAGCGAGATAGTTTTGCTTTAATAAAACATTTAGTAGACTGCGTTTCTCGTGATGTTTTACGAGGTTTTGTTTTTAGCATTGGAAAATGATTTTTGGATGAAGAATGTGTAAGTAAATACACTCATACAACTCATCCACACATGCACCGATTTTCCTGGTGTTAGATAAATTCTTTTCGTAAGATGAAGCAGAGATATTCATCCTTTCTCCTCTCTTATAATAAAAAATATTTATGTATATTTTGAATAATTTTGATAAGATGCATTTTCATGCATTTTTCTCTTTCTCTTTTTTTACATTATTTTTATTAGAAGTTTGTTAAAAACATAAAACTATATTTAAGCAAATAGACATGTTCAATCAGGTATGTCAAAATATTCAAATTTATATATATTATTTGTAATTTTTTCAAGTACTATAAAAACCTTACAGTTTTGATATAAAATTGTTATTTACTTTAGTTATAAATACTGAAATTGCGTATTGGAAAAAATAATTCAAGAGCGGAACAGCATAATTAAAATACTTAAAATAAAACAAAATAGACAAATGGGGACAACATTTAAGTCTTTAAATGTAAACGTTTTATCATTTGCTGACGATCTGGTCACTTAAAAGATATTAGGCAAGCGAAAATCGAAAGTAAAAAAGATTAGAAAAATGGTCTTCAAATTTCATACGAAAAATCAAAATGATTTTCCAATAAGAAAAGTAGAATCCAAAAATGAATACTTCAGAACAATAAATAAATATTGTTCCAAAATTTAACTATCTTTTGAAGTAACTATTCCACCAAACATTTTGGAAAGATAAAGAATAAAAACCGGAACACAAAAAATGAAAGCCGCTTATTATCAACATTTTAATAAGAAACATTCGGAATAAAAACACGTTTGCGAAAATCCTAAATTAAGACATTATAAAAACATCGTTTTACCGGAAACGTTGTATATTACGGAAGGGCTACAGAATTTCTTAGGATAATTATAGTAAAAGTTAATTAAACAATTTTAAGAAAAATCCTTACTCAAAATTCGGAGATAATATTTTTAAATTAAGAAAATCATAAGAAATATATCATTTTGAAAAAAGTAGACCATACAAAAAGAAAAAAATTCTAATTTCATTGACACTTTCATAGAATGTATTAAACTAAATTAATAAAACAAATATCAACCTATTGAAAAATTAAAAACCAGTACCAGGTGGTTCAAAGGAATTGAAAAGATCTAAACTACTTACATATTTCTAAGCAAATAATTTTTAATAAACAATCGTTCAAAAAATGACTTGATGAATGTCAAATTCCTGATAAAAAGAAAAGGGAAAAGTGGTACCGAAGAAAAGAAAAACAAATACGGGAAAGAATAAAAGAATATATGCATTCGTGATGGTTAGGAAGTCCGATCGCCAGAAAGAATATTTTGATTTTTACACGTATCCCTTTTAATGACTGGCTGACTGAGCGTTAGTGAGCTTCTCTGTGTAATGATATTCATACACACTAATTCGCTGTAAAAATCTATAACTACTGTTTTTGTTACAATATTTTTTAGTTATGCAAATAGATAAATTTCATTTACATTAAACTGTGATTTCAGTTTATTAGACTAATTGTTAATCTAATAGTTGCAACTATTAGGTTAGATCATAAAACTACTAGCTAAATGCCATTGCGCGTTGGATTACCACCATAACCGGAATGGGTGAAGGCAATCACAAAAAATAATAAAATCACTTTAAAAAAATGTATAACCATTTTTAACAACAATTAATCACACGTTAACTTTCTAAGGAGAGTAAGGAATGAAATGTTACCTTCTTGATTGAACCAAGTACATTGCGGATTATTAAATGTCAAGCCAATTGAAATTCAGGACTGCTTTTATATCTTCTTTGGTTTATTACAGAAGCTAGACGTGTAATGATTTTCATTTACTTATTCAAATAGTTACCCTATATGGGTGGGGTAATCTAATCGACTGAATCATGCTGTATTTATCGTTCTTAAAATAACTTTTGTCTATTCAACCTCTGATGTACCACTGAATGTGAAAATAGGTGGAGAAAAGATTATGGAGGTAAAGGAATTTTGTTATTTGGGAAGTAGAATTACTAAAGATGGACGAAGCAGGAACGATATAAAATTCCGAATAGCACAGGCTAAATGAGCTTCAGTCAGAAATATAGTTTGTTTACATAAAAAATTAACTTAAATTTCAGGAAAAGATTGTTGAAAGTATATGTTTGGAGCGTAGCTTTATATGGAAGTGAAACTTGGACGATCGGAGTACCTGAGAAGAAAAGATTAGAAGCTTTTGAAATGTGGTGCTATAGGAGAATGTTAAAAATCAGATGGGTGGATAAAGTGTCAAATGAAGAGGTATTGCGGCAAATAGATGAAGAAAGAAGAATTTGGAAAATATAGCTAAAAGAAGGGACAGACTTATAGGCCACATATTAATGCATCCTGGAATAGTCGCTTTAATATTGGAGGGTCAGGCAGAAGGAAAAAAATTGTGTAGGCAGGTAACGTTTGGAATATGTAAAACAAATTTTTAGGGATGTTGGATGTAGGGGGTATACCGAAATGAAACTACTAGCACTAGATAGGGAATCTTGGAGAGCTGCATCAAACCAGTCAAATGACTGAAGCCAAAAAAAAATTCAACCTCTAACAAAGATGTGAATGAAATAAGCTAAATTTACGCCTTCTGTTAGGATTCCATAAAATGATAATAGCTTATACCTTTTGATCTTATTCTAAAAACACTCATTTTGTAGTGTTTCAAAAGTTCTTTCAGAAATTCATTTGAATCCTATGCGTAATTTTTCCAGACCGATTACTTTATTTAATTTTTATATGTAATATATATTTTATATTACATGTAAATTAATCTGATCTCGCCATTTTCACATGTGTGCAGTGGTAGAAGATACTGACCGTCAGCTTGAATAACACTCGTAACTGTCAGGTTAAACATGGTTCTGTATTAGGTTTTTTTCACGGAGCTTCACCTTCTACACTCTGTTTAGTCTGTAGAAAGTGTGATTATTATCTTTCACATCTGCTGTTGTAGAAAACGCCTACCAAAATAAAGATAAACATAAGTAGAGATAAACGCCTATCGAAAAAACATTATCTTTATTTCAGTAGGCGTTCTACAACAGTAGATGTGAAAGATGATTAACATTATATATATTATTAAAATAACATTATCTTTCATCTTACTAATAGCGTTATTTTCATAAATCAATTAAAGATGGCCGCATCGGCGCTCCCAGTGGGGCAAGCACTAACCAAAAATTAAATTCCTCTTCTTACTTTCTGCTGCTCTCACAGAGGTACAAACAAGAAAGGCAATTGCAACAGAAACCAGTTGCAAACACAGCTCATCTGAAGTTTAACTACAAGACATTTGCAAAGTTTCAAAATAACGGGCAATATAAACATAAATAATAAGATAACCGACATTAAAAAAAAATAATAAAGTAAAACAAATCAGGTCAAATATTAAATATAGTTTTAATTTCCGAGCTGAAATTTTTTTAAAGTAATATTTATATATAATTACTGAAATGTATTTCTGTTACATTTTACGTTGTTAGGTAGCAGGCAATTGTTAAATGCATAAATTGTACTGCTAATAGCCAGGATGAACATCATATGCAGTACTTTATTTGTAATAATATGTAAAAGTGAAAATCTATTTCTTTAGTACAATTTTTTAATATGACAACTCATCTACTTATTCTATAAAATAAAAATAAAATATTTGTTTATTACAGTATTGTTTCTAACAACATTTGGTTATTTGTTAAATATTAATAAACTATTAAAAAATAACCTTTTGCAAATATAACAAAATATTCCTTATATTGTATAATGCAAAAAAAAGATTCTAATAGGTTTTCAAGAAATGCCATGCTGATGTCCAAACATTTTTGAAGCATTTATATTTTTTTTTCTGTTTTTTTATTAGTTTTCGGTGTATTTTCAAAAGTAAAAGATTGCAATTTTTCATAACTTTTAAATCGCTCAATTTCACTTAATCATAAAAAAAACATTATCGGTTTAAAATAAATTAACATTTTATCATACACTTAATTTATGATCATTTTAATTTATTATTCTATCGTTTTTGTATATTCGTAAAACATAAACAATAATTTAGTTAATAAAAACAGTAGATAAAATAAATGGTATACACGAGCTGATTGGGATTTGGCAAAATCGTAAAACATAATAAATTATATAATCACAAATTAATCCGAGCCGCCTGATAACTTAACTATTTATATGTTATTTTAAAGGTCAGCTTTCATTGAAATCTAGCTTCTTATTGGAAACAGAAAACGTAGTTATAAATGTTTTAGATTTTATAAATATTTATAAATCTTATTGGAGAAACTTTAATGTGCATCTCCCTTTTTGATTGCAATCCACTGAACCAAAAATGTCCAAAAAAACCGAAAATCCCCAAAAAATGAGAATTTTGGAATTTTTCTTAACAGCAGTAATAAGTTAACTGCAGTAATCTCCCTTATCGAGAGTTTTTTAAAAGATATTCATAACAGCTACTTATTTTCGTTAGTTCCAGAGTTATAGCCAAATGAAATTTTATTTAATGAAATATTTGAATCTAGAAGCACATCGCTTCACTCCTTTTTATTTTAATTTTTTTTTTTGCTTTTTTATTTAATTATATTGATTTATTAATAATTATTAACTTCTGATTGTATAATTTTTTTACGTTAATAATAATTCAATAATAATAATAAAAAATAGAAAAAATACCAGAAATTATTAATGAAATAAAATTTTATGTGCACTTCTTTAAAAAAAAAAAGCGAATTTGTAATTTAATAGGCGTAAAAGGAATTCATGTGGTGCCCACATCAGATTTTTATTATTACGTATTAGATTTCATAATAAATTTAATTTGTTTTTCTGGAAATTCCTTTAAAACCATATTTTGACATTTTTATTAAAATATCAAATAAGAAAAAAATCGTATTCTTTAATTTAATTAATATGATTTGAATATTTATTTTATTAAAATAAAAAAAAAAAAAAAAATTAATTACTACCCCCCTCAACCGTCACAACATCGCTAACGTTATATGGTTACTTGCATTTCCCATCACGGCCAATCCTTTTTTATTTATATTTTTTAGTCAAATAACCGGAAGAAGGCGCAGCCAACAGCGTCGAACATACAAAAAAAGCAGCTGTGTAGGTTCAGTTGCCGCGTCGTACACGGTAGCACCCCTTAAAAAATAGAAATTCAAAAAACCTAAAAGTGGTTTTTAGATATTTATCTGAAGAGTATTTATCTAGTAAATATATCGTTCAGTGTAATCGAAAACGGGGAAAATTTGTAATCGTTATTCCCATTTTTTTTTACCTTTCTTCATCCCATTCAAGGTCAAATTTCGTAATATCTAGAAGTGCACTTATCTATATCATGATTCGTATTTTTTGCATTGTAGAGTTTAACGAGTTTCACAGTTGTTATTAGGTTCTTTTCAAAAGATTTTGCTTATTTGAAATTGTTAAATATTGAACTTAATAAATAATTATTTTGAGTACATTAAAAAATAACAATAAAATGAAAATATTAATACATCACATTTAACAATATTAATTCATATAAATAAAAAAATTTTTCTAAAATGTAAATTTTCATAATACGATCAACATCGTTTTCAATGAGCGTTTATATATATATATTTAAAAAAATCGGCACAAATCAGTTGTGCATTGTTTTATAGTGAGATTCTTCAAGATAAAATTGGCCAGCAAATTTAAAGATAGGCCTGAAACAGTGATTATCAAAAGGCGTTCAAGGACATATGTGATGCATGGTAACATTCCATCGATCTATATCTCATTGAAGATGATTGGTACATTAAGGTTGACAAAATTACTTAAGAAGTGGATGTCACTCATGGAAGTGACCATTTCATTATTACAAAACAGTTTTGGTTCTATGAAGTCTGTGCGAGGTGAATTCAAAGACTTTTGACACAAAATTGAAAATAGGCCCGACAGGAAGTTTTCCTAAATGTACAGAATCAATTTTCAAGAGAAGAAAATAATTTTTTTCATGTAAGTTACATGTGATGAATCGTAGGTTCATTACTACATATTCAAGTCTAAATCCGCGATTATGAAATGGTGTAGGAGCGGAGTCCTTTGTCCTGAAAACGCTAAAACGCATCCGTGAAATGGAAAAGTCCTCACGATTTTCTTTTGAGATTGAAAAAGCGTATTACTTCTCGATGTTATCCAGGAATAAAGTGCTGTGAAAGCCGTCTATAAGAACAAAAAGGACCGTCTTCTGATCAGAGATGTGATTCATTTCACGACAACGCCATGCCTCATACAACCGGTAGAACTCGGTATGAACTGTATGAAATTTACACGAAAATCATGGAACATCCCCATGTAATCCAGATTTATGCCCCTGCGAGTTCTTTTTGTTTGCACCATTGAAGAAGGCATTGAGAGGATATCAATTACAGAGCGATAGTGAACTAGAGGTGTTCGTTCAAAATGGGATCGTGACACGTTCTCAAACTTTTTATGAAGAAGGGATTCACAATCTCTTCCATATATTATGAAAAATATATTCATCTTCAGGGAGTTTAACCAGAAAAACAAATAAATTTGTATTGTTTTTATCCTTTACTAATAAGTTATAAAAATAAATGACCGGTTTTTATTCGAATGGTATAGTTTATGAAAAGATTAGAAGTATACGAAATGTATAAAATGAAATAAATGAGAAATTTGGAATAAATAATTAATATTTATTGAAGATAAATCCACTCTTTCGTAACGACAAGCTTCATAACATAAAAATATAAATTATAAAAAGCTAAAATTAAATCTCCAGTATTTAGTTGATCAAACAAGTTAAGAAAAAAATATGGATTACTTATTTATTTCATACGCGGCGTTTGTTTATCATTAGTACAACAATTTTGATTGACATTTTCTGATGATGAAACAGAACCCCTGAATTACGTAAAATGAAATGAGGCAAAACCAGTCATATGAAGGAAAAGAAAAAAAGTATAAATTTTAAACGTATTTTTTTGTGATAGCTAGTTACTTTAGTAGTTAGGTTTTTGAACATAATTACATTTTTGAAATTTTGAAAGCGAAATAGTTTTGCTTTAATAAAACATTACGTATACTGAGCTTCGTAATTTTTTACGAAAATAATTTTTTTAACATTTTAAAATATATTTACGGATGCATTTAGTTTGTAAATAAGCTACTTATTCGCATAGTTAACACTAGAAAAGTGTTAGATAAATACTGCGTTATGTTAAGCATGGTTTCCTCTTTTCTGACGTGTTAATTATAATAAAAATATTTTTATGTATTTATTATTTTATATAATTTTGATAAGATATTTTTCATACGATTTTTCTTCCCTTTTTTTGATAATTATTTACATTATTCCTGATAATCTTGAGTGGAACAGGAAAAAAAATAAAAAAATAAATCTTGAGTGGAACAGGAAAATTAAAATAAGAAATAAATATAGGAAAACGGGGACAAAATTTAAATTTTAAAATATTTTATTAAAATAAATTAATAATAAAATATTTAATAAATTCAAATTTTTATTTTATTTTATAGAAAAATGGGAACAAAATTTAAATCTTTAAATGTAAACCTTTTAGCAGTTACTAACGATGTAATCATTTATCAAAAGATATTAGACTGGCAAAAATCAAAATTCAAGAATTAGCAAAATGGTCTTCAAAACTCATATGAATAAACAAAATCTTTTTCCAATAATAAAATAAAAAACCAAATAATCAAAAATTCAGAAAAATATATCAAAAGTGTATATCAAATTTGATGAAATAATTACTCGGAATATTTTAAAATAAAAAGGAATAAAAATCAGAACATAAAAATGAAAGTAACTTAACATCATTTTAATAACAAGCATTCACAATAAAAACTCGTTCCCGCAAATTGTATTTAAATTAAGACACGATAAAACCTTAGTTTTACCGGAAACGATAACGTTTTCGGTAAAACGTAGTATTCCGGTAATACGTAGTATATAAATACTACGGAATACCTACAGAATTTCTCAGGAAAATCTAGTAAAAGTTAAATAAAAATATATAAGAAAAATCTATTACTCAAAACTCAAAAATAATATTTTTAAATTAAGAAAATGGAAAGAAATACACAAAAAAGTTTGAAAAAGTAGACCATACAATTAGATTAAGACGATTCAAATTTTATTGCCACTTATACAGAATCTATGAAACTGAATTTAAAAAAAAGACAAATATTTTTAACTTTTTCGAAAAAAATAAAAATCAGAACAAAAATGTTCAAAGAAATTGAAAAAGATCTAAAATAATTAAACATATAAATAAATAATTTTCAATAGACAATGTTTCAGAAAACTCGTGGATTAATCTCTAATTCCTGAGAAACAGAAAAAGAAGCACAGTAGCTGTACCGAAGAACGAGAAATAGACAAGGGAAAGAACGAAAGAATTTTGGAAAAAAAAATCACGGAATATGTATGTTTGATCAATAAGAAGTCCGATCGCAAAAAAAGAACATTTTGGTTTTTTCGCGTATTCTTTTTAATTAATAAGTTTAAACAAATTTAAATCAGATAATATTTTTTGAAAATAAATTGTTATTATATTTAACCAAGTTAGAGTACTAAATAACTCAATTATGAAGGTCTAATTATGAATCAAGTGGTTTAAATTTTATCATTTTCCAGCTTTTGAATATTATAAGATTTAGTTTTGAATATACTAATTAGTTTTATTATATTGCACCAGCACCTTTCTTCAAACCCCTTCCGTATCTTGCCACGAGGGGCTTTAAGGTCATCTACAATAAGCCTCAATTCAAGACATCTTGCCGCCCCGGTTAAATAATTCTTCACGGTCTAAGGATCGGAACGCAGGAAATAATTCCGTATATAAATAAAACAAAATAAACAATTACCCGCCCGTTAAAAGAAAGATATTTTTGTCCCGTTCTGCAATCAGTAGGGAGATACACATTTTTTCCACAATCCTTGCTTTCCGTTCCTCACCGGAGATGTTCCCCGTAAAAAAAATTCGGCGTTAAACACCTAATCTATTCACACCTACTTTGGTCTATTTTTTAATACTGCGTTTATACAGTACTTTTCAAAATTATTATTAAAAAACACTACAAAAAAATCAAACCCCCATAACACAAGAACAACAAAATCACGACAAAGAAAAACCAGGCCGAACCCTAAATTCCCTCGGCTATCTGTTCTCTTGGAAGGTACTCCATGAAATTTTCAACGATTATCCATTCCGCCTAGTTTTTCCAATTCTCAAGGAGATCTATGTCGACCCGATAATGCCGAGCCGACAAATAGTCTCCGTGCGCAAAAGTTCGTATTTGTCGCATTCGTAAATTACATGGTGGGCGTCATCTAGTTGTCCACAATCTGGACACACACCTAAATCCACCAAGCCAAATCGCTGAAGTCGATCTCGGAAGGCGCTACGACCAGAATGTAATTGCGTCACATACCTGTTAGAGGAACCCAAGTGGCGCCCAACGACGTCTGAGACGAGATCATACGTGTAACGCCCACCCACTGCCTCATTCCATCTTTTTCTTCCCTACACCCCTGGTCCGTATTTGCAGTCAAGCATGACTCAGTCCAGGGGCGTGTCCTTGCGACTCTAACGGGCCTCCCAGTAGATATGGCAGTAGATCTGGCATGGCAGGTTGGCCCGCCGGTTCTGGATCTTCTTATTTTAATTTGCCTGCTTCTAATTTCGGAGGCGGGGGTAACCGGCTCGTCCCATCTGGCCTGCCATAAAGATCACCATCCGTTCTATCCCGCGAATTTTTTCTGAAGTCAATTCACCTGACTTCTTAGCAACATAACGCTGCTCCTTTTCTGACACAATTACATCTTGATTCGGAGAGGGAAGACACCCGCCATGTGACGGATTTAACGCCACACCACCTCCTTCGTACCTACCCCTGAGGAGTTTTACCGGAGGTTATCTTCAAAGACCTCAAAACATATTCCATCTTGCGTCAGTCAGGATGCCACCATTACGAATGCAACACGCGAAATTCCCATAGGTGTTACGACGCTTGTATCCTCCTGTTAACACAAGTCTTAAACAAGACCATATCGATTGAGCCGATCCGTGAAATCCACTCTAAGGTACAGCGATCCCAACACGCAATGCCAACGAGCATGCAACAACTAAACAACGCAAACACTAATTACAGAGTAAGCGCTTAATAACGTATTTAACAATATTTCATTAGAAAATCAAAATATGTTATGTTCAGAGATTCAGATTTGCATCGCCAGTCTGTGCGGAATACCAGTTGACTAGTTCACTCGTTAAAAACAGTTTTGAGAAAATTAAATAAATTAAGTGAAAATGAAACATTCAGTACATCCGGTAAAACTCGCACACAAGTGTAAAAATACTGAATATAGACAATTTTCAAAAAGTGCAAAACAGAACATAATTTAAAATTGGATGATTTTTATGTAAAATCATAATACGCTGTCAACATTAAAAAAATTCTAATATTTTAAAAAAAGAACACCCAAAACTAGGCTTCGACTTTAACCGTGATTCGTTGAGAAAAATTTGTTGAATATGGATTTCAAGTGGAAAAGGACAGATGGAAACAGACAACTTTTAGAAAATAAACGCTTTAAACGTACCATTATTTGAACAAAATACTCGTGTACAGAGAGAAAAGAGACCGATTGTTTTTTCTGATAAATAGTATATTCATTCCACACACGCAAAGCAAAGCCTGGACTGATAGCTCTTACAAGGACTATAAAAAATACATTAATAAAGGAAAGAGACTAATAATTGTTCACGCAGGTAAAAAGACTAGTGGTATTCCTAATGGGATTTTAATTTTTAATTCGATGCCAAGTCGTGGGATTATAAAGACTAAATGAACACGGGAGATTACGAAAAGGGGATGGAAAATCAATTGATATCAAATCTTCCACAACGTTCAGTTTAGTAATCGATAGTGCGTCTTATCACAATATAAAGTAATATCCGACTCCAAATTCAAACAGTAGGAAGGAAGTTTTGTTGGACCGGTAACAAAATTGAAACATTCTTTGTAATATGAATATATTCAATTCTGAATTATATCAGTTCGTAAAATTGAAGAAGCTATGATACGAAGGGTTTACGGTTTACTGATAATATACTAGAAAAATACGGAGATCGCCATCATATCACCCAGATTTAAACCCGGATGAACTAATTTGGGTAAAAATAAATAATGCTTAGCTGCCGTTAATATAATTAATGAAATCGATGTTGTCAAAGAAATGGTTCAACAGAAATTTAACGAGCTGTGGAAATTCTGTTATCACTTGTTGCAATTCGAAATAATTACTTCGAGGCTGACAGAGTGAGTGGACATGCAGGTGGAGAAAATGATAATAACGCGTAATTACAGTGACAACTACGATAAGGATGTAGAGGTGTGACGCGAGAGCGGCAACATCGCTGAAGATGCAGATGGTAATGAGGATGGAATTGAGCCATTAAAATAGTTGTAATTTAAAAATTTTTACAATTTTAAATAAATGTTAGATTTAAACAAAAGACAAACAAACGACAAAATACAACGAAGAGGGTGTTTACAGATGAAGAAAAGAAAGCAAGATCTGAACGGATGAAGAAATACTGGGCAGCTCGGAAGAGTAAAATAACACGCTTTTCTCAGAAAAGATCTAACTAAAATTGACTTAAGTGGTCCCATGTTGGGCGTAAAAGCATCATAATTATAATACTATTTAAAATAAATAAATGAAGAATAAATAGATAAATAAACGGAATTTAAACAAGCTGCCGCTGATCAGTGATGGCTACTTATATTGCATATCCATTCATTTGCATTCACAACAGTCAAGTTTACTCAGTATTGGCCGGGCTTTTTTAAAAATCAAACTGCTTCCACAGCATAGTATGGAATCACCCCACCACCCGTGCATAGTAACTACGTTGAATAACTTTGAGATATACTTTACTTTAAGATAAGTTTGTTGAATTGTACTAATATTCTAAACTGCAAAACCAAGTGCATATTAATGAAAATACAGTTGGTACGTATATCTCGAACAAAACTGCTTGAGTGAATAGAAATAAAATAAAACTAGTGCAATAAAATAAAAGAGCCTCATTTGTTATAACATCAAGTATAAGGTGAACGATTGCTTTTCTTGTAAATATTATTAGTATTTCTGTAGGTTTTTTTTCTCCCAGTGCGGGCCTAATCATATATTTCATTGACGTCCCCAACGGGACGCCAAAATTTAAATACCTTTTCTTCTCTCATGCTGCTTTCACAGAGGTAGAGGAAATAAGTAGTAAAACGGCGTCTATTGTAACAAACAATATCAGCAATATTTTCATAAATCAAAATAAAAAGGCCTGTCCCATCGGCGCTCCCAACGGGACAAGCCTAACCAAAAATTAAATACTTCTTCTCTTCTGTTGTTCTCACAGACGTATAAACAAAAAAGGCAATTGCAACGACGAATTGTAAACACATCTCATCTAAAGTTTAACTACAAGACATTTGCGAATTTTCAAAATAACGGGCAATATAGACGTAAATAATAAGATAACCGACATTAAAAAAAAATTAATGAAAAAAAAACCAGGTTAAATACTAAACAATTTTAATTTCTGAGTTGAAATTTTTAAAAAGTAATATTTAAATATAATTACTGAACTCCATTTTAAGTTACATTTTTTTATGTTAGGTAGCAGGCAACTCTACATAAACTGAGCTGTAATCACGAAGACGATCTCATCCTATGAAACAATATACCAATACCTGACTAGTCCCGGAGACTAAAAAAACCGACGAAGTGTTCGTAGTACTATGTTTGAAATAATATATATGGAAGTAAAAATTTATTTTCTTTAGTACAGTTTTTTTAATACCTCTTAATAATATTTTGTAACATTTTGTTTTATTTTAATAATAATTTTGTAATTTATTAATTTAATGTTAAATTAATTAATTAATAAATAGTTAATTAATTATTGCTACATTACATTAATATAAGTATAAAAAGTAATTATTATTATTATTGCATGTTAAATAAATTAATTAGTTACTTTAATGTTAAAAAGTTTGTATTATTTAATTTTAATAGTTTTGTAACAGACAGGAAGTTTCGTAGATAGGCTTTTCAAACATAATGAAAATTGTTGAAACGTTGAAGCGAGATAGTTTTGCTTTAATAAAGCATTTAGTAGACTGCGTTTCTCGTGATGTTTTACGAGGTTTTGTTTTTAGCATTGGAAAAATGATTTTTGGATGGAGAATGTGTAAGTAAATACACTCATACAACTCATCCACAATGCACTGATTTTCCTGGTGTTAGGTAAATTCTTTTCGTAAGATGAAGCAGAGATACTCATCCTTTCTCCTTGCTTATAATAAAATATATTTACGTATATTTTGAATAATTTTGATAAGATGCACTTTCATACATCACTCTCTCTCTTTCTCTCTCTCTCTCTTTCTCTCTCTCTCTCTTTCTCTCTCTCTCTCTCTCTCTCTCTCTCTCTCTCTCTCTCTCTCTCTCTCTCTGTTTTTACATTATTATTTATTAGAAGTTTGTTAATTACATAAAACTATATTTAAGCAAACAGACGTGTTCAATCAGGTATGTCAAAATATTCAAATTTATATATATTATTTGCAATTTTTTTCAAGTACTATATTAAAAACCTTACGGTTTTTTTAATATAAACTTGTTATTTACTTTAGTTATAAATACTGAAATTGCGTATTGGAAAAAATAATTCAAGAGCGGATCAGGATAATCAACATACTTAAAATAAATCAATATAGACAAATGGGGAAAAAAATCTTTAAATGTAAACGTTTTATCATTTACTGGCGATCTGGTTATTTATCAAAAATTATTAGACGAATATCGAAAGTAATAAAGATTAGAAAAACGGTCTTCAAATTTCATAGGAAAAAACAAAATGATTTTCTAAAAGAAAAGTAGAATCCAAAAATGAATACTTCAGAACAATAAATAAAAAATGTTCCAAAATTTAACTATCTTTTGAAGTAAATATTCCGAACAATTTAGAAAGAAACAGAATAAAAACCGTAACACAAAAAATGAAAGCCGCTTATTATCATCATTTTAATAAGAAAATTCGGAATAAAAACACGTTTGCGAAAATCCTAAATTAAGACATTATAAAAACATCGTTTTTCCGGAAACGTTGTATATTACGGAAGGGCTACAGAATTTCTTACGATAATTCTAGTAAAATTTGATAAAACAATTTTATGAAAAATCCTTACTCAGAATTCGGAGATAATATTTTTAAATTAAGAAAATCAAAAGAAATATTTTGAAAAAATTAGACCATAAAAAAGAAAAAGATTCTAATTTTATTGTCACTTTCATAGAATGTATTAAATTAACAAAACAAATATAAACCTATTGAAAAATTAAAAACCAGTATCAGGTGGTTCAAAGGAATTGAAAAGATCTAGTTAAATATTTCTAAGCAAATAATTTTTAATAAACAATCGTTCAAAAAATAACTTGATGAATCTCAAATTCCCGAGAAAAACAAAAGGAAAAACCTTAGCGGTACCGAAGAATAGAGAAACAGATAAGGGAAAGAATAAAAGAATATTCCGTGATGCTTAGGAAGTCCATAATGTAAATTCATTTACATAAAACTACGATTTCAGTTTATTAGACTCATTGTTAATCTAATAGTTGCAACTATTAGGTAAGGTCATAAAACTACTAGATAAACGCCATTGCGCGTTGGATTATCGCCATAACTGGAATGTGTAAAACACGATAAAATAACTCTCGATTAACGATAGAATCGATTGACCCATGTTTCATGTGCTGTAGTAAAACGGCGTCTATTGTAACACACAATATCAGTAATCTTATCATAGATTTTCATAAATCAAAATGGCCTGTCCCATCGGCGTTCCCAACATGAAAAACATTAACCAAAACATACCTGCTCTCTTCTTCTGCTGGTTTCACAGAGATATGATAAAAAAAATACCAATTGCAACGACGAATTACAAATACAGCTCATCTGAAGTTTAATTTCAAGACGTTTGCGAAGTTTCAAAATGACGGTCAATATAAACTTAAATAATAAGATAACTGACATTACAAAAAATAAAACAAAAACAGGTTAAATACTAAACATAATTTTAATTTCCGAGTTGAAACTTTAAAATGTAATATTTAAATATAGTTTCTGAAATTTATTTCTGTTACATTTTACGTCGTTAGGTAGCAGGCGTTTTAATAAATTATACTGCTAATAGCCAGGATGAATGAACATCATACGCAGTACTTTGTAATAATATGTAAAAGTGAAAATTTATTTTCTTTAGTTTTTTATTTTTTATTTTTGTTTAATACAATTAGCTTATCTATTCTATAAAATAAAAATAAACTATTTGCTTTAATTACAGTATTGTTTCGGATTTTTAGGAATTCCCACCCCCCAAAAAATTAATTAATCAATGGGCTAAATATCGATGTATTTGTATATAAAATAAGAATAAAATATGAATATGCATGTTTGAAAATAGCAGGAAATATTGATATTAACAATAACCAGGTTGGAGAAATAACCCGATAACACACTACATGCCGGTTATTTATACCGCCTTTTACACCGGTTATTTTAAAAATATTCCCCATATTAATGGCTTATAATTTTAATATTTTACATATTAAAATTATAAGCATTATTGCTTATAATTATAGATACAAAATATAAATATAATCAACCAAACTTAACCTACGCTCGCTATCCTCGACTAAATAACAGTAATGTTTTGATTATTTAAATTATAAATAATTGAAATAATTACAGAATTTATTATTTAAATATTCCAAAAATTACTTTTTAGTAAGGTTAGCTAGTGAAGCTAGCGTAGGTTAAGTTTGGTTAGCCTTTCATTCGGAACCCACCGGGTTGGTCTAGTGGTTAACGCGTTTTCCCAAATCAGCTGATTTGGAAGTCGAGAGTTACAGCGTTCAAGTCCTAGTAAAGCCAGTTATTTTTACACGGATTTGAATACTAGATCGTGGATACCGGTGTTCTTTGGTGGTTGGGTTTCAATTAACCACACATCTCAGGAATGGTCGAACTGAAAATGTACAAGACTACACTTCATTTACACTCGTACATATCATCCTCATTCATCCTCGTTTATCGTTTAGATAAGAATTATCTAAACGATAGTTACCGGAGGCTAAACAGGAAAAAGAGAGGAAAGCCTTTCATTCGGAGGTCCCGGGTTCGAATCCCGGTCAGGCATGGCGTTTTCACACACGTTACAAATCATTCATCTCATCCTCTGAAGCATGCCTAACGGTGGACCTGGAGGTTAAACAAAAAAAAAAGAAGTTTGGTTAGATTTTATTTATAAAATAAATAGATATAAACGGTTATAAGAATGGTAATTTAAATGGTTATAGGGTTATTTCTTCAACTTCGTTATTGTTAATATCAATATTTCTTGTTATTTTCAGTTATCTCCAAGTGAAAAACTTGCAAATTATTGGGGGAGAGAAACGAAAAAGTACCAGTTTTTATTTTTTTATTTTGAAACATGCGTATTCCCACTAGTTCTTATTGGATATTAGAAATGCATTGATTTTTGGCCCATTGATTAAAAAATTAAATGTTTTTTTTTTGGAGGGGAATTCCGTAAAAGATCCATTGTTTCCATTGTCACTAATAATAATAATAATAATAATATTATTATTTTGTTATTGTTAAATGGTAATAACCTACTAAAATATAACTCTTTGCTAATAATTGTACTACTAAAAGTAAGATACTGTAAATCAACATATTAATTTATCCCTTTCTGTACACACTGCTTTAAGTTTGAGATTTAATGTATTTACATGTTTGTTATATTATTATATTTAAATTTAAAAAAAAATCAAAATGTAATTTATTGTAAAAAAAAAAATCGTTCAATTTGCTTGACAAATATCCAAATGTTATATTTTTCTTGCAAAGGAGAAGACAATGTTTTTATTAAAATTACGTAGTTTCTTGTTATCGTAGATAACTTTTTTTTGCTTCTTTTCCGCTAATTAATCGATGTTGTCTTTCCTGTAAAATTTAGAAGTCTGTAATTTACCTTATTGATTCATAAACATAAGGAAATATGAATACAAAACAAAGATAACAGAAGTATTTCCATTTAGTATCACGCACAGTAGGACAAAGTGTACTGCTTAGGGACTTAGCTGTTTCAATATACACTGCCCCTATACATTTGGATAAAACGGGGGCGGAAAATAGTGAACTAAATTCATTTTACCGGCAGCCGAAGAAATCGAAATAAAAATCCTAGTGCAACTGATTGGGAAGGGCCAACCTGTTGTTGGAAAGATAGATCGCTAGCAAAATATTGATTTGTTGTTACATCATTGTCATACATAGAGACGTAACAGAATTTAACGGTTCATTGATTACAATAAAAAAAGAAACGGAAGAAACTGGGTATATTTTATATTTTTACTTACTTGTACGAAGTAAAGGAAGTATTGTGATCGTGAAAAATTTCGGCTTACAGATTTCAACGGAAATATCCATTTTGACTAGTTTTGGCGTGACGTCTGTACGTGCGTATGTATGTATGTGTGTGCAAATGTATTTCGCATAACTCAAAAACGATTAGCCGTAAAATGTTGAAATTTTGGATTTAGGCCTGTTGTAACAACTAGTTATGCACCTCCCCGTTTGATTGCAGTCGAATTGACCAAAAGTGCCCAAAAAACCCCAAAATCCAAAAAAATTTGAATTTTGGAATCCAAATTTCAAAAATTTGGATTTTGGAATTTTTCTTAACTGCAGTAATCAGCCCTCATTGAGAGCTTTTTAACGATTTATCATATGTGGTACTTATTTTCATTGGTTTCAGAGTTGTAGCCAAATAAATTTTAATTAATGAACTATTTGAATCTTAGAATAGGAAGGCACATCGGTTCAAATCAGACATCTTTTTTTTTAATTTATCTTTTTTAACATTCTTTTTAATTTAAATATATTGATGTATTAATAATTATTAACCAGTGATTGTAAAACGATTTTTACAATAAATAATTATTCAATAATAATAATAATAAAAATATGAAAAAAATCAGAAGTTATTAGGGAAATAAAATTTTGTGTACTTTTAAAAATAGGTATATGTAATTAAACATGCATTATTACATATGTGTGTATGTAATAGATTGTGGTGAAACATCTGATTATTTAATATTAATTGAAAATTAGAATTTAGAATCGTATTATTTTTGCATTTCTAGTTCAATTTCTGTTTAATTTTATGCAATTATGAAATTTCTGTTTAGTTTTATCTACATTAAAGTTAACTACAGAGTGACTGAATTATAGACTCTCACAAGAACAACATATACACTGAGGCATACATGTCCGATCTTTAATAAATTGCAAACAATTCTTATCTTTTAGTTCATTGCTCTCCTGATACTTTCGGACAATATTTTCCCTAAGTCGGAGTTGATCATAATTTCGTTTATTTGTTTTTTGTTGCCAATCATTTAATCACTCCTTGTTTGATATAATTCTTCTGATCATAATTTGTGAACACGTTCTCTAGTTTCAGCGATTGTGTAACTGTCCACTTTATTAAAGAATTGGAGGGTCGTATCTCACTTTCAAATGAAGTAAGTTTAAATGAAGTGCAGCAAAAAATGCGTATACGTAATTTAATAGCCGTACAAGGAAGTCGTATGATGTCCACATCAGTTTTTTTCGAAGAGTTGAGATGGAATGTATTGAAATTTTTAATATTTATTTTCATATGTCTATATCATCGTTTCACGAGTTTAATGCACAACTGAAAAATTTTAGAGTCGAAGTCAGCTAAAAATTTTTTCTACGACTTGTAAAATACAAGCATGAGGTACAGTTAAATCCGTTGATTGATTGACAGTCTAAGCTGGGATATGTGTAAGAATTACATGGAAACCAAAAAAAAACCGGTTATGGTCGGCGAGCTTTAAATCGGTGACCGAGGGAAGTTAATATTGTGCCGACTGCTCGATCAGGAAAGTAGGGGTCTTGACCCCGTAGGGGAAGACACCCTCTGCCCCCCTCTGATCATAGCCCTTATAAGCTTTACCGAAGGTCATCTTCGAAACCTCAGCTTTTAACATATTCCAGTCCGCCTCGGCCAAGATGCCACCGATGGGAATGCCACGAGTGACATTCCCACCGGTGTACTACTAATTAATGAATTCAAAACAAAACACATCTTAGTCTATAGTGTTTGAGTCCTACGTAAGACTCAAAGGACTGAAGTAATACAAAGGAACTGAACTACCTACTCGTAGAAGGTAAAAATGAGTTCAACACACAACACAGAACATAAAGATATTACACAGAACAATAAAAAAAACAGTGACAATGAAATAAAACAAAGGACAAAAACATAATTTATAAAACAAAACATCAACTAAAACAGAATACGGGAAAAACACTTATACATTTGTATAAGTACGAATATAGTAGTGCATAATTTTAAACTTCACACGGTTGCAATCGGCCGGCTAAAACCAGTGTATGAAAACACCTTAACAAAACAATAAAGTTGCATTACTTTATCTATAACGAAAATAATATTAAAATTAATAACTTAGTCATAACACAACATTGTCAAATCATATAATTTTATGATAATTCCGAATATATTGATATTTTTAATAATTCTCCAGACATCCGATTTAATATAAATATATGAGCGAGGTTTGACCTTGCTTTATCATTTAAACGAAACATAAAATAAAAACAACATAAAATATTTAAATCCTATAAATAGTTAAATATGTGCTACGCGATTTATACCTACTAAAATATTACAGGTTGGGGAATTATTGCTCTGCAGAATTCTACCTATACAAAACACACTTAATAATGTATGCTTGAAAGAAATAATTTAATATAATAAATTTGAAACTAATAAAATATCTAAAATAAGGATGAAACATTCATTCAGGAATACTGGTGTGGAACGGATATCCTTTTTAAAATAAAAATCATTTAATTAAATTAGACATTACCCGATTTGTTTTTTTACGTATATAGATGTCTCATTATATAATTAAAACTTTATATTTTAGTTAAACGAATATTCCTGATATTTATAATACATTTTTTGATCGAGTTTAAACTATATGCAAAATAATACTTTAGGAAGAATTTTCACAGAACACTATTGTTAAACAAACCTCGGCTCTTTTTATAATTTTAGAAAAAAAATTATTTCAAATTTATTAGAAAAAGTTTTAATAACCTGGAAATTTTTACAATGTTATATAAGAAATAAAAAAATAACCAGTAAAATATGAATGAACTAAAAATTAGAATTATTGCAGCTGTCAAGTATTATAAGACCTTTTATTTTATGGGAACGCTGGTTCTTAGATGAGAAAACCAAGAAATGTTTAAAAATAATAATTTCAATAAAAAAAATTATAATTACTGAATGTTAAAAGTTTCGTGATCAATTGACATATTTAAACTGAGTCATACCGCTTTCTCTACTATCAATTTCATCGTCTGCAGTGCGTGTATCGCTTTCACCAACCCAAAAAAATACAACCTTATTTTACTATTTATAGAGTGTGAAATACATATCAACACACTCCTTAAAACTTCTGAACTAATCCTTTTCAATTTTTTTCTACTTATGGTTTTACAATCCGCACAAACTAAAGAAAATGACAATTTTTTAATTTTAATTAAATAAATCTGTATTTTTACAGTTCATATCATCCATTTCATAAAGAAAATAACTTTTTCTTATAAATGATTGCTTTATATTCGTATAAATTGCATATAAAACGGATGTCATGTTTTAATAAATGATAATTTAGATGAAAAATTTACTATCAAAAAATAATTTTTAAATCTTTAACGCTTTCTTTTTCTGTTTAGTGTCCAGAACCACCGTAATGTATTACTTCAAAGGATGATATGTATGAATGTAAATGAAATGTGTAGTCTTGTACAGTCTCAAGTCGACCATTCCTGAGATGTGTAGTTAATTGAAACTCAACCACCAAAGAAAATCGGTATCCTGAGGTACCGATGTACCTCTCAAATCTATATGGAAGTAACTGCCTTTACAACGAATCGAATCATAGAACTCTCAACTTCAAAAATCAGTACTTAAAATCAGGCTCTACTTAAATCTGTATACAGATTAGTTATAGAGATTAGTATACAGATTAGATATTAGTTTGATAACAATAACTTCTTTTATAAATTATGACGTTAAAAACTATTTAAAAAATTATTATACCGGTAAATTGTCAACATTCTAAAATAAGATTTTATCTTTTAATTGTTATTACTTTTATAAGCCTAAACAGTAGTTTAGAAGTTTTACTTAATCAAGAATTATAGAGTAGTAGTATCCAGATTTTATATTTTATATAAAAGTTTTTATATTTACTAGAAAGTAAATTTTATTTCTGAGTGAGTAATAATTTAATTAGTCTGATAAAAATGTGTACTACAGAATTAGGCGTCTAAAGAGTAATCCAAAATATAACTAAGTACAGGTTACTAAATATATACTAAGTACAGGTTAGCGCAGAGAAACGGGGAAATTTTTTAAATTAGAAAAAATGAAGTAAAGTTACTAACCTTTATTTGATGTTGAAAATATATTATACAAGCGTGGACATTTCAATACACATTACTTTTTTTAATTACTTCAGATAAGTGCTGTCCATTTTTAGCGCAAAACATTCAGTAAGTCGATTCTGAAAATTGTGCACAGCGCGGCGAAATGTGTTCTCCCGGATTTTGGCGATTTCCTCTTGAATCGGTGTTTTGAATTGGGCAAGGTTTCTTAGTCTTGTCTGGTACGCAACGTTCTTCAGATGTCCCCATAAAAAGAAGTCGCTGACTGAAAGGTCTGGAGACCGGGGCGGTCAAGCGATGTTAGCAGTCCTTGAAATTACGCGATTCCCAAGTAAACGACTCACTGCTGCCATAGACGGTCGGGAGGTGGCTCCGTCCTGTTTGCTGAAAGCCAAGATTTGGAAGAAAATGGAGCCTAGGAGCAAAGAATGTCTCTAGCATGTCGACATATCGTTGAGACGTTACAGTGACAGCAGAGCTCTTTCATCTTCAAAGAAGTAAGGGATTATCGCCCTGCGATACGAAACTGCACACTATACAGTATTCTTAGCATTGTATAACGGAATGCTGGTCAAGGTGAGCAGGGTTTGTTTGAGCCCAGTAATGGAATTTCTACTTATTCAAGTTTTCACTAAACTTAAAATAGGCTTCATCTGACGTCCAAAGATTTTCAATAAAATTAGCATTCTCATTGATTTTAGTTTTTCCCAAAATTGCAGACGTAATATACAATCGTTAGGTTTCAGTTCTTGGACAGTTTGAATTTTGTAAGGATGGAAGTTTAGGTTATGGAGTATCCCACTTGCACGATCCCACGTCCGAGCACCAATGATGATTCAATTTTTCGCACCAAACGACGAGAACTCCTTATCGCTACAGCTTTTTTGCAAAGCCGAACTACTCTCTTCAAAGTTCTGAACCCAAGTTTTGAATGCACGGGAAGAAGGTTTTTGACCGCGGGGTGGGATCTCATAATGTCGCCAGAACACTTTTTGTGCAGCTGTCACACTGTCACCATGTCGCTAAAACGCCCTTACAGTAACCGCACGTTTTATCCCATTCCAATGCTTTATCACAATTAAATATCCATTACTGTTCTATAGTTTAACGTCTTTCTACCACTTATGGTAGACCTACAGGGCTGCCAACATCAAATTCAAAATTACCCGTTTCTCTGCACCACTCTGTATTAAGTAAATGAACCTTTCAATTTTCATTTGGATTCAAAACCGGGATAAGCCGATTTTGGCTCCAAATGAGAATTTAATATTTCGTACATTACGAAACTTTCACAACATATTCTAACATGTAAAGTCTAGCTTACGTAGCCATCAATGACACATCACAATATTCTAACTAATGACTACAGTATTAGTCATTCGGTTTAAAAGCGCAGTGAAAAATGATTCATTATGAATTTAATTTTTTTTAACAAATTAAATAAAGGATTTTTCGGTTGAAATATTTAATTATTTATCGTCATAAAAAAATTCCTTGATATAAACTAATTCTGTTACGTAATATAATAGTAATTTTATAGTATATTTAAATAATACTAATGATTAAACAAGTAAGTTAAATAGGAACAAAGTTTAATAAAACAGATGACCTTTGTAAACTTATAATATTATTCTCGTCTATTAATAAATTAATTTCATTTACATTAAACTATGATTTCACTTTATTAGATTAATTTTTAATCTAATAGTTGCAACTATTATTATTAACCATAATAATTTCATGCAAATCTTAGGTATTTCTTATAATATTATAATATTTCTAATTTACAAAAATATCATATTTACTGTAATAATAAAAATTTAATTAATGATCAAAAAATGTTTAAAGATGATATATTATTTAAAAATATACTAAATACAAAAAAATAATAATTTAATCTCACTATCTCCTTGATAACATGGTTCCGTTTGATTTCATTTTAGTCCACCAGAGTACATATATTTACATTCAGTGTATTGTTTAGACCGAACAACCATGAGTGTTTACAGGATTTTTAGGTTATGATTTTTAATTTTTTACTTCGATTTAATACTTTAACTCCTGATGATAGCTTTCAATAAGCTGAAAGATCTAGAGGATATTTCAATGTGCTGGTAAGGTGGATTTTAATAATTGTTAATATTAGATTTATTTTATCGAATTTTTTTATTCAGTCAAACAGTATATCAACATTATGAGGAAATGTTTAGTTATTTTTTTAAACTGATAAATTATCTAGTTTCATCGCATTTTCTATAACTGTGTGAAATTAGAATGATTTTAAATTTACGTTAAATTATAATTTTTTTCGTTCTGAAAATATATCAATTAATCGCAAAAAAATTATAAATTTTTGGAAAAAACACTGGACGTTAGTATCGTATGGATTAAAAATATTTCTTGAAAACCTATTAGAATATTTTTTTGCATTTTACAAAGAATATTTAGTTATTTACAAAAGATTATTTTTTAGTAGGTTATTCCCACATTATTTTATAAAAATATTAAATTTATTATTATTTTTAAAAAATACTGCTTCAAACAATTTATTATTTATTTTTTTTTACTTTTAATGCTGCAAAGGACCACTTTAGTCGAATAATTCAAGTCTTTTCTGCCGATCTTTTGGCCTTTAAGTTCTTAGCTTTCACTTTCTCCCAATATTTAGTCATTCTTAATGATCTTGCTTTACGATCCTCTTCTGAATAAACCATTTTTGTTAATTAAAAGTTCTTACTTTAAAGTTGGTATTCGGATCTTTAATAACAAATTTTAATTTTTCGGATTTATTAAGTATATCTTCGTAAGTCAAATTTAATTTAATTCTTGCATGTCTTCTTTAATTTCTTTAATTCATAATGGCGGATTTTTTAAAGACCAAAATCGATCGATAATTCTCTTAGTAATCCTATCCTGCGGTAATCTTAACAAGTGTGCATAGAAAGAAATTCGCTTCTTTTTCATAGTATCAATTAAGGATTCCAAGTTTTTGTACAGAAATTTATTAGGCAATAATCTGTACTAATTTTCGTGTTTATATTTTTTGCTCATGCACGTTTACAATTTATTTTTATTTTATGGAATAAAGAGGCGAATAGTAATATTAAAAAAAAATTTACAAAAAGAATAAATTTTTGCTTTTAAATATTATTACAGATGAAGTAATGCGCATAGTGTTCATCCTTTTTTCTTTTTCCTGTTTAGCCTCCGGTAACTACCTTTCAGATAATACTTCAGAGGATGAATGAGGATTATATGTATGAGTGTAAATGAAGTGTAGTCTTGTACAGTCTCAGTTCGACCATTCCTGAGATGTGTGGTTGATTGAAGCCCAACCACCAAAGAACACCGGTATCCACGATCTAGTATTCAAATCCGTGTAAAAATAACTGACTTTACTAGGACTTGAACGCTGGAACTCTCGATTTCCAAATCAGCTGATTTGGGAAGACGAGTTCACCACTAGACCAACCCGGTAGGTTATGGTGTTCATCCTGGCCATTAGAATAGTTAATTTATATTTCCCCGTTATCTAACGTCAAAAAATGTAACTGAAATGGATTTTATTATTTATATTTAAATATTACGTTTTAATGATTTCTGCTCTGAAATTAAAATTATTTTTATTATTTACTTTATTTTTCTTCTAATTTATTATTTTCTTTTAATTTTCAATTATCCTATTATTTACTAAATATTTTGCATCGTTTTGAAACTTCTCAAAAGTAAAGTATTTGTACTTCAGATAAGGTGAGTTTGCACTTCGCCGCTACGTAAAATGAAAGTTATGGGCTGATGGCTGACGACTTTTTATTTTTTGTACAGCGCATGTCTTACCTTGTCCGGGTCGCCGGTGAGGTTGGCCATTTGTAAATGAATTTAATTGACGTTTCAGATCCGATATTTCGTTTATTTAACAGTTGATTAAACAAGCAAATCTGAAGAATGTTATTGTTTTATACACAATTTTGCTGTTACGTAAAAGGTTGTTATAATAAATAAAATGTGGATTAATTAAAATCATCATTTATACCAAACAGTGGTAGAATTGTGTCACGACCTTCTCCCGCTAGATGCGAGCAGTTGTTAATTAATTTTTACTGATTACTTTTATTTATTTATTATTATTATTTATTAATAAAAGAAAATGATTATTACTTAATATTTAGCAGTAAAAAGAACGTGCTTAAATGATCGAACATACTGTCCATCAAAAAATCATAACATTATTCTTAAATGTTTATAAACAACAAATAACAACAGTAATAATAATAATAATAAAATAAATTTTACTACAGTGATTCATTCATTCAATATCGTAGCAGATCTTAAAACACAACTGTTTTCGATAAACATAAATCGATACTGAGAATACTATCGATTATCCATTTCAAACGTATATATATGATTTTGTTTTTGGTCTTCCAGTGACAATTAAACATACATACATATTTATGTAGCCTATGACACTCCCCTTAATGTAAGGATTCCAACGTAGAGTCATACATTTAAATCGGTTCGGCTGTTGAGCTACTATGGTGAAACATTCACGAATATGCATACAAACATTCACGCTAAAAACATTTCACTCCTTTTTGGGCAGTCGCGTAAAAAACGAAGTCTAATGATTAAATAATACCCAAGAATCAGAGCTTTGTTATAGAGAGTGATTCGTATTGCACGGAAATCTCTGGGGGAAATGATTCTTTAGCCAAAAATAAGAAAAGTTTTCATTAAAACATAGGCCAGAAAACGCTTTGTAAGTGAGTTTTAGCTCACGAAACATTTAGCTCTTCTTTGTGCTCCCTCTGTGAAATTAAACCGTACTAAAATCGCTTCGGGTACAAATCGAGGGGTAAATTTAGTGTTTCCTTATGAGTTTGATCTAAGAAATTGAATAAAAATGGTCCCAGACCTCTATTTCAATTAGGTTTTAAAAAAAACGGTGTACAAGATGAAAACGTTTTGTCGGAAAATACACTTTCTTAGGTTTGGAATAAAGTAACTTTGTTAATTTACAAATAAATTAAAATCTCCAGTAATCTTTGTAGAGAATTTAATTTTGAGAAAATTGAAGTAAATAAAGTCTATTAAAATTAAATATAATTATAAGTTCAACTTTAATTTGAAACGAAACAGACGAATAGGATCGGAAAAGTGATACGATCTTAAACAGAATTTACATACAAATGCTAAAAATTATTGAAATAAATCTGAAAGTCATCTTTCTAAAACATTAAAATTTATTTACTTTTTCATAAGTTGTCCTCTAGTGGTGGAATTAAATATTCATGAAGACAAATATTTGGATGCCAATTCATATCTTATGAAAATTAACAACTTTTTATGGTATTGAATATACATTTTTGAATTTTTTATTTTTATTATAAATTTGATCGTTTAATGTAACATAAGAAAACTTAACAAAAATACCATTCGTATTTTTTACTAATTAAATATACCTTAAATTTTTCTTTTATTTTTACAAGAAATTAATTTTTTTGGTATAAAATGAAACCATAATTTTTACAACTTCTATTTTAGAATAATATCTGATCCCAGAAAAGCAAGAGAATATTTTGTATTTAAAAACAAAATTTGATCGAAAACGGTGAAATGAAATCAGTCAAATTGAAGTTGTTTTATGACTTCGTTTAATATAAATAAAACTTTATTTTTAAGTTATAAAATATTATAATATTTGAAAAAAAAATGCATACATACGTACACAAATAAATTAGATCGGTAAATCAAAAGTCCGTAAAATCACCTTCTCTTAAATCTAGTTTTTAAAGTAGAAATAGTGTTTTAATCGATAAATTGTTATGCTTCGTGCTCAGTCTCACGAAAACTAGAACTAAATCTAAAGAAAAAAACCCCACGTAACATCCAATAATATTAAACCAAATGGGAAGAAATAAAACAAAACTTTTCAGAATATATTGTAGTTGAAACAGTTTAAATAGCAGTTGGTAGGATTATCTGCACGCTATGATGCAGTATAACGTTTCAGTAGTAGCATACCATTGTACCTGCACCCCAACAATTACTACTAGGTTACCGAGTTTCGACAAAGATTGTTCGTTATACTATATTATTTTATATATAACATAAAAATAAATAAAATAATTAAATTTAGTCGAAACTAAATTTTTTTATAGTTTATAATAAACATCCATAACATTAAAATTAAATTTTTTATTTAAATTTTGTTTTTTTTAATCGGTCATGCCATATAAATATTTACTTTTTATGTAGAAACATCCAGTTCCATTAATTATTCAATTATACAAGAAGTTCCATAAGTATCCATACATAGAATGTATATAAATAGTTAAAAAATAATAAAAAAAAAAAAAAAGTTAATTTTTCCTATGTATGAAAACTTACAGAACATTATATTTCGAATATACGAGGACGGTCCAGAAAGTAACTTACGTTTGTGCCTAGCATGGAGAAGGATGAGGATAGAGCCGCCATCTTGACGTCAAAACGTTTCTACACTCAGTACGCATCAGGTTGTCGTAGCGTGTGGACTGTGATTTTTTTACTTTATTCGCTGCGAGTTATTGAAATGTGCGCTTCAACAGAAAATCAGCAAGATGTGAGGTGCGTTCCAGCAGTTAGGTTTTTACTGGCAAAAAACCTCAAACCAATTGAAATTTATCGGCAACTTTGTGCGGTGTACGGAGATGGAATAATGAGTGAAGGTGGATTGAGGTAGTGATGAATTCAATTTAAAAATGGCCGTGAAAATGTTCATGATGAGAACCGCAGTGGTCGGCCTAACCATTTGACTGATGAACTGACGATGAAAATCAACGATAAAATTCGTGAAAATCACCGCATTACGATTACGGAACTCGCTTCATTCCCCAAAATTTCATGGTTTAGAAATGGAATGGAAAAGTGGCGGGAGTTTCACAAATTCTCCCTTCGAATCGCAGAGCCTGGACAGTGTCCCTTGCTGCTGTATGATTCCGTAATCGGGCGTTTTTAAGGGTTTATTTTAATGACGGGTCTAGGTTTCAAGTTTTGTTATATTTTATGGATGGATTTATGATTAGCATTCCATATCCGTTTGGACCAGCGTTCTCAAACCCATTTCTGGGTCCGACCGCGGGAGACTAGGCTTTTAAAACCTGTGCCCCCGACGTAATTCCCCTTCAGACCGTCCGTTGAAGTCCTTTCGGTGCTAGTGCTTCATAGGCTAGCAGGAATACGCCACAACGGGGCCCTAGTTTTTGTAGGGTGCAATGCGCCCCCTTTTCCGGAGGGAGTCGCAATTGCTGGTTTAATTAATTGTAAGTATTAAGATATTTTAAGGTACGGATAAGGAGAAGATCTACTTCTTCGGTGGCTGCCCTTCACGCTGCTTCTCTGCTGGGCTCTTTTTCCGGACTCCAGTCCGTGACGGCGGGTCGCGTAGTGGGTCTTCTTTCTTCTTTTTCTTCTTCAGGTGACCTCTTCGTTCTTCTTTGGCCTACATTTTCCGAGACTAGGCAGTAATCGAAATTACATGCCCATAACCTTGTTGTTCCCGTGGCCCGGAAGGGCTGAACGGGGGAAAGTGCAGGTTTCTTCTTTCTTCGTTCTTCTATGCTGTTGGTGGCTGCTGGGCTCGTTCCCTCTTCTTCGGTCTTGAAAGGAAAGGAAAAAGGGGAACTTACAATTTAGGTAAAGCATGATTCGCGATCGCGTTTTGGGAGCGGCGATCGCCTTTTGTCGAAGAAGTAAGAGCGGATTACTCAAACACATCAAATAATTAATCTTCCAGACACATGTGTGTCCGGGAAGGGTTTGGGGGGACCGCGTGGCCGTGGTGAAGAAACTAGTGTTGTGTTGGCTGTGGCGGCTGTCGTGGGTGTGATATCTGAAACATAGAAACAGAACACACAGAAAAAAATAGGAAAGTTTTTATTATTTTATTTTTGGAATTTCAAGGTTTACTGCGTGATCGGGGAAGGTTGGTTATCACAAGTTTTGTGCAAGATGAGTGCCAAAAGTTTAAGGCGCCAGATTTCTACAGAGAAGGAATTAAAAAGCTATGAAAAGCATCTTTATGATAAGTGCCTCAATTTAAATGTCGACTAGCAGAAGAATAGTTTAAGATTATCCCTTTCAAAGATTATAGTAAATTTTACAAAAAATTTATTTGTATGGTTTTTTATTTAAAAACGTAAGTTACTTTCTGGACAGCCCTGATATATTACAAAAAAATATTAATACCACAAATAAAATAAATACAAGTTGGCGGGGAGGGAGCACAGCGCAGATTCGCCAAAACTGGCGCTCTCGCTCATTTCCATTCAGTGTAGCTCACGACTTAGACGTGATAGCGTGGTGATTCGTGTGTTTGTGTTTACAGTTTGTCAATAGTAATGGGAAGAATCGTGAACCAGTCGTTCCTTCGATTCGATTCTTTATACTGAACGAAAGAATCGAAAATCGGTTTGCAGGAGAAACCGATTCTTTTTACGATTCTTAACAATGAAATTGATAGGCGACGGGAAACCAAATCTTTCTCAATTACGATTCGATTCATAGCAATCTTTCTTAAGCATAGCTTGTAGTGGGGGATCCTCCTACCATACCAAATCTAGCTTGCGTTTTATTTATTTATTTGTTTATTGTTTTCCACACGTGACGTATAACTTATTGTATTACCATCACTAATGTTTATTGAACATTCGGTAAATTTATTACTTCCGATTATAAAATATTTTCTTTACCTGTGCTATTTAACTGAGTCAATCTTAAACCATTAAATTTTATCTGTAAGCCCCATAAAACATTTTCTGTTTATCAACTACAGCGAAATGAGAGCCAAATAATTTTTTTTTTTCAGTTCTTAAAAGTATATCTTTTTTTTCTTGTTAACCTTCGGAAGCACCGTCAGGAATTACTTCAGAAGGTGAATAAGGTAATATGTATGAGTGTAAATGAAGTGTAGTCATGTACAGTCTCAGGTCAACCATTCCTGAGATGTGTGGTTAATTGAAACCCAACCACCAAAGATCACCGGTATCCACGATTTAGTATTCAAATCTGTATAAAAGTATCTGCCTTAACTAGGACTTGAACCTTAGAATTCTCGACTTCGAAATCAGCTGATTTGCGTAAACGCGTTTACCACTAGACCAACCCGGGGGGTAAAAGTATTTATAACTACAAAATTTATCTTAAACTCATTTCTCTAAAGCTATAAATGACAAAATGAATCATTTAAAATAATATAGCTTGTACCGTACCTTATTTTTGAGCGAGCCATTGATTCCGTCTTTGTTTTTGTTTTTTTATCACATCGATGTTATTTTAAATTTACTTTGATGTTTTTACTTATACGCGCACAGTTACTTATACAGATACACACAAAGATTTTATTTTTAAAAATTGTTGGTTCTATTATCACAAAAAGATAATGAAAAATAATAAAAATTAAGCAAAATAAATTAGTTAATACCATTCAAATAAACTTGATAATATTTTACATATATACATATAGAAATATAATTTTTTCGAAATTCTTTGATTTAAGTCTATTTCGCCTTTCTGTGATTAACTGACCCGCTTTTGAAAAAATTCGTTCATAGGGAACAGAGGTTGCAGGAATGCAAAGTCTAGTATGCATTATTTAAAATAATCTCGGATAAATTAACCGCCTTTCTTTCCACCAAGAGAGAGGATTTTGTGTTCTTGAGATAAGTGGTTTATTTATATATTTATCTAGCTCTAAAATTTCTGCTACTGTTGGGTTTGAATTAGTTAAAATTGGCGTTACTTTTTTATCAAAATCTTTCCATGCTGAAATGGAGGGTTCAATAATTTCTTGTTCGGTTTTAAACCTATCGCCTTGTTCGATTTGAATACTTCGAACTTTCTGTGAAAGTTTTGTGTAAGCATTTTGGTAAGATGCTTCATCTTTAAAGCGAGGACCTTACAGCATGTTTCCGAGCAAAATATTATTATTTTCAACATCCTTAAATCTATGTTGCAGTTGGTCTAACATCTTGTTACATACTTTAACGATTTCAGAAGTTTGAGTAGAAGATTTAATCTTAAGTACATGTCTTGACGTCACTCACGCCAAAAACAGATTTTTAAATAGTGACAGTTTTTTGAGAACTTGATTCAACAATTCTCAAAAATGTTCAATAATTTGCACATTTCAGCAACTCAATTTGCACTGTCTACTCATCAAATGAAATATTATTTAGAATAGGATTCACCAAAGCGATAGTTGAAATTAGTGGTTCTTTTGTTTCTAATAATCTATTAAACATGTGCAGGAGTGAGTTCCATCGGGTAGGCATTTCCTGTTTTAATTTTAATTCTTTAAAATTCATTTTCGATTTTTACCATTCGATTTTACCACAGTTGTCAATAGGCGTTCAAGGACAAATGTGATGCATGACAACATTCCATCAATCCATAATCTCATTGAAGACTATCAATTGATGAAATTACCTTACGATTGATGAAATTACTTCAAAACAGGGTATAACTCATGGAAGCAACCACTCCAGTATCACAAAACATGTTTTGTTCTGTGAAATCTATGCGAGATGGGTTCCAAGAGTTTTCACTCAAAATAAATTAGAGGCCAGATAGGGAATTATTTTAAAGTTTCTGAATCACGTGTGAAGAGGGGAAAATAATTTTTTGCGTGGATAGTTACATGTGATGAATAGTAAAATTGGTTTGACTGGCATTTCTCCCGCCACCTCACCATTCGATCGCCCTAAAGCATAAGACCGAATGTCCGTACACAAACGGAAATTGAGCCTCGGAATAGTTTAGCGACCAGTATTTTTAATAGCTCCTAGAACTTACCTAACAGCGTAAGCGGATTAAGCGCGTTGCCACACATCACCGGCTTCCGTGTCGCACCGCTCACTTGTCATATATTACTAAAATGGGTAGGCACACCCCGTCAACTACTATGATTATTGATAAGTTCAACACATACATTTCCAAGGGTAAATCCGAAATTATGGAATGGGGTAGGAGTGAAGAGCTTTGCCCTGTAAAGCCAAAAACGCATACTTCAGCTGAAAAAGTCCTCTCGCCTCCTTTTAGGGCTAAAAAAGCGTATTATTCGTAGAATTAACTTCGCGAACGAAATTATGTGAAAGCCGCTTATAGGAACAAAATTCACCTGCAGCAGATCAGAGATGTGATTTTTTACACGAAAACGCCAAACCTCACAACACCGGTAGTACTCGGGATGAACTTGACGAAATCTACTCGGAAATCTTAGAACATCTCTCACGCAATCATGATTTATCCCCTGCAATTTTTTTCTTTGGATCATTGAAGAAGGCACCGGGAGGATATCGATTCCACAGCGACAGTGAATTAGAGGTGTTCGTTCAAAATTTGTTCGTGAAACGTTCTCAAACGTGTTATGAAGAAGGGTTCTACAAGCTCCTCCACACGTTAAAAAAATATATATAACTTCAGGAATATTAAGTAGGAACAAAATAAATATGTTTTGTATTATTTTTTTTTTTAAGCTTTACTAATAAATGATCAAAATAAAAGTGCGGTTTTATGTGATTAATATAGTTCATGACTGGAGTAAATGAAGTCGAAATTTATAAAATGAAATAAAAAATAAAAAATGATAAATTTGCAATAAATAACTTGCTAGAATGGGATAATTGTTATTCCACCCTATTTAACAAAATTCTGTACGTAAATCAATACTTTCGTAACGCTAAGTTCCATATAATCAAAATATTAATTGGAAAAAGTTAAAATGAAATCATCAGTATTCATTTGAATTAAGGTACGAAAAAATGTGACTCATTATCTATTTTATACGGTATTTGTTTAACTTTAATATTCAACGCTTTTTAATAAAATCTTTTGATGATGAAATATAAGCTCTGAAATGCGTAAAATGAAATGCGGCAAAACCAAATTCATATTAAGGATAACAAGAAAAAACTGTATAGAATTTAAAAATAATATATTGTGCTAGCTAAAATGTTTCATAGCTAGATTATTAAAAAAAAAAAAATTGTTGAAACGTTGAAAGCGAATTAGTGCTGCTGTAATAAAACATTATGCAGAGAATCTGTTGATGTTTTACGAGGATATTTTTTATTATTTAAAAATATTATTTTTAGATGGAGAGTTTGTAAATAGGCTACTCATTCACATAGCTACAGGACTTTCCTGTCGTCAGATAAATTCTTTACGCAAGATAAAGCATAGATTCTTCCTTTCTCTTCTATGATAATAAAAATTATTTATGTGTACATATTTTTTTTTTAATATATTTTTGATAAAATGCTTTGTCTACGATTTTTTTTGTTGTTAATTATTTTCATTATTCTTGATAGAAATTTGTTAAAAATATAATTATCTTTCATGAAATAGACACCCGAAGAGATATGTCAAAGTAATCAAGTTTATTTTTTTGAATTTTTTTACTTTCCCGTCAAACGATATAATAACGCTATAGAAGAAAAAGAAAGTATTGCAATCGGTCCAATTTGGGCGTATGCGGTTTTCACCGGATCTTAACGTTTTTACACCTTAGGAACCAAAAAAAAAGATAAAAGGCCGGATGGTAATCTTCCGGACGTTCGTATGTACGTGTGTTTGTTCGGTGCCGCACTCTAAATCACCTTATATATCCAAAATGACGAGACCGATTTTCACCAAACTTAGTCAGATTACTTTTGTATACGGGACATTGATGCAATTAAATTTTTAACCTAAATGGTCAAGGGTGTGAAGTTTTAGAGCTAGGTTACCCTCAATATCTCGAGATTTCGCCTAATTAAGTTCTTATTTTACTTAGGCAAATTTGTTAACAATTAAAAAATAATAATTGCAAAAAAGGTTAGCAAAATCGCACCTCTCCCCTAAACAAAAAAAAAAAAAACGATGCTCTAAACTACTGGCTAAGTGGGTATACTGCGTCAATAGTATCCCCCGTCACCACAAGGAGCGCTAGTGCAACAATGACGTATTTTAAACTAAGTTGTGTGTATAACCTTGCATCAGAAAAAAGCCGCGTCTCGGAAAATTTCCTACAGCGATGTTACCATCTTTTTTAACAAGTACAAAAAACTTTCAAGTTTTTAAATTATGATTTTTTTCACTTTAGTTATAAATACTATAATTACGCACTGGAAAAAAATAATTTGAGAGTGGAATAGGAAAATTAAAATTCTTATCAAAAGAAAATATAAAAATGGGTACAAAATCTAACTCTTTAATTGTAAAGGTTTTATCATTTACTGAGGATCTGGTCATTTAGCAAGACAAGTCATTAGAGAGGCAAAAATTTAAATTCAAGAATTAGAAAAATGTTCTAAAACTTTCATAGTAGAATCCAAACAATGAAAATTTTAAAAGAAGTATCAATCAAGAGTCAAAAATTTTAATATTTATGAAATAATTACTCCAAATATTTAAGAAAAAAAGGAATAAAAATCAAAACACAAGAAGTGTAATCGGCTTATCATCTTAACAAGAAACATCAAGACACTATAGAACCGTAGTTTTATATAGTGGGGAAAGCCTAAAATATTTTTGAGAAAACTATAATAATAGTTACACAAACATTTTTTTTTTTTAATTCACGGCTCGAAACTCAAAGATTTACTTTTAAATTACGAAAATCAAAAGAAATATACCAAAATTAAAAAAATATAACCCGTGCAATGAGGAATAAAATTCAAATTTTAAGGTCATTTATAGAAATTCGATGAACCTAGATTAACAAAACAAATATTTAACTTTTTCAAACTGGTTCAAAGAAATTGAAAATTATATAAAATATATGATATTTTTAAGGAAATAACTTATTTCAGAAAATAGTTGATGAATCCAAAGAAACAAAAAAAGAAACAACGTTTATAAATATATATTTTTACCGCATACGATTGCGCATTCACTTAAGTGTGTAAGAAGTTAAAAATAATTTCCATCTACAAATTTTACCGTTTAGAATCCGAAAAAAAATATTGATTACAAAGAAAATTTTATAAATACCAAATGATGGCCTTCGGCCATCAGCCTTTTTAGTTAATAAGTGAGTCAACTGTGGAATAATAGTGTATTACCACCATAAGAACGCTAACTTAACTTGTAAAATTACTGCCACTTGTATGCTGAAACGTGGAGAGGGAATATTCCCACTGATAATGAACTTCACAAGCATAACACAATAACCTTCGCTTCTCCACAGTAACCAGCCCGTAGGTAAAATATCATGTTGGTGTTATGTATAAAATGATTTGTTTTGAAAATCTCGTAGTATTGAAATTTGTATAAATTTTATTTTTTTATTATTATTTAACTTGTAATGGAATCCATTATTTTGTGCGGTTATATCCACTGATGTCTTCTATTTCTTAAAGTGTTGATTTTTACTATGCGGTCTTCAGGTACGCGTTGACTAGTCTAAAATGAATCTGTTCAATAGTCTGCGGTTTATACCTCTACAAGGAGTTAGTTGGCGTTAAGTCATTTATGATTTTCTGCAAATTAAAAAATGTGTTTTAACGATGAACTGATCGTGTTTATTTTTTATTGTCCTTGTATTCAGTTACAAAGTTTAATTTGTGGTACACCGATATAACTTAAACACACTTAGCTTAACATTCGAGCTGGGTCCACATAAAATATGGGAAACTCCGTTTTCTATATCTAATAAGAAATTAGATTTCAATGTAGTGTGAACAGTTAAACAATCAGGCGGCTTGGATTAATTTATGAACGGAAATTATATTCTGTTGTTATATATATTTTTTAAAATACTGATATATGGTAAAATATGGTCAAGACAGTTTTTTGGTGTATGTCAATTAGCTTGTGTATTACTATAGCTCTTCTTAAATCTGTTGTTTTTATTAACGAAGCTTTATCTTTTACGAGTATTCCTTCACATACGATAGAATAATAATTCAAAATGCTAATAAATTATCAAGTTTACGATATGTTAATTTTTTTGTAATTTTTACATTACTTGGTTTCTTCGCATTTTCTATGACTGGGTGAAATTAAAGCGATTTAAAAGTTATGTTTAATTGTAAGTTTTTCCTTCTAAAAATAATAAATAAACTGAGGACAGTTTATTAATATTTGCCTTATTATTTTATAATTATTTTGTCTAATTGTTTTATATATATATATATGTTTAATTTAATTGGTTCACTGAAACCTTTTTTAATTAATATCTGATCACTTTCTGCAAAAAATATGTTATGTATTTTCCAAAATGCTAAACATGACACGAATTAAAGAAGCGCTTATATGAAGTTGAAAATTATACAATAGTAGGCCTACCCATAAAATAGTAGTACATGCAAATCAAAAAGTTTAATTACGTTCACTGAGGGCTGGTGTTCCATTTTATTTTGAAAAATGATATTCAAATTATAGTAAGATAATGACTAAAAAACTAAATAATGGAATCGGAATTTACAGCAGAAACTACCTAGTTTTAAATGTTATATCAGGATAAAACTATTTTAATTAAAGAGTAAGACTAAACACTTCTCAAGGATGTCTTATTTAAACGCGATCCCGCTGATTTTCATAACAGTTTGTAACAATACAAAATGTTTACAAACAGTAGATGGAACATGAAAATATTATACCCTTAAGACCAAACAGTGGGTTGGAGTAGGTGAAACTACCTGAATAAAGGTAGGACCATCACCAGGGAGTATTATGGTTCATTAATGATCGATTGAAGTGTGCTGTTCAGGCTAAACGTCAGAATCTGGCCCAAAAAAAAACCTTCTTTTATCACGTTAATGCCCCTGCGCACACGTCTCGAGTTGTTGCTGAAAAATTTCACGACCTATTAAAGCTTCTAATGTTGTTTCCTCTACAGAAGCAACATTACTCTATCAATGAAGTTTTAAGTAATACAAATTTAAAAACAAAAAAAAGCAGATTTTTCTACATATCTAACGTGTACATCAGTACGTGAATACGTACTGTAATTTACTGTACTGTGAATACGTAATTTGTAGATTTGAGCACGTTTTGAGTACGTGCTCAAAATAATTTTCAACAGCGGCTTCTGAAATGTCGTGTGTTTCAAAATGAATATCGGAGTTTTAAAGCTATGTAATATTTTTAAAGTTTCACGTAAATTAATTATTTATAAATAAAATGAAAGAGCAACTCAAATAGTTTTAGTTGTGTGCAAACTTTAAAATCTACAAAATATGGTTTGCGTGCAAGCTTTTCAAATGAAATGATGCACCGTGATGATGAAAACTTTTTTTTTATCATATCGTATTGAGTGACGAATCAACATTTCATATTAATGGAAAAGTAAGTACAATGTGCGAATCAGGGAATCAGAAAATCTTCAAAAAATATTTCAGTGTGAAAGAGTCTCCCAAAAACTGAATGTTTTTGGTGCTGTATCTCGACGGAAAGTTTACGGGCCGTTCTTTTTCGCGGAAATAAGTGTGTTTGAAATGATACTATAATGATATGCTACAATTATGGCTCTTTCCTCAATTGCAATAAGAACCACAGAATTTTATTTGGCTACAAGATGGTGCGCTTCCTCACTAGCATAACGATGTACGCGATCGGTTGAATGAAATTCTTCCCCACCGCTGGATTGATCGCTAGGGATCAAATAAAAGGACTTGTTAAAAATCATGGGCTGGTCAAATATCGTGGCCTCCACGTTCACTCGATCTGATCACCTGCGATTATTTTCTTCGGGGGTTTATAAAGTATCAAGTGTGTATATACCACCGTTACCATTTGACCTACCCGATTTGAGATACAGGATTGAAGTAGCTGTTGCATCAATTACTCCAGATTTTCTGATTAAAGTATGGTATGAACTCTCCTATCGGCTGCATGTGTGCCATAAGACGTACGTATAGTGCTCATATTGAACACTGATAGGAAAAACTGTTTCAGTTGCTTTTCATTTCATGTACGGTCTATCAGTGTAAGTAAAACTTAATAAATATTACATAACTTTAAAATCCGATATTCATTTTGAAACACACGGTATAATGTAGAATTTTTTATGTATAATGTATTTACTTTAACAATATTTCATCCGTGTATGTTTTAATTAACATGGATTTCATTCACATCTATTATTTTATCTTATAATTAATGTTATTATTTATTAATGATGTGATTTGTATAATATATTTGTACCTTATGTTTAGATCAAAGTAAAATATTTATTATTATTAATTAATGCGCAAGTTATTACAACTTACCATTTTAATTTTTCACTCTATTAAAAATGATGGTGAGTGGGTTTGTTTGTTTGTCGTTATGTATCTTATTTTTATTTTAACTGCTATTGGCGCAGAGCGGAGCAATGCTGGTCGGCCGGGCGGCTGCACGCGGCTCCCTCCACAACTATCTCCCGCTTGAAGCAGTCTATTGTCAATTAATTTACAGAGTGTTTAATTTAATTTCTAAGCCTAGATTATTTTTATTTATATTTGTGATTTTATTTACTTATTATTATTATTATTTTTTATTTAACTTTACTGAGAAAAATAAACGGATTATTAGTTAATATTTAACAGTAAAAAAAAAAGGATTTTTTTATTTAGCGTCAGAGAGAAGACATGTTTTATATTTGTATTTTTATGTATTTATTATAATTATTATTTATTAATTTCATTAATAAAAGAAAGGGATTTTGTTATATTTAGCAGTAAAAAAAAAGTATTTTTCATTTAGTGGGAGATAGTGGGATTTTATTTGTACGTAGCCACCCGGCGAATCACGCTGTCCGCTCTGCACCAATCACGTGGTCCGCTCTAGGCCGTTAGCAGTAGCTGGAGTGGGAACTTCACACGAACCCACATAAGACTAAACGAACAAAACGGCGTCACTAAGCCAACTCCCTGTTATGTGGCTGGCGTTAAACATTGCATTTCTATTAAAAACTATTAAATTCTATATCTACTAACTCCTTAAGCCTATTTTAAATATAAAAACATCAAAATATTCAGTAAAATATTCTCTACACATTAATGTTTCTTTTCTTAAAATATTTCTGTAAAATACTAAATATTGTCACAAATATGAGGATGCGAACGCGTCGAGAGTCCATGGGGGCAGAATTCCATGGTTAGGTGGTCCGACGGATTTGAATACTAGATCGTGGATACCGGTGTTCTTTGGTGGTTGGGTTTCATTTAACCACACATCTCAGGAATGGTCGAACTGAGATTGTACAAGATTACAGTTCATTTACACTCATACATATCATCCTCTAACGTATTCTCTGAACGGTAATTAGTGGAGGCTAAACAGGAAAAAGAAAAAAAAGGCAGGTGATCCGACGAGCCTGAGCGGCTAGTATTACATAAAATTTCAATAAAACTAATTGAGAAATTAAATATTTATTCACAGCTTTAAAAATTTAAACCATTATAAATCATTTAAATTTTAAATCGAATAATAAGGATGATTTAAGAAAATCGTAATTTAATTTCCTTTTTTTGTTCTATTGCTTTTTTACGGAGTAAAATAAGTCGTGGTATATTTATTTGTATATAATTTTTGTTTACTGTTACTGGTTGTTACAGGACCACATCTAACTAATTGTTGGTCGGTTTCCTATTCTTCCAACTCGTGTTTATTTTCCCATATTCTTTGTTTAGGAACAAATAAATGTTTAATGTTGGCCATGAATTCTTTCGTTTGAAAGAAATTTATAGCCAGATTTTCATTGCGTTTTTTTTTAGGTCTTACTCCTGTTTTAATTTCGAATTCTTCTGAGGGTTCTTCCATAAATTTTATTTGTATGTGAAAGTATTTGTTTAGTCATGTTAATTGTTTTGGGATCCACACCAAATTTTTCTAAGATGTTAAATAAGGAGGTATTATCACTTGAAAGGTATGCCTTTTTGAAATCTACCAAAACATCTTTAGTTTATTTCAAAAACTTTAAAAGAAGTTAGGTAAGATAAATGTTTTTATCATAATACTGTATTATGTCTATGTAGTCAACCCAGTAACAATATATTTGATGAAAAAAGGGATAAAAGGAAATTAATTAATAAAAGGAAGAAATTCAGAATCAAAAATGATATGAAATTACTTTTTTTAAGTCCGTTCTTCATTAAAAGAAGACTTTAAAAAAAACTTATTTTTTCTCGCAATTGTATATTAAATACTACGAAGTTTAATATCGTTGGAAAAATATTTCTTCATTTCCATTGAAGAAATTGTCAAGTTATCTCATGAATTTCATTTCTCACATTTTTGTAACAAGTTAAAAAAATTATAATTTAACAGAAAAATAAGTGTTTTTTTAAAAAATCTTTTTTTTTATATTATATAAATTATATTTATGATATACTTTCCATTAAAAATTTACAAATAAAGGCGAACTTGATATAAGGTAATGAAAATAGGGTTAAAAATGATATATTGTTGTTGTTATTATAAACAATTTTATACTTATAAATTCGGTTTAAACACCTACATTATTTACCGAAACACCCACATCATTTACCGAAACATATAAATCAACACAATAATAAACACGTTTATGATTTCTATACGTGTGACACTCTTATATTGGCAGCTATTATTCCTTTAACGGAAATATCACAACTTTTCAAATGTCATTATCTCTCTTTTAATATATTATTATATACAGCGCTAACCAGCTTTTAGATTTTACTAAGTGATAGTAAACTCTTACGGAAGTTGTTTCTGTCAGATATTAAGTCTTATTTAATTTCTATTTCTTCACTTTTTTAATTTCTTCTCCCAAAGGTTTTTTTTTGTCAGTTTTCTATTTTCAGAATAAGGTTATGTATTTTTTTCTTTAGTTAATCTTTCTTCATCTATTCTCAAAAGTTGGCAATAAAAAATAACTCTTCTTTTTCTAATCTTATTTCGTATTATTTTTAGAAAAAAGTTGTGTAGTTCAGAATTTGATCTCATCCCACAATACCTTCTTTAATGACTGGACCGAATATTTTCTTAGAATTTTTCTTTTTCTTTAAATCTTTTATTGTACCTTTACATCTATAAAAATATAATAATATTTATTTATATATTCTATTTTCAAAAGAAAAATTATTAAATTAATAAACTTATTCCATGATCGTTAAATAATTATAAATCTATTTTAAAATTTCCATAAATTTAACTCTTAAAATAATATGTCGTAAAATTTTCTACTGGATGTCGGCTAAGATGATGATAGATACCATTCCTTCGAGTTCCGTTTCGGAACTGTAAAATCTCTCTCTGTCCTTCATCCAGAAGGCGCCGGATTTGAATTTCGGTCAGATTTGGTATTTTTCATACGCTAAAAAATTAATCTTATTGGAAAACAGTTTACTGTGACATCAAAATTAATATTGTCTTTTTAAAAATAAAAATAAATTCAAACGACAATAATTAATTAATTTTAACAAATTAAGTCAAATGGGTCTGGAGGATACGATTATGGAAGATATCGAGAAAAGACTTGATACGGACATATTAATCGTAATCGGGACAGATTATCTAAACTGGACTGGATCCCACATCACCAAAGAAAAATAGGTTAACTCAGAAAAACCTGGAATGAGGGTGTAAAGAAAGGCACGAGTTTGAGATGGACATTGGTCTATAGAAAAACGAGCCCATATAAAGTATGGACTCAGTGACCCATAAAAAAAATATTAATTATTTAATATCTAAGATTTGATTTTTTTTATTTTAGATTTTAAGTAAAGATTTTTGTTAACGGATTTAGAAAACAATATTGTTTTCCGGTATAAAGTTAAAAAACACCTGTGGTTATATAATCCTATACAATCATCCCATTTATCTATATAAGTATTTTACGGAAGGGGAATTATTGAATCAAATTTTCCATGAAAGTTTTTTCAGATTTCCATCTTTCATTATCACCATCCCTCCAATCAAAAAACAATTTATAGCATTGACAAATTCCATAAATGTATATACATAAACGTATGTTGGGCTGGTTTTTGTATCGATTACTTCAGTCTAGATGGATGGATTTTAATGAAATTAGACACTATAATTTCTTTATATGGAACACTGATCGATACCATTTTACAGAGTAAATTGGTACAACATTTACTCTGTTTCAAAAACGAATATCGGAGTTTTAAAGCTACGTAATATTTCTCAAGTTTCACGTACATTGATTAATTATACATGAAATGAAGAAACAACCTAACAGTTTTAGCTGTAAGCTTATAAACTGTTTCATCTACCTTCCGCTTGAAAGCGCTAGTAGCAAAGATGGTGACACCCCCCCAACAGAAAGCGTTCTGTATTTTGCAGTTTGGTAAGTTTAAATCTTTAATTACCGTTCAACTTCCGTTCCGTTGTGATACCCCGAGTGTCAATAACATTCGTAAATAGTATAAACAATTTGAAACCACTGGGTAAATTTGTTAAAGGAAGAATACAGGACGACCGAGCTTGTCCGAAGACAATCTTAAATGAGTAAGAGAGTCTTTTGTGCATTTTCCTAGGAAATCTTTTCCCAACTGCAATACAATCCTAAAAATTTTATTCGGCAACAAGATGGTGCGTCTCCTCACTGGCATCACGTTGTACGTGATCGTTGGATGAAATTTCCCCGACCTCTAGATTGGTCGCCGGGGACCAGATGACAGAGCTTGTTTGCCGTGGCCTTCACGTTCGCCCGATCTGACCATGTACTATTTTTTTCTTTAGGGGTTTATAAAAAATCAAGTTTATGTGCCACCGTTACCAACCGACCTACCCGATTTGAGACACAGGATTGAAGTAGCGTCGCATCAATTACTCCAGACTTGCAGATTAAAGTATAGGATGAACTCTCTTATCGGCTGGATGTGTGCCGTGTGAACATTGAACACTTACAGGAATACTGTTTGAATTGTTCTTTTATTTAATGTATAATTTATCAATGGATGTAAAACTTAATAAATATTTCATAACTTTAAATCCCAGATATTAATTTTGTAACACTTGGAATTTTGGTCACAAGAGCATGGATATATGAACCTCATGAGTACCCGATCTTAAAATTCAACTTAAAGGTTAGGTAACTTTTTTTCATTTAATTTAATGACAGTTAGATAGCCATGATATTTTTTTGTTTGTGTTTGTTCATATTCAAACTTTTATAAAGGGGTGGAGGTAAATCTCATTTTTCTCTTTTGTCGTTTCTAGACTCACATTTTTAAATTAATTGTTTCCATTAGTATGTAACTTAGGTTATTTATTTGGGTAATCTTATTTATGAGTAGGGTATAATAAGTCTACTTTGTTTGTTATTTTTGCCGTCAGTTATCGTTTTGCTTGATATATTCAGATTGGATTAAGCAATTTTTATAAAAATTTGGTACGACGAGTTTTGAATATTAGTCAATGATATCATTTAAATTTGGTTGTAAATGGTTAAGAAGAGATACATTAGGCACCATAGGTCCCGTACATCACAAGAATGCGTAATAAAATTTGTCGAAATCATACCGAAACGAATCTACGAATTTAATAAAGTTAAAGGTTTTTTCCTCAGTAGCAACTTTAGAGCCAGAATTGTATAACTTCCCCGGTGAACTCTTTACCATCTTTTTTATTTATTTAAAAAAAAATTATATTTACCAATTTATTTTTTTCCTTCAATTTTAGTGGCTCGGAGAGATTTCTGCTGCATTTAAATCTTTTTTCAATGAAATTTAACTAAAAAATATATTTTAAAGTACCATTTAGAGTTATTCTATTTTAACAAAATGTTTAAATAATATTTTACTTATATCAATCGAAATTTAATTTCATGTGTACTTTCGTAATTACATATAACAAATGGAATTTAATTCGGTAATAATGTATAATCTTAATGATAAGTATATCATTAAGGTAAATAAATATGAATTACGAATGGTTAGAGCAATATTTAATTATAAATTTACGTAATGAAGATTTTCAGAATTTAGAAAACGTGTAAACTTTCTTTATTTTATCTCTTGTTTACAAAATATTGTTTATTCATTAAAATTTTTCTCGTAAAATTATTCTACTTTAAAAAAAACTATTTCTAAATAAACTTATGTTTGCATACTGAAATTTCATATTGTGCTTACTTACGTGACTGTACACCATTCAAGGAAATTATAGTTGAAAGGTCAGTAGTTCACTATTTTATACAGTATGCAATTCCGTGTGTGGGTTGGGTATTCCTTTATGAAAGCCTGAATATAGAAAAAAAATCATTTTGTTAATTACAGCTTCTATTTAGAAAATCACTTGGTACTCACTGGCAACTGTCCTTTGAACCCATTCCTGATATCCTTTATTTCCTGTCCGGGGGCTGTTCATTAGTTATAATGGAGCTCGTAAACCTGACCCTCTTAATTTCTCCTAAAAAATCTATACAAAAAACAAATTCCAATCATATATTTGTTAGCAGTAATAAATTTATCATAGTATTTTCACTAAATTTTTATTTTAATTTTCACTACGTTTTAACATTTAAAAATCTCCAAAGTAAAGATTAAAAAGTACGTAAAAGTAGAAGAAAGAAAAATATTCCTAAGACCAAAGAAAGTAAAAAATAACTTTGAATTTTATTTTAGCTCAAAAGAATTTACGAAAAATTCGTAAAAATATAAACCACAATTAATTAATTAAAGATGACTAAAATTTTACAGTCACATTTACAAAATGAACAAAAGATTAAACTGCAATAATCATCCTTGACTTTTTAAAAAATTAGAAAATAAAAAATAGATTGGTTTAAAGAAATAGAAAGTTAAAGCTAAAAACTAAAAAAGAAGAAACACACAACATTTTCAGTACAAAACTAAGGAAATTCTAGAACAAAACAGAACAACAACATGCAATAACAACTAACAAAATAAAATGAATAGAACGAAGAAGAAGAAGAGTACAGAGTGAAAGGAAGAAAAAATCTACTGGGAAAAGAGAAAACAGTTCAAAGTGAAGTAATTTTTTACGGTCAGCCAAAAACGGCTCATCGCGCAAAAATAAAGTTAATGAATAAATATGTACAAATTATGGCGACCCAAAAATAATTTGTCCAGTTAATCATAAAAAAATGTGATTAAAAAATACTACTAACCCTCAATGATCTATTTTTCGGAAGTCACCCCACTCTTAAGAACCCAGGAGGAGGAGGAAAGGTCACAAATTTTAAATTGAAAGGCTAGAGATGTAACATATTTTAAAGTGTACTGAAAAACAAAAATTTTAACAAGAAAAACTTTGGGCTAGGATAACCCAAACCGAAATGGCAGCCATCTAATATTTTTATAACTAATTTCAGAGGTGGTGATCAGTATTGACCGCACAAGTGGACTGATCTCGTATCGAAAAAACAGATCCTTTTTGAGGCAAAAGGAGCATTTTAGTATTTCACTGTCAATCAGTTATTTAAGTAGTACAGACCAACGTTTTCGTTCTTTTTTTGTTTTTTTTTTTTTTTAACCTACGAGACCACCGTTAGGTATTACTTCAGAGGATGAGATGAAATGACAATTATTGTAACGTATGAAAATGCCATACCTGACCGGTATTCGAACCCGAGACCTCCGGATAAAAGGTCAAGACGCTACCACTCGCGACACGGAGGCCGTTTTTAATTTCCTCTAAATTTATGTATCATAACCCTATCCTTTTCTTTTAAAATGTTTTGAGTTGCTCTCAAACTTGGTTGTCCTCTACCGGAATTTGGTGGCATAATACCGAAAAATAGATTATTTTGAAGTAGAAGCATTTGCTAAATTTTATTTTTTTATGTTTAATAGTTGTAAAGTCATTTAAGGGTTTCAACACTTGGTATAGTCAGTATAGTTTTAAATTGTATATTTTTTGTTAATTCTAATTTAGGTGAGAATTATATAAATCAGTATAAATTAATTCAAATTTCACAAACATTTTTATATTGTATCTCTTGTAATTGTTTTAATTTATTTTAAATAATTAATTTTTCGGTTATATATATATATATATATACACATTTTTTACCTCTGGTATTATGTTATAATAGTACTAATTTCATCTATAAAGTATTATTTAAAATATTTATTTGATTATGAATTATTTTATAATAAAAATAAGACATTCAAATTATTAATAGTTATGTTTTTTTGCAGATTGATTAGAATGTACTAGCCGCTGGAATCAACTGGATGACCTGGCAATAAATATTTACTGGTAAGTGTATAACAGTTTATTTTCTAGAAAAATAAATTTTCTATTACATATGTACTTTTGATTTGATAACTCTGCAGTCAATACGTATCATAAAAGATCTGAATGGAAGTTGTTTTTATCAGTATTATCCCTTCTCCTCATCAGGATAGAAGTAATACATAAGGTGTACGGATATTCTTTTTATAAAAAGGAAGAAAGTGGTTATTAATTAAAAACTATTTAGATATATGATTATCCTTTTGAAGAATTAGAAGTCCTTTGATTTATAATATTAGAGAATGTTTATTACGGTATAATAAAAAACTAACTTTTATATTAAAAAGATCTTCTGTACCTTTATTCCAATTACAAAAACCAGATCGCCATATTCTAGAACAGATTATTAACAAAAATAATAAAGTAAATCCTTTTTTTCTTACCAAAATCACTCAAAAGTTAAAAGAAGATGATAAGAAAATTTTTCTAGGTAAAACTGACAAACCAATGAGAAGAATGTCATTTGTTTAAGAATTTTTTTCCATAAATTAGTATTTTTTACTTCCTTGCGCGAAATGAAGGGAAGTATTGCGATAGTGAAAAATTTCAGTTTTCACATTTCAACGGAAATATCCATTTCGAACATCCCTGAATTCATTTGGACTAATTTCGGCGTGACGTCTGTACGTACGCATGTATGTACGTCCGTACGTATGTATCCCGTATAACTCAAAAACAATTAGTCGTAGAATGTTGAAATTTTGGATTTAGGACTGTTGTAACATCTAGTTCTGCACCTCCCTTTCTGATTATAATCGACTGAACCAGGTGTCCAATAAAGCCCAAAATCCAAAGAAATTTGGTTTTGGACTTTTTGTTAACTGCAATAAAAAGCTCTCATTGAGAGCTTTTCAACGTTATCTTAAGTGGTATTATTTTCATTCGTTCCAGAACCAAATGAAATTTTACATAATGAAATATTTGGATCTTACAAGGGAAAGACACATCGGTTCGAATCAGATTTCATCTCCATTTTTTTTTTTTTACTTTTTTTTGTAATTTAAATTTATTGATTTATTAATAATTATTAACCTCTGATTGTAAAAAAAAAAAAAAAAAAAAAAAAAAACATTACGATAAATAATAATTCAATAATAACAATTAAAAAAATATCAGAAGTTATTAATGAAATAAAATTTTATGTACTTTTCATTTTAAAAAATGTGTATATGTAATTTAATAGGCGTACAAGTAAGTCATGTAGTGTCCACATAAGATTTTTTAATATAAATTTGCTTTCTCCAATTAGTTTTCCAGCTACTGCTGGGTCTGGTTCTGTACGTATAGTCAAATGCAATTATTGTTACCGGCTTACTAGGCCTGCCGTAGCTGCTGACGTAGTGCAATGTAGCTGTAAACATATAGTATGGAACAGATTCAGGTCGACTACTCCTGACACGTGAAACCCAACCACCATTTCATTATCTATTTCCAGGGCATTTCAGTTAACTCAGCGGCTAGCATATTCAAACCAATCTCCAACAAAAAAAACATAACCATTAATACTCAGAATTTGTCTTATTTTTATTATAAAATAATTAATAAATAGTAAGTAATCAAATAAATATTTTTATTATTAAAACCCATGCACAAAGAACACCAGAATTCACAGGCTAGCGTTCAAATAGGCCTTAATAAGGACTCCAACCTTAGAACTCTTCAACTTCGAAAACCAGCTGATTTTGCAAAGGACGAGTTTTTTTTCTTTTTTTTTAACTTCTGCGATCACCGTTAGGTATTACTTCAGAGAATGAGATGAATGACAATTTTTGTAGCGTGTGAAAATGCCATGCGTGACAGGGATTTGAACCCGGGGCCTCAAATCCTGGTTAGGCATGGCATTTTCACACGCCACAAAAATTGTCATTCATCTCATTTTCTGAAGTAATACCTAACGGTGGTCCTGCAGGCTAAAACAAAAACACTAGACTAATCTGGACGGTTTTTTATATAAATATTAATAAATAGATTTTATATCACTGACCATCAAAATAATATAGAAACTTTGAAAATATGATATTCTATAACTTTTAATTATCACAACTAGAGAAATATTTAAATAAAAAAATAATTTAATAAATAGTCTAATAGTATATATAATATATAAATAGTTTATTCCAGGAATAATGAAAAATCATATTATTTATTTAGAAGGCTGATTAATAGTAGTTCCGCTCTCAAATAACTTTTAAGTTAGTTTCATAGAGATAGTCCTTGAAAATAGTTTTTATTTATTTATGTTTAATTATTTTGCTTCAAGATTAATTTATTTATCAGGTAAGCGGATCGCATAATTTTTCTGTTTTGTTTATTAATTTTTAATTTGCCTACCGTAAATGTATTTATTAAAAACTAAACATAAATAAATTTAAATTTACATAATAAAAACTTAATCTTTTTCTAAAATACTGACAAATTATAAAAGAAAAAAAAAATTTTTTCTTACGTGATGCAATTTGGAAGTAGGAAAATAATTTAACAGTTGAAACTAACTAAATAATTTTAAAACTAAAACTATTTTTTTACGTTTTAGAGGTACGGTTAGTTTTTATTATGTAAAATGAAATATATATTTTTAAAAACAATACACATTAATTGTACGTCTAAAGAAAACAATATTTATTAAACATATCTTTGGTTACGACTTTTCAATCTTCCATTTAATTTTTTTCATATTTTAATAAATGTATTATATATTAACCTAACTACGAATTTAATTTGCATGTTCATTAATTTTTTTTTCTTTTTCCTAATTAACATTTCCACTTCAACCACTTTAAAAACAAAAGAATGAAAAGCCCTAATTACTTCTTGTATATCTGATTCACTTTGGCAAAATGTCATCTGCATTTATTTTACAAATATCTCATTAATTTTATGAAAAGGTTTACTAATAAAAAAAATTATAAATAATTTTATAAATATTAATTAAATATTTTATAAATAATTAGAAATATTACTGGAAAATTTTAATTATTAATATAACATGAAAAAATGTTAATTTATTGACAGTAATCATCTTATATACAAATAATAAAATGATAAATAAGGTTTGTTGCGCGCATCACACAAAAACCACTGGACAGATTGTAATAAAATTTTCTAGTTTTTACCTTAGAAGTCGGTTATTATGGGCGTTAATACTAAAAATATTCATTAAAGATTATTTATTAAAATATGAAAAAAATTAAATGGAAGATTGAAAAGTCGTAACCAAAGATATGTTTAATAAATATTGTTTTCTTTAGACGTACAATTAATGTGTATTGTTTTTAAAAATATATATTTCATTTTACATAATAAAAACTAACCGTACCTCTAAAACGTAAAAAAATAGTTTTAGTTTTAAAATTATTTAGTTATTTAGGCATTTTCACACGCCACAAAAATTGTCATTCATCTCATTTTCTGAAGTAATACCTAACGGTGGTCCTGCAGGCTAAAACAAAAACACTAGACTAATCTGGACGGTTTTTTATATAAATATTAATAAATAGATTTTATATCACTGACCATCAAAATAATATAGAAACTTTGAAAATATGATATTCTATAACTTTTAATTATCACAACTAGAGAAATATTTAAATAAAAAAATAATTTAATAAATAGTCTAATAGTATATATAATATATAAATAGTTTATTCCAGGAATAATGAAAAATCATATTATTTATTTAGAAGGCTGATTAATAGTAGTTCCGCTCTCAAATAACTTTTAAGTTAGTTTCATAGAGATAGTCCTTGAAAATAGTTTTTATTTATTTATGTTTAATTATTTTGCTTCAAGATTAATTTATTTATCAGGTAAGCGGATCGCATAATTTTTCTGTTTTGTTTATTAATTTTTAATTTGCCTACCGTAAATGTATTTATTAAAAACTAAACATAAATAAATTTAAATTTACATAATAAAAACTTAATCTTTTTCTAAAATACTGACAAATTATAAAAGAAAAAAAAAATTTTTTCTTACGTGATGCAATTTGGAAGTAGGAAAATAATTTAACAGTTGAAACTAACTAAATAATTTTAAAACTAAAACTATTTTTTTACGTTTTAGAGGTACGGTTAGTTTTTATTATGTAAAATGAAATATATATTTTTAAAAACAATACACATTAATTGTACGTCTAAAGAAAACAATATTTATTAAACATATCTTTGGTTACGACTTTTCAATCTTCCATTTAATTTTTTTCATATTTTAATAAATGTATTATATATTAACCTAACTACGAATTTAATTTGCATGTTCATTAATTTTTTTTTCTTTTTCCTAATTAACATTTCCACTTCAACCACTTTAAAAACAAAAGAATGAAAAGCCCTAATTACTTCTTGTATATCTGATTCACTTTGGCAAAATGTCATCTGCATTTATTTTACAAATATCTCATTAATTTTATGAAAAGGTTTACTAATAAAAAAAATTATAAATAATTTTATAAATATTAATTAAATATTTTATAAATAATTAGAAATATTACTGGAAAATTTTAATTATTAATATAACATGAAAAAATGTTAATTTATTGACAGTAATCATCTTATATACAAATAATAAAATGATAAATAAGGTTTGTTGCGCGCATCACACAAAAACCACTGGACAGATTGTAATAAAATTTTCTAGTTTTTACCTTAGAAGTCGGTTATTATGGGCGTTAATACTAAAAATATTCATTAAAGAAAAAACATTAATACTTTTACTTCATTATATTTCTGTTGCCATAGCGTCGCGTGTTCGTGGCTCGATCACGATATTGAGAGATTAACGACTGAAAATGTTTAAATAATTATTATTTATTAGTTTAATAATATAAATAAAATAAAATAAATCATTAATAATAATAATCAATTATATACAAAATAGAATTTTAAGGAAGAACAGAATTTATTTACAGGTAGTTAATCGTAAAAACCAGAATTTAGGACCACTGACAAAAGACACTTTAATGACGGCTACTATTTACACCTTTATCAACTAGTACTGTATTACTGCGAAGGTAAGATTAGACTAAAGTTCTTTTACTGCAAATACCTTTCCTTTTTACAAATAAAACTATCCATCAATCTATGAATGAGTTTAATATTTTACTCCTTTTACCAATTGCCTATGGTAACTCACCAAACAACCTCCTGCATTCTCCCACAGTCCACACTACTTTGCACCCTACATTACTACACACCGATAAAGCCGTCTTACAATCGCACCGGACACAACAGCAATACGTCTACATTCGCCTCTTCAAAACTAATCTTAACTGATCTTTCCTGGAGTATTTATATCCCTATCCTCTTGACCTGCAGAACCAAACCTAACTTGAAGCGTGAGAATGATCATGCAAGTCCTTACATTTTCCCATGAATTCCTACTCTGTTTGGTAATTCTTCTCATTGAACAACATAAAAAGAATTCCTTTTAGTTCCCTACTGGAATCCTTCCATTATAACATTTTCTACTACTTTCTTCTTAATTGACAGGAATCCGTTGCTCAGGTCCATACCGGTCTTGGTAGAAAAGTAAAAAAAAATATATATAAGTTCCGATCTATATATTTTTAAATATTTTAATATTCTATCATATTATTATTATTATTATTATTATTATTATTATTATTGTAATCAGCTTAAATTATCACATTTAGCGAACTTTTATGGGTTTTGATTGTTTATTTTGGCTATCGTATTGGATTTTCAAAAGTTAAAAAAGATATTTCTTCAAGAAAGAGAAGTAATCTTTCTTATTATTCAAAGTCTGCAAAAGGAATGTGTGTATCTCGGTCCTTTGAAACAGCTGAAGTGTGTAATTCTCGATTTGCTGCTGACTGAGAGCGGTGCGCCCAGACTTGAGCTGCAATTAAATTTGCTACACGAGTTGCGGTTAAATTCGTAACGGATTCATATTGATGTCATTGTAGAGCTACAATGGTCACACAGGATAGAAGTGACATATCATATTAGATATAATATGCAAATTAAGTACGCCGATTATGGACATTTAGAACCGCGACAGAAATGTGTTCGTATTGTCATGCTTGGAAATGGAAAGGAAAACCAAAAGGAATTTGTTGTGCGTTAGGAAATGGTCTCCAATTCAAGAACCGCTGAAGGTACTTGACGCACAGTTGAATGGAGACCATTCTAAATCCAAAGATTCTCTAAACATTATAAGGGCCTACAACCGCCCCTTTCAAATCACTTCGTTCGGAGATTTTATCAGTATTATTCTCACAACCTTGACGATAACGAACATAGATGGGATTGGGGAGATAAGCGGACTCTGACAGCTAGTTTTACGAAAAATTAGGTTGAATTTCCAATTGATAATGATTTAAATTAATTGTTTATTTTACTTTATTTATTCTTTGCACATATCTATATAACATAAATTTGTGCAAAAATAAATTAAAATAAATTTGTGCATAAATTTGTAAATTGTATTAACATTATTACACCTATTTTACATAATATAACCTATGTTTTAGTTAAGTATTAAAGTAATTAAAAATAATAATTTCATTATTTTTACGTGATCAAATATTTCGATTTCCTACATTAAATTAAATCTGTTTAATAAGCAGAAAATCCATCCATCATTATTTTTTTAACTTTCGAAATAATCTAAAAATAGAAATTTTATATAGTTATTCCAAAGGGAATATTTAAAAAGGGTAAACAAAGATTATTTTGATTAACAATCCCTAAGGGTTAATTTAAAAACAGTTGAAAAGAGAGATGCTAAAACTGGAAGAGGTGGGTGGAAACTTTAAACTTGACAGAAATGTTCTACTCGCGTATTAAGCTATTTTTAAGAAAGGATTGTTTTATTTTTCACCCCTAAATGCTAAAAGGGATAAAAAACAAACAAAAAAAAAAACAGCTTTTCAAAACTAGCGTATTTTATTCTAATTGAGATACAAAAATTTTAGGAATGATTATTACATTAATATTTCGTGTAACATTTATTTCAAATTTAGAAATTTTTCTTAAAACCATTTTATGTAACATTAAAGGTAATTATTGTTCTATTTCTGCACCTGTTTATGTCATCTGAATAAAAGTTCCGATCACTGTTCTGATAAAAGCTTAAAGAACAAAACAGGTTAGTAACTCACACATTCAAAAAAATATACCTCGGGTTTTCTTTTTAAACGATGCCTACAATTGGTGAAGCTAAATTAAGCTAGAATTTTATAGATATATATATATTTTGCGATCTAATCATGATAATAGACCGAATTTGGTTATGAAAATAATTCCAAGTATATTTGATCAAGGAAAAAAACCCTTTTTCCTTTTTAACCATCTCTAAAAAGTGAAAAGGATAAACATTACAATTTCTCGTTGCTAAATCTAATAAGTTCAATAGAAATCAAAAATTCGGAACAAATCGCAAATGACAAATTCTATATAAACATATTTGGGATTTTCTCTTAAAAATCATTCTCAGGAGAATAAAACTAAATAGAATATTTTCAGTTAATATTTTTTAATTTTGGAAATATTTAACATACTGTTGATATAGTAAATCTAAATCTTTCTTTCTTAAAGGAGAACTAGGAATCTAAATACAGAATTAGAAATCGCTTAATAATAAATAAATTAATAAAGTGGGGCGTCGATTATCCGAACACCGATTTTCCGGATGTGAAATTAACCGGATTGCTTGCACACCACTTAAAGCTCCCCATCTAAAACTGCCCATCACAACTTAATAATAACCTCTTACTTCTTTTATAACTTGGGTTGATAAACTTATCTTAAGAAAGAAAAACAGAATGAAAGTTAAACCAATCAAAGAAATATCTTCGCCCGTAACTAAATTTAATGAAGGGGTAATCGTTTAACATTCTTTGAAAAACACTCAAAAAATAATAATAAAATTCAAATTCAAATATATTATTAAACACTGGTCGATATAGTTGTACAACAATAAAATTTCATCTACATTTTTTATAAAATAAAGTTTTCCAACTATCTAATCCCTGTTTATTACAAATATTTTTTTAAATAATTATTTCAAATAAATAATTAATTCTGTTTCCAGTTTCCAGCATGTAGAAAAGATTTCTTTTTGTGTTTTTATAAATGCCTTGTTACTCTAGTTCCAGTCTTTCTTTTACTTTTAAACTAAATAAAATAAGTATAATTAAATTAAAATTCTCGACTAAAATTAAGATATGAGCATTTTAATACTTTATTCTAAATTAAGGAACAAATTTATTTTTATTTTTTCTTTATTTCTTCTTTATTCATTTATTTTCTTATGTATATTCTTCCTCTGTGTACATTGTTGATAATTGTATAATAATCGAAATAGCTATTCTCTATTATCACGATTTAAGTAAATTTTTGAATCTAGAGGACAATCTTGTTTTTTTTTTTATTGATATATTTTTTCTTTTTTATTCCTAATGTGCTACGTTGCAATCTCTTTAATTAATGAAAAATCAGCAACCCCCCCCCCCCTCACGGCCCAAAGAGGTGAGGATGATATTTATGACATGGAAATGAAGTGAGTCTTCTTATAGACTCAGGCCGACCATTCCTGAGATGTTGGCTAATTGAACCCCAACCACAAAATACACCGGTATCCGCTACCTAGTATTCAACTCCGTATAAAGATAACTAACTTTTTCTAATATTTAAACCTTGGAATCTTCGACTTCAAAAATTAGCTGTTAAACAAGTGATATTCGACGAGTTTACAACTAGACCAGCCCGGTGGGCAACTGATTTATAAATAAAAACGTTTTAAAAATATACAAAAACATAAATCTGGAAAAGCTTTTTTTTAATTTGATTTTACTTATGACTAGTTTTATTTTCTATAAATAAAAGTTGAAATTTTTTAAATTTTACTTTACTTTCCCGTCTAAATAGCACTATAGCAGAGTTATCGTTCTAGAAGGGAAAGTATTGTAATTGGTCCGAATTGGGCATATGCTGTTTTCATCGTATCTTGACGTTTTGATACTTAAGAAACAAAAAAAAAATCAAAAAACAGAATGGAAGTTTTCAGGATGTTAATGTTTGTGTCTACGTGTGTGTTCGGTGTTCTCTAAATCAACTTGTATCTCCAGAACTATTGAACCGATTTTCACCAAACTTGGTCAGATTACTTCTATATAGAGGTATTGAAGCCATTTAATTTTCAACTTAAAAAGTCAAGGGGGTAAGGCTGTAGAGCAAGGTCACCCTCAATAACTCAAGATTTTGCCTAATTAAGGTAATATTTTTCTTAGGCACATTTGTTAACAATTAAAAAATAACAATTTTTACACAAAACGTTTTTCTAAAATCGCACCGCCAATCCAAAAAATGTTTTAAACTAGTGCTAAGTGGTCATACTGTGCCAATAGTACCCCTTGTCACCATAAGGAGCGTCAGTGTCGCAGTCTGCCATCTTGAAATTCCCATTTTTTTTGTGGAAAATTCCCTTTATCCTCGTCCTCTTGGATCGCGAAATTTAAAACTCCATAGGATTACCAACCAAATTATTTTTTACACTTTAAAAATTAATTTTTTTAATCATTTGACGTATGTAAATTTCCTATATATTAAATTCTCTAAAAATATTTGTTATTCTTTTTTTATTAGTAATTTTTAAAATAATTGGCCAAAATTAGATGGTAAATTTATAACAAACATAAATTAGTATGTTTTTTGCTATTCAAAATTTTTTTCGGCTTTTTAAACATTTTTCTCAAAAACTACTAATTTATTTTTTAGGTTAAAAACCTTAGAACTATTATTAATATTTTCCCAAACGTCTTTCCCCAAGAATTTTAATATAATCTCATTTTACTATCTAAAAAAGTACGATAAAATATTTTGACACATTTAAAAAAATATATATATATATTTTTCACAAATTATGTTTATAAAAATTTTTCTTTTTTATTTTAATCATTTTGTAAGACTTTTCCAAAAATTATTCCCCTTTCTTCATAAGATATTCTATAAAAAAATTAAATATATATATATACATACATATTCTGTATAAAAATGTATATATATATATATATATATATATATATATATATATAGAGAGAGAGAGAGAGAGAGAGAGAGAATGATAGTGTGATAGAGACGCACTAAATAAATTGAATATCATCACTTAAATATCATTAATCCAATAATTTCCTGAATAGGATAGGATCAGCTAGGAAATTAAAATTTAGAACAGTTATTCCTATAGAGGTCATTCGAGAAAGTCGTAAAAATTATTACCTATCGAAGGCGTTCAAAACAGATATATTCTTAAGCTTAATAATTTACTTCTTGTTCGTACAAAGAAGGCATTGTTCGAATATATATATATATATACACTTACGTGCTTATAATTAACTTACAAAATTGAGAAATGTGCATTTATACACATATAATACAACGATAAATCAACTTATCCAACTTTATTTTACTTGTACATAAAAATGTTCCCTTTTTTATTCATTTTCAGCACGTTTTAGTATTTGCTACAAGTCTGTGTTCATATTTAAAGAATACGGGAATTATACGGAAAATTGTCTTATTTTTTATTTATCTATTTTTTATAATACGGGTACCACTGTAGTACTCATAGTTTGAATACCCATATAAAAGACAGATCCGAGTAAATAACATGTACTACGTATATCCATACAAATTTACATTACAATACATATATTTTTGTAACCTAGTTGATACGTATGTATAACCCTTGTATTGACAGGTGTTTTCCTTCTTTTTAATTGAACGTCATTAATTTTCAATAATTATTATACTTTATATCAGTCTATTGTTTATTTTCAAGTAAAATTTAATAATAATAAGTTTTTTAGCTAATATGGAATACGGTAGAGAACATTTCCTACGTTACAACAATCTGATAAAACAGGTAACAAACATGTTTACGTTAACATGCGACACCTTATAGACAGGTACGGATTGAATTCAATTTACAACTGACACTTCTGTTTGCTTATTATTATTTTTTTATATCTATTATTATTATTATTATTATTATATAAAAACAGCCATTACATAATAATATTTTACTTTTTTAATCAATTTCTCTTTTTTTTTTAGAGGGTAGGAATTCTATTAATAATGTAGTCATACCGTTTTCTCATTAAAAGCTGGGCTTGTTTTTTTATCAAACACTTACTCATTTCGTTTTACTGTAATTTGTTCGTGTTATTTCCTCTTCTTATCGTTAACTTACATTTTTGCTACTTATATTTATCAGATAAATACAGTACGTCAATAATAAATTATTTTAAAAAGATATAATTTTTAAAAAGAAAAGGTCATTCATTATAAATTGTGAATTATTTTTTATTCATAATATTTTTTTTTGTTGGTTTTCCAATATAAAATGGTAATAAAAAAATTGTATTTTTTTCACCGGATAATATTTAATAAGAAACGTTATTAATGTTTGGTAATTTAATATATATACTATAATAATATATATAATAGTTTGAAATATTTTTATTATTTAATAATATAATAAATTATTATTAAATAAATTTGATATACAATTACATTGATAAATATTATAGGATTCGAGTTAAAGAAATTTAATTTCAAAAAAATTGTTATGCTAATGGTATGAAATATTAAAATATTACAAGTTTATTAAACCAATAGAATAAATTATAAATAAAAGAAGTTAAATTCTGAAAAGAAAAAAAATTAAATTATGATCGTTAATATTGGGGGGGAAAAAAAGCTGACAACACAGATGTAGGACTTTCCCTTCAGCGGCTAAAGCCGATCTAGTTCTACAACCCTGGATTGTTCCTGATGCACGAGTTACGCGCGCGCGCGCGCGCGCGCACACACACACACACACACACACACGCAACTTAATTAAAAATATTTATCATTTAATTTAAATACAATCCTTTTTCGTTTATTTAATTCAATGATTTAACTAAACCGCGCGCGCGTACTGTGTTTAATTTGCACGGATGTAACGGGACTATGGGGTGACGATCAATACTAACTAAACTATTGTTATTTCACAACTTACGTAGACAAATTTCGCTTTTACGATCGTTAGATTAAAAGGATTAAAGGATAAAAGTTAGGATTAAAATATTTAATATAGAATTGTGTAGCCACTAATTATATCATGCTGAAGTGGCATAATCATGCAGTCAAGTTATCTACATTAAAAATAGAAAATTAACATAATAAGGTTTATTCGTTTATCTATTGAGTTAAATAATAAAATTATTAAAAGTTTCATTTGTGTGCCAATATTAATAAAAGGAAAAATAAGATTAATTAGCGTATGAAAGACATTACAATAAAATAAAAGAAGAAATTAATAAAGATAAAATAAAAATCTTTGGGGCTCTTTATGGGAGTCATCCCGTTCCAATAAATAAATAAATACATACATATATATATATTAATATTTTATTTATATATATATATATATATATATATATATATATATATATATATATAGAGAGAGAGAGAGAGAGAGAGAGAGAAAGATATTCTAAGTAAATTTTTCCATTGTTTGAATTATCTTCATTAAATGTTATAGTTCATGTACTAATAATATTCAAGAATTGAGATTTTTTTCATAAAGTTATTTTAGTGGTCACGTTTTAAAAGTCTTACAAACAATTAAGATATTATTAATTTTTAACGAAAATACTTAGTTTATTTACATAAACTATTTTAAGATATCGTTATTTTTTGTCTTCACATGGCTTAGTATTGGATTATTATAACACAATAATATATTGATAGTTGATAATATGAAATTAAAATTATTATTTCAGGAAAAATTCAAGAAAATTACTTAGAAATTCAATGAAATTTTATTTTTTATGACATCACAAAGATATCATAAAAGAAACCTTAAAAATACGAGTAAAATGCAATATTCTGTGCCTTTGAGCATATTATTTACCAAATTCCAATATCGGATATATTTTTATGCAAGAATGTATATCTGTAGATGAAAGAGACATTATTATGTATATTATCTTGGAAATAAAAAAAAAATAAAAAACATTTAACAGTATACTTCTCCTTAGTACTTCAAGGAGTCTGTAGAGTGCGCTACGCGTCTGCAAGAATATACATTAAATAATAAATTAATTAAAATAAAATTATGTATGAAGTTAAAAATCCTTCTTTAATTGTCTTAAATTAAAAAAATGATTATAAATTCTAATTGTGGAAAGGATTTTTGCTATTTATGAAAACAGTTAAACACAATGTACTGCACAATACTCAATTTCTGAATGAGCCTAATGTCATTACGAGAAAAGAGTAATATGCTCTGCACAGCGACTGTCTGCCTCATGCAAGTAAGCTTTTATTTTCATCGTACATATGAACATTACCCTTCCTTTTTTTTGTTTAGTTTCTGGGTCCATGGTCATGAAACGTTGAAACGTTTTTTGATCGTATATTTATAATTTTTTATTAAATATTTTTGGTAATTTAAATTTATTTTTTTTAATCTTGTGGATAAAAAGCGTTAATGTATTATGTAATAATGAAGAAGAAATATTTTTGATATCCTTTAAAAGATTCTTCTTTCTTTCCTGTCACCTTTTGCCACTACAGGGAACGTTGAACCAGCTCCGATATTCCTCCTTCACTTCTTTTTAGTTTTAGCCAACTTCCTCATTTCCATCTCTATTTCTTCCTACTATAATCTCTCTCCTACATTAATACTAAAATATAATTCCTTATCATCCTTTATTATACATCTATATGATTTTTCTTTTTTTTATGACTATGATCTGCTTTCATTCATTCAGATTTCTTTACCACCTCAAGTGGTATCTCAAGTAAAATCTCTCCCTGCATTTCTCCTTCAAATTTACAATGCCTATGTGTTTTATATATACATAGATTAAAGTCTATAAATATATCATTTCCGTAATCTGAATTGTTTAATCGTCAATTCACTCTGTATCAAATCGTATTTGATTTCTTTTTCATATTCTTTATCCGTTTATTTCATCCTTATCCGAGGATTGGTTAATTCCTCTAAATTTAGAGAAATTGGAGTTAGTCCATCGTCAGGGGTTCTGTCTTAATTTTGCGACAACTAATATCTGAATGAAACTTTTCCCCGCATAATAAGAATATACTAGTAGAAAAGAATTGCAACGGATCTAACGCCTTCAGGAGATGAAAGGAATGATCAATCCAGAAATTACAATTTTAGATGGAAGTTATATCAAATAAATTAATTATAGAATAAAAAAAGCTAATAAAAGTATACTATCAGCCAAGTAGTACAGCATTAAAAAACAGAGAAATAAGCTATGAAACCAATTATTACATTACAAGATTCATCTATAACAAAATAAGCTGGCGAACCTGTTGATAATAATAAATAAATCAAAAAGGTTTACTTGTAAAACTTGGAACGTCAGAACCAGGCATCCGCGAATAGCCTTAACAAGAAGTTGCAGTGATTGAAAACGGATAACAACTGACCGAACTAATTCCATTCAATTGTAATTAGTATAAAATAGAAAGAAAGACCGAAGTAAGCTATGAAATTGAGGACAAAGAGAAGAGGAAGGAACTGAATTGATTAGTGGGGTATGGAGATTAAAAGGGTAACAATTTGAACGAGATTAAAACGACTGGCTGTATAAGTTAAAATACTATTTAAGAAATGGATGAAGAAAAATCCGATGTTATCGGTATAAAGAGAAAGATAAAAAAATATGAAAATTATGATTACTAAGAAAGCAGAATGACAGTTCCTAAACCGCGAATCGTATAACACTGGTAGGACTTTAAAGAAAGGGTTTTGCCAAGGTTACTGGAGACTGTAATAAAAGAAAAAAAAGCAATTAATGGGAAGATATGATAACTTTGAAAAAAAGTCTAAGGCCAGGTAAGATATATCAGTAGTGCATCGGAAGAGAAAAGGCATATAAAAATATTTTTTTTTTTGGATTTCAAGTAGGGATAAATGAATTAAGATGTCAGAAAAACACTTTTTCTCGTACATAAAATAAAATCAAAAATAAACGAAACAAAGAATGTAAATTAACATAAATAAAGAGACTTGAAAATTTAAAAAAATTAATAAATGTAGTCTTCAAAACAGCCCACAAACAAAACAAATGGTTATACGGAAAACACCAACAAATTATAATTATCAACAAACAAATATCCCTGTTATACATAAATTGAACTCTTCCGACTGCAGAATGTTCTGTATTGATCAAACGGGACTCAGAAACATAACATTGTTCAAAGATACAATGAACACTTAAAAGCCCTCCTAAGCAATATAAAGTTAACGTTTGCAAACCGGCATAAAATTCCACCCGTACTGACAACAACCTTGTTATATATATATATATTATATATAAAAAAAACATTATGACAAAGTTGAGGATTAAGTAATATATAAATGTACAATAACAGACATAATTAAAATCCAATCCATACTCTTCATCATATTCTAAATGCGTGTATACCAAATAAAATTTTTAAAAAAACTTGCATAGTTCTGTCCAAAAAGACGGACTTTTCGTTATTTTATTTTGCTTCCTTCTGAAAAACTTTAAACTTGCTCACCACTTTGACTCACTGCATAAGCGCGTATGAAAAATACACATTTTTTCCTGTTTAGCGTCCAGGAACACCGTCAATTATTACTTCAGAGGATGAATGATGATGATGTGTATTACTGTAAGTGAAGTATAGTTTTGTACAGTCTCAGGTCAATCATATCTGAGATGTGTGGTTAATTGAAACCCAACCGTCAAAGAACACCGGTATCCACGATCTAGTATTCAAATCCGTAAAAAAAGTAGTTACTTTTACACGGATTTAAATCTTAATTTTTTCTAAAAGTATTCATACATAGAATAAAAAGGTTTGCTTAAGTAAAGCCTTCTCTAAATCTTAAACCGCTTCAATAAAGGCTCAAATAATAAAAAGAAACTTTTCTATATTTTTGATCCTGTGGGTCTACAATTAAAAATAAATTGTAGACATTTCTTGATAGCTCTATATGTGAAGTATAAACTTTCAAAATATTTTTGAAAAATATATTAAGCGAAGGGAGATGTAGGTGGAGCAATAGAACAAATACAAAACATATTTTCAATTTTATATATATATATTTTTTTTTTTGAGGGGATGATTTTGAAAAGCCTTTTCTTTAATTATTAATATATGCATAGTAGGTAGGTAAAACACATTTAGATTAATAAAGCTTTCTCTAAAATATCTCTGAAGAAAATCAAAATTAGTTTTTCACGATATCCCCCATCCTCTTTACGAATTTTGAAAAAAAAAATAATATGAGCCTATATACAAAAATATTTCAGTCAAATTTTAAAAAAATCGGTTTGATCAATCATGAGATGTACCGTAAAAGCAATGTGACCTTCATGCACTTACGTACGTACATAAATACATGCGTTTTTTGTCTATATAAACTAGTTGGACCCTAAAATGTAAAGATTTACAAAAAAAAACCGATATCCCATATTTGATATGATCACCATACTTTCCCCTTTAACCTTTCTTTTTTTTCTTTTTCCTGTTTAGCCTCCGGTAACTACCGTTTAGATAACTCTTCAGAGGATGAATGAGGATGATATGTATGAGTGTAAATGAAGTGTAGTCTTGTACATTCTCAGTTCGACCATTCCTGAGATGTGTGGTTAATTGAAACCCAACAACCAAAGAACACCGGTATCCACGATCTAGTATTCAAATCCGTGTAAAAATATCTGGCTTTACTAGGACTTGAACGCTGGAACTCTTGACTTCCAAATCAGCTGATTTGGGAAGACGCGTTCACCATTAGACCAACCCGGTGGGTTTTCCCCTTTAACCTATTCTAACTATACTCACCGGGAAAATAAAAGTCTTATTCGGAACTGAACGCAAGAATGGCGGGAGTTTCAATATTTCTCCCTACAGATCGCAGAGCCTGGACAATGTCCCTTGCTGCTGTATCTTTCTATTATCACCGATTTCATCGGTTATTTAGTGGCGGTTATAAATTTTAAGTTTTATTTATGGACGGATTTGATAATTTGCGTTCCTATCCATATGGACCAGCGTGAAATTTATTTACTGGTTCTGACCGTGAGAGACTAAGCTTTTGAGCCTAGTAATCCCGGCGTGATTCCCCTTCAGTCCATCCGCTGAAGTTCTTTCGGTACCAGCATCTATGGGCTAGCAGGAGTACCCCTATCGGAGCCCTAGTTATTTGAAGGGAGAAATGCGCCCGGTTCTCCGGAGGGAGTCGCATATGCTGACTAAATGAAATTGTGGTCTCTTCGTGGGAAGGTGTGGGGTGTTGTCTAGCTTTTTATAGTTTTAACAAAATTTAATTGCGAAAACGGTCACTTTCGCGGCCGGAATTTTCGCGCGGTTTCCATTTATAGGTTACGCGATATAGAGGCTCCTAAGCCTGGTTTGTCATTTTTTGACAGTCTTATTCTAATTAAAATAAGATGATTATTTTACCTTTTATTTATGTCCGTAATCCAGTAACGAGAAGGGATAACTATGAGATAATTATGATAATTAACTAATAGTAATAATTATTAACTAATGAAAAGGGATAATTAATTATTAATCTTACCTGTACATAAAAATTTATTTGTTCTATAATAGAATTTTCTAGTCATAGATTTCCCTAATTATCAGATTTATTTTTTGTTTCCTTTTTTTTTTAATGTTAGTTTCAGTTCACAGGTCAAACAGAATGCCATTTGTCTCGCCTGATTTAGAACATTTAGTTTTTTTTCAAATAGAAACGGAAGTCAACTAAATCGCGCACTGCCTATGACTTTGACCGTAAATTAACCATACAGTTCACCCTCAGAATACGTAAGTATGCTAAAACTTTGACCACACTCAAGGCCAAGAGGCATATTTTATGTGGTTTGTATGTTATGAATAAAAAATTAAGTAATTAAAAAAATTAGTGAGTGCAGAAATTATAGGAATAAAATTAAGTATTTATCTTTTGCTTTCTTTCTTTTATACCGGAAATACTACTTAAAGTTTGTTTTCTTTCTTTGTAAATAAATGTACTCGTATAATATTTCAACGTCAGTTTTCGTAAAAGACTTAAATTATGCTATACAGTAGAGTAATACAATGGCGTGTACTCTCATTTTTATATAAATATAAATAAATATAGATATGAGTGTATATATTACAGAATATAATTTAATTTAAGAAATGATATATACTCTAAGATAAAGAATAATGAAATTATATGAATCTTTACTTCCTTGCACGAAGTATTGTGATCGCGAAAAATTTCGATTTTCATATTTCAACGGAAATATCTATTTTGACCATCCCTGAATCCATTTTGACTAGTTTCGGCGTGACAACTGTACGTACGTATGTAGGTATGTACATATGTATCTCACATAACTAAGAAACGATTACCCGTAGGATATTGAAATTTTGGATTTAGGACTGTTGGTAATCTAGTTGTGCACCTCCCCTTTTGACTGCAATCGACTGAACCAAAAGTGTCCAAAAAAGCCCAAATTCTAAAAACAATATGGATTTTGAACTTTTTCTTAACTGTAGTAATAAACCCTCATTGAGAACTTTTCGATATATCATAAGTGGTAATTATTTTCATTGGTTCCAGAGTTATAGCAAAATAAAATTTTAATTAATGAAAATTTGGATCTTAGGGAAAAGGCACATCGTTCGAATCAGACTTCATCTCTTTTTTTAACTTTTTTTTTCATTTAAATATATTGATTTATTAATAATTTTAACCTATGATTGTAAAAAGAAAGATACAATGAATAATAATTCAATAATAATAATAATAATAAATATATATATATATATATATATATATATGAAAAAATTTTAAATGAAATAAAATGTTATATACTTTTTAAAATAAATATAATTTAATAGGCGTACAAGGAAGTCATGTGTTGCCCACATCAGATTTTTAAATACATAATAAAGGAAACTAATAATTTGAGTAGATTTTTAAATTAAATGTGTGAAAGAATTAATCTATCACAAGTTTTGGGGAATTTTAAACTGTCAAACTTGGTGTTACACAAAATATATTGAATATTTTCAATAGTTAGATCCCACTGTATTTTTAATTTTTAATTTTCAGGCTCTTTAATTATATATATGAGCTATACTGCATCTGCATTTAGTATATTGTATTTAGCTATACAGTATACAAGAGTGTATATAACGGAATGTATCGGGTTAAATTTTGCACAAGTCTTTTAAATATTTAATGTCTTGAAAAAGGATAAAAATATTAATGCGCGGTTTTCGCCATCGATTTCTTTGTTAAATTTTACATCGAAATGATGTGCCATAATTGGATCATAATGTCACAAAACCATCAAGTTGAATCCAATATGGCGAAAACAAGATGACGGTAATCGTCGATTTCTTCGTCGAAGTAATCATCGATTTCTTCGTTAAATTTTACATCGAAATGATGTGCCATAATTGGATCATAATGTCACAAAAACATCAAGTTGAATCCAATATGGCGAAAACATATTTTAGAATAGATTAAAAATCTTTTGTATGCCCAAAATGGCATTGGGTAGGATTTTCTAAATTAACAATTATAAAAAAAAGTAGAGAGAACTTACTTTATATACAACTGTTTATTGAAATTTTCTTCCTTTATACGTATTCGTGAACAGAATGAAATATTACCGAACCACGACAAATGATGCTCTCCTTAAAAATCGAAACCGATAACCCAATATCAGCATACATTTATCCGAGCGTGTTAACAGGCTTCATGAATATTTCACAATTTAAAAACGAAAAAATTCATTGAATTCAAATTACACTGATTTCCAACTAATCATAATTAACTTATCACTTCTTAATCAATCATAAGTACGAAAACTTTTGACAAATTCGAAAACAGTATACAGTATATTTACACCAATCATAGTATGAAAAGCAAATGGCCAATGAGAACGCACTAGATTTCAATTTCAACCATGGGATGAACAGAACTGACCAATCGGAAAGAACAAAATTCCAACCAATCACAAACTCCTTCATTTTGTAACCAATAATGGTGCGGGTAGGAACTGAATAATTAAAAAGGCACCATATTTTGATCAATCAAAATACGTAACTTTATTTATTTACGTACTGATAACATGCTTATGTCCTGTTTCCAATCGGAAAGAACAAAATTCCAACCAATCACAAACTCCTTCATTTTGTAACCAATAATGGTGCGGGTAGGAACTGAATAATTAAAAAGGCACCATATTTTGATCAATCAAAATACGTAACTTTATTTATTTACGTACTGATAACATGCTTATGTCCTGTTTCAGTTACTAGAGAAATGATAAATGAACGTTATAGCGTTTGAAAAATCCATGTCTGACTGGGATTCGAACGTGGGACCTCTGGATGAAAGACCGAGACGCTACCACTAACCCACAGAAACCGAATCTACAGATCCACAAACCTTTGACTAATCGTGAATCTGAACACAGTTAATACTATACCTCAACCAATCATAGGTTCTTTTATTTTATTAATAAGGACTTACATATGAAACCTCTTTGAGAACGTGATTTATGCCCAACCGGAATACGGAATTATCTTGCCTGTTACTGCATTAAAATTTTCGATAAAGTGAATGAAAGATTTAGTATGCTCATAATTTATCACTTCATAAACCACTACAACATATTATATCAAGTATTACTTTAATAGATAAAAGGATATGATACTGATTTGATAATTTTTCATATTTACCAAAAAGAAGAAGATTCTTTATTATTGACGATAAATTAATGAATTTATAACTTTTTAGTTGTAAAAGCAATGTAGTTAAATTACGTTATTGTGTTGTTTGGAATTTTTACATTTTCTATTTAAATCTAAATAAATATCGATTTATTTTCTATCTAATATCTTTAAATTAGTTATTTTTTTAATGAGTACTTACTGTACAAGTTTATTGCTTAGAAAATGAAATTTTGCCGTTTTTTTCGTTTCACTGATTACAAATTTTTATCGGTATATGGAGTTGCGATTCTATCGTTTACCCGTGACGTATGTTTGTTGCTTTATGACCTCAATTTAAAATAAATTGCCATTTGTAAATTTTACTCTGTAATTTCGAGATATTTATCATTTTATAGTAATGAGAGCCCGTAAGTTGTCAAAAAGTTATGAGAAATCTGCTGAAATAAGAAATCATTAAAAATTTGTTAACACATCGTAATGTAATTTCCCTTTTTCAGTATGACTGATAAACGACAAATATATTTTTAAATATCAATGACTAAACACGTGTAAACGCTTAGAAACGGTGGGAACACGAACACATTGTTATATTTAACTATGGAAAGCCTTAAATAAATTTTATTTACTTAAAAAATGTTTGGAAATGGAAACTGAAAATATTTTTTTTCGACTTAATCTTCTGTAAATGAAAGGTGTAACAGTTTAGATCGTATAAAACAAAAAACAAATTGTTCTGGGCTTTAAATATTAGGTAATTAATTTAGTTTTGAAAATGAAATAAATTCAAGTGTTAATGAAATGTTTAATATCCATATTTTTACAAGTTATTAGGCGGTCATGATTTCATGTGCAATAAACTAATTAATACAAGGTGATTACAGATGAAAAAAACTTACAATGGTTTTGTAAAAAAAAAAAACTAATTTTTCAAACATGAAGATTATTACTTACATGGATTTTACAAAGAATTTCTTAAAGTTTATATCTGTTAGTTTTCCTTGTTTGGTTCCGTGAGTCACGCAACGCAAACCAACACAGTAGTCCAGTTCACCTCAGACTCGTGAAAATATGAATACTTTCATGTTTTCTTACTATTTTTTCTTTTATACTTTAGCATTACTGCTTAATATAGATATGACGCTGGTCAAGAGTCTCAACATTAACATTTACAGAAAAAATAGAAGAGGAACTTACTTTATGTACACTCACTAATATTATATACAACAATTCTGTTCACTAAATAAAAATTTTTATTTATGACTAACTAACTTGTAGTAAGATTCCGTAAAGTATTAACTGCAATGAAATATTTATTTATTCAAGGAAAAATGGACTAACTAATGTTCAGAGATCCAAATATAATTACCCTTTTAAACATGAAACTTGCAATTTTAACTTAAACATTATTAATTTGTAGTATTACAGTTTCCGCCTTTTATTTTCACTTCCTTTAAATTAACCTGCATTGTAAATCAATAAAATAGGTGATTTATCTACCGCGTTTCGTTAAGTACAAATGAATTCCACATAATGAAAATATTTACTTCTAAGATGATGGTCTACTGAAAATATTAAGCACAATAATGCATTAGACTATTACGTTCTATAAAAGTAATATTTGCTAATCAAACGTTAAACGCTTATTTCTTCTAGAACGTCGTTAAAGATATCATACACGATGAAAACAAAAACGGAGCAAAAAAAAAAACAATTCAACTGAAACAAAATTAATTTACATTAAATATACCTACGTGGAATAGTTTATCTTAGTTTTTCACATTACCTACAGCGATATTTTTAATACAGAAGCGTAAATTTTATATAATAAAATATTATATTAATATTACAATTCTTCTATTATATTAATATTATAATAGAAGCGTAAACAAAAAAAATTGATACTTAAAATAACTAATAAAATAAGTCAGTGATTCCCAAACTTTGAGCCGCGGCGCCCCTGTGAAGAGGCGCCGAAAAATTGTAATTGGGAAATATTGTAAAAGCTTGAAAATTAATTGGACGAAGACATTTACATTTGACCTAACTAAACAAGAAGCTAAGCATATCTAGATTTTTTGCGTGGTTTGTTTTTACTTGACCCTGTATAAAAGTAAAGTCGCCGACGCAGAATATTCTAGAGAACGCGACCCGGCAACGCTGCCCCTTCTCGATCGCGCTAGACACGTCGAGGCGCGTAGACTCTTCTCGACAGATTTTGACTGTTTTGGAAGATCGTGCGGAAAGCATATAACCAAGCGTTATTGGCTCGATTCAGTCATTCGTTTTGTAATCTAAGTCTTTTTTTTCTTTTTCCTGTTTAGCCTCCGGTAACTACCGTTTAGATAATTCTTCACAGGATGAATGAGGATGATATGTATGAGTGTAAATGAAGTGTAGTCTTGTACATTCTCATGTAATCTAAGTCTAGTGAAATTAAAGGCAACGCTTCAAATAAATAAAAAGTGATATAAATTAGTTCATGTAGTATAGGTAGTGTTATATTACTTCTTGTTTGTTGTCTTTGATAAATAGTTTTGTGATTTTTTTGCTATAGTATCTTTAATGATGAACCGACTTTTGAACAGTAATAAACGTAATAGTGCAGATATTTTTTTTATACTTTTTTGTATGTCTTCAACCAGTGGCACGACTGTGAAGAAACGAAAATATCCTAAATATGATGACGGTTATTTAGAGTTTGGTTTTACGTCAACCGAAATTAATGGTGAAAAGAGACTACAATGTGTATTCTGTATGAATGTTTTGGCAGCGGAGTGTATGCTTCCAAGTAAATTGAAGCGCCATTTAGAAGCACCACAACATGGATGACAAACCTCGTGATTTTTTTTGCCAGGAAGTTAAAAGACCTGAAACAAGAAAAAAATACGTTTTTTAAGACTGCATCAATACCAAAAAATGGTTTACTAGTATCTTACAAGGTGGCTTACAGAATCGCGAAATGCAAGAAGCTTCATAAGTTCATCACAGAAGAACTTATTCTATCGGCTGCTGTAGATATGGTGAATATCATGGTTGGTGAGTCTGCTGTAAAGTTGCTTTTAAAAGTGTTTTTGTACAATAACACAATTAGTTGGACAATAAAACACATGGCGGATGATACCAACGATCAATTAATTAATTGAAAAAATTAAGAAGTGGAATTTGGATTGCAGCTAGATGAGGCTACGGATAACAATAAGGATACTCATTTGATATGCAATGTACGGTTTATAGATGGTAATAAAGAAAACCTTCTGTTTTGTAAAAATATCATTGCAGGAGCGAAATCACAGGACCTGTTCGAGATTCTTTATACATTCATATCTGAAAATAATTTGAATTGGCCTAAGCGTGTTGGTTTTTGTACTGATGGAGCTCGCTCGATGTTTGGCTGTTATGGAGGATTACAGGACTTATTTGAAGCAAATCACCAGATGCACTGTGATCCCATTGCATTATTCATAGAGAAGCGCTTGCGTCATAGCGTTGAGTCTTGCACTGAATCAGGTGTTGGAATGTGTTCAATTTTATAAAATCTCGTCCATTGAAAGCAAGGTTTTTTAAAAAACTGTGCGAGTATATGGGATCCGAACACTCGTCTTTGTTGTACTATAGCAGTACACGATGGTTCTCTCGTGGTAATGTTTTATCACGTACCTTTGAATTCCGGCCAGAAATTTTTATATTCCTCAAAGACGAAGGATACAAAAATACAAAAGATTTTGCTGATGCAGATTTTTTAATAAAATGTCATATTTATGCGACATTTTTGAAAAGCTGAATCCTTTAATCTTTCTTTGCAGGGGAAAAAACATGCACCTTTTGAAGTCAACGGAAAAAATATTAACTTTTATAAAAAAAAAACTCAAACTATGGGGAAGAAAATTGAGTGAAGATGCAGGCAAAGATTAATTTTTAATATTGCAGCCATATTTGACGTCAAATGAACTTGATCTTTCTCAAGATATAAAAATCTTGTTTGAAGGGGACTTATCACAGCTAATTATCTGGTTTGAGAAATACTTTCAAAATGAAAATTTCGATAGGTTTGCATGAAATCCTGATCCATTAACACTAGTACTCCGTCTCAATTTCCTTCTGCAGAAGAAGAAAATATTATAGAATTATCTTGCGACAACAGTTTGAAAGCAAAATTTGGCAGCATGGAATTGACAGAATTTTGAATTTCAATAAAATATAAATACCCCCTTCTAAGTGATAAGGCTCAGCGAATTTTAATTACATTTTCGATGTCATATTTGCGCGTAGCTGGGTTTTCAGCGGTCGCTGAAAACCCAGCAATGTTCACAGGCCATTGCAATTCTGGCAGTTATCTTCATAGTATTGGGAGATGTGATACTTCCAATTGTATGTTCTGCACAGAATGTGACACCGTGCACACATGCTTGCTTCAGTATCCTGAATGGGAGGAACAAAAGGCTTGTGCGGAGATTACTGGCTTGTCACCCGCGTCCCTGCTACCTTACATTATCGCTTTTTCAGCTTGCTGGGATGCGTTGAGCCTCTTTTCTCGAATGGTGCTTCGAGCCAAAGATGGTGAGGATCGGAGGAGGCATTTCTAGCGGGAGTTGTTGGACAGCCTCAGCTGTAAGGGCCGGTATGCCCTGGTGTGCCGGCTCCGTCGATCATCTGGGGCTCCATGTACAACGTGTGACGCTTTCCGTTACGACGACGATCATCTGGATCTGACATCTTTTAGGGGGTAGTCAAGACCAGAGTCCCGGTGGGGGATCTCCTTGGGGACTACCCATTTGAGATATAAAGCACTTGAAAGACCGAGACCCGGCCCCTGGGGTGGGTATGAGGGTTACGGCATTGCTGGATCTGGAATCTGCTCGCTCGGGGTTCCAGGCAGGCGTAAGGTAAAACATCTAACCGGCGGGCCGACCTGCCTTGCTGGATGTTAAGCTGGTGGGCGGGAAGGCCCGTTAAAGTTAAAGGATACTTCCTTGGACTGTCTTATCCTTTACTGTGGATCCGGTTCAGGGGAGGGGGTATAAAAAAGTATAGAGAAAAAAATCAACGTGGAAAAGGAAATGAGGGTGGCCGTATCCAGTTTAATTCCACGTTTTAAGAAAATGTGCAGTGATTTGCATGCTTATCTATCACATTAATTATTAATTAAATGTTAATAAAGTAAAAAAAAAAAAAGTTAAGAAATGAAGATACACGAGTTTTAATTATTTTTTATCTCTTACTTACGAGTAGTCTCTTACTTTATTTATCTCTTACTTATTTTTACTTAGGGCAGGGCGCCATGGAAAACTTTTAATTGAAAAAGGGCGCCGCGACTCGAAAAAGTTTGGGAACCACTGAAATAAGTGATTATTTGTTTTAAATGTATTCTGATTTTTTGTCAATCTGTATATAAAATATGCTCCATCACTTTGCACGTCGAAAACCGATATTTTTTAAAAATATTTATTTATATTTTTTTTTTATACAAGAAGTGATGATCCGACTATGAAGAAGCGTAAACGATATACTTAAAGAAATTGTTTATTCACGTTACTATCTTAAAAGGATACATACCGATTTTTATTAATAAGGTATGATGTTTTAATTTTAAAATAATCATTTTTATGTATATATGACAGAAATTCAAAAATACTATTAAATATTCTTGATACCTCCATTATTATTTCCATCCTATAGAATTCCGTCACGGAAATCGTACGGTTTCCTTCTTCCGGTTAAATATGAAAGAAGAGGAGGAGAAACTGAACTTAAAAAGGAAAGAAAACCTATACTAATATAATGATCATAATCACTTAATATAATTAAAAATTAACAAACAAAATAAATTTGATTACAGAATGATTTCACATTACAATCGATGTTTATTAAATTACTTTAATATATCTGTCGAAAGAATAAATTAAGTTTTTAAAAAAATAATTCTTTTTATTAAGTTTAAAACACAATTCTCCACGGTGATCAAAGAAAATAATTTTTACTGTGAAATAAGTGGATATGTAAAAACAAATTACTTTTCCCTACTCAATGGAAAAGTATTCTAAATGCATTGTTTTACCAAAGTGTATATAAGTGTAAAGGATGGTTGCTTTGAGTCCCAGTATTTCTAATAGCTGTGTTGAATATAAAATATAAATAATAAATGCGTGTGTCTATCTATATAAAAGTTTGTCGTAATTGTTTATTGAACTTTCCTATCCCTCCTTCGACGAAAAATGAGTGTTGTATTGAATATAGTGTTAAGTTTATTTTCATAAAAATTTAACTTGTTATAATTAAATCTATTTTATTATTTGTAACTTACTGTTCCAGATTTAACTGTAATCTGAATAATCCGTTTGACATTTCAGGATTATCCGTATTTTTATTCATCCGGACAACACTTTTAAGTCTATTTTTTTAAATATTGGATTTACCCAGTGCCATTTGTAGGACTTGATGAGAATTTCTTTTAGAAACTGTTCTACACAAAAATTAGAATTCCTTTTAAAAAACGGTACTTTAAAAGAGATGTTCGTCGAATTGCTAACATTGACTTTTCACGATCTATCTGTGGAACTGTTTGTCAGACGAGTACGCTTACACACACATCTTATTTGCCGAAAGTATATTAACTTTTAGTTGTAGTGAATGGAAGATGATAGTGAGAAGGCAAAATTTAAATTAAAAGGCAGACTCGACCTTTTTTATTACATTGTATTTTTCTTTCTCTTCTTTTTACTGATAAAGAGATTTATTTTAGAATTTTTCTTACTCTTTTAATGTATGTACATGTTTATTGATACCTTAATTTTGTTAAATATAGTCTATTTTGTTAAAATATTATCACAATTTTTTCCATTGATTTCGTAGTAATGTTATTAAATTAATGAAAAAGAAAAAATAAATAGAATGATTTAATCAAAAGAGACAAAGATATAGTAATCTTTATACTTATATCTAACAATGTATTTAAATAATAATTCTGGTTGTATTATTGTATCTTTGATCGTTGGGCGGGTTGATAGTATTACAACCAGTTCTATTTATTCATTTTTATTCAACTTTCCTTTTTTGGAATAAATTATAAAACCATTTTATGAATATATATAAAACTATACGGAAAATAAATTGTAAACATAAAATAACTTGTTAAATAAGGAATTAGGGCCATAGTAGCTCAAACAACTAAATTATTTTTAGTAAAATGGTGTCAAATATTTCGTGGTTTTACTTTTCCAATGAATATAGCAACCTATATTAAACGAAAAAATATGGTGATCATATCAAAAATGAGGTTCGGGTTTTTGTAAATCTTTACGTTTTAAACTCCCACTAGTTGATATAGACAAAAAAAAACATATGTATGTACTTATGTGATTTGGGGTCCCATCGCTTTTGGCCTACCATCTTAGGATTTACCAAATCGATTTTCTTCAAATTTGGTTCAATTATTTTTAGATGTGGGGCATTAATAATATTATTTTTTCAAAATTGGTTACGGGATTTGCAAACAAACCAATTTCGATTTTCTTTAGAGGCATTTTAGAGAAAACTTTATTAAAGTAAATTTGTTACCTACAATGCATATCACCTCCATAAAAAAAGGATGGTGCGTGGGTTTGTTTGTTTGTTTGTTGTATGTACACACAATTTTATTTTAGCTGCTATTGGTGCAGAGAGGACTAATGGTGGTGCGCCTCAGTGCACGAACGATTCATTCGTTCGAACGATTTGTACTTTTTGATACGAACGATTTATACTTTTTAATACGAACGATTTATCTAAAATTATTGAATTTGTGTTTTGGGGAAAACACAAACAAAGTAAAACATTGGGGTTAGAGCGTTAAGAAATCACAACTCAAGAAACATAAAAATGTTTAGGATTTTGACGTCTTTCTTTGTAAAAGTTTTTGTTGTTTAGTACGCAAAATTCATGATTTTATTTAGTTATAATTGGTAAAATCATTTTAAAAAATCATTTGTAATTAAAGATAAACCACGTAACATTTTACGAATAAAGGCGGGACTTTTATTATTTTATTTTACTGGAAAGAAAAAGGATTTTTCCAAAAAACAATCCCCATCTCTTAAAATAGGAAACGTTTTTTGTTCTTTTGCTCTATCTCGATTCGTTTTAAATATTTCTCAAAAGTTTTTTGAAAGTTTATAACTTCATATAAACTTTCATAGAGAAATGTCTACATTTAAAATTCTTTTTGCAAACTTGTTTTTAAAAATTTTTTTAAAAATTATTATAGTTATTTTAGCCTTGACGAGAGGTGTTAGATTTAGAGAAAAGTTTACTTAAGCAATTTTTTAAGCTTAATCTATATACATAAATATTTTTAGAAAAAGTTCTAAAAAAACTTATTCTCCACCTTTAAACAATATATATGTCTTTTTTTTGGCTCTTTTTAATTTTTATAATTTTTTTTTTTCATCACTTAAAGAACTATTAAAATTAAAGAAGCTTTGGCACCTATATTACAATCCATATCCAAAATGAGAAGCAATTTTTTTTTTCATTATTTTCATATAAGTTATTCTTTATTTTTACTTTCCCGATGAATATAGTTAGGAAAACTATATTAAATAGGAAAATATGGTGATCATGTCAAAAATGGTATATTAGGTTTTTGGAAATCTTTACGTTTTAGGGTCCAACTAGTTTCAATTTTTTTTAAACAATTCTCTTTTAAATTAATTTTTTTTGTCTCTTAAATAGATATTTCCTAAATTTTTTTCACAGATTAAGGAAGCATCTGAAATCAAAAATTTTCTTTTTAAAAATTTGGGAATTTTGATCCCTAAAATTTATTTTGATAATCATAATTTGACCGGCGTAGCCGGGAAACATGTATTAACGTTTATTCAAACACTAAGGTATGTTTATTATCATAGAAACACTGTTTTATGAAAATAAATGAAGGTTAGACTAATATGATATTGTCAAAAAATTATAAATATAGCAATTAATTACACTATTTATGGTGGATAACTCGGTCTGGAATATGCACATAAGTATAATATTATCGCGTGTTAAAAAGGATACTGAGATATCACAGGTAAATTTCTTAGAAATACAATTTATTACTTTTAAGTAATTTATGAGGTATAAAAATAGCAGTTCAAATTAAATACAAAATTAATTTAATGAAATTAAATTATAAATACCAATGTACAATTCCGATCTACTAATAACTTTATATTTAAAAATTTCAGTTAACAGTACGATAACAATCGAAAAATGTACAATTCATACAATTCAATTGCTGCAAATATTATTAATTTTACTGTTTACAAAAGACCTACCCTACACTTTATGAACGAATAGAATACTGTCATTTTCACTCCTATTTATAAATAACTCCCCCAACAGCTTATTGTTTCAACTCCTGTCCAATATTGAATACTCGTGACGCAGTCTTTACGCTTTTGTTACTAAACACTTACTGTGAATGCTCCCGCACACCGCGATAGCTTTTATTGCACATGCACTGAACTCGAACTTGAAAAACTTTTAACTGTCACTCCGCTGATCCCGACAGTATTTATATCTCCTGACCTGCAGTATCAGTACTCGACTCATTTTTTTGACTCTTCAAGCGTAATAACTTTCATTGACCACACTTTCTTCTATAAATCCTTTTCTAGAAAGAATCCCTTTGCCGTTTCTTTTTTCATTTTCTCTCTCTCTCTTTCTTCTTTCTGGAACCGTCTATACCCGTTACAATATAGATTGATTTACTGTTCATAAAGTAGAAATATTCTTAATAATAAAATATCTTTTTATCATCATGGCACTTGAGCCTAGGTTTGGAAGTTAAACTACTCTGGTATTACATAAACCAATCGTCGCTTGGCGGGTAAATCTTGTGTCACTTTTTTCTAAAGTATAGAGTTTTTGATTGTTTTGGCCTTTCTCTAGCATTTGGTGTGAGCTACTACGTGTCAATCAATGTTTAAATACTAACAAAAATAACTTTTAAAAAATCCAAGTGCAAGCTTTCTTATTGTATGTTCGGAAAAATCTTTTACACGTCGCTGTTACAGATTAAAATTTTTTTCAAAACATTTTAATGTACATGTAAAACTTTGTGCATCATTATGCACAGAAAAAAAATTTCTGAATTGTAAAAGTTTACGTCTGGCAAACTGTCCTATTTTTAATATTATGCATATAAGATGTAATGGAAGGTGAGCTAATTAATAAACAGGTTATTCAAAAAAAAGAAGCTATTGATGGGCAAGACAATGCGAATGATGAGAGTCGGTAATAGAGGTATGCAGTCAGTGCTCTAAGAGTGAAACTTATTTTATTTCTTCAATTAAATGCTTAAAAAATTCGTCAAGTAGGTAAACCTACATACAATGATGTAATATAAAGGAAACATGTAAGAAACATAAACAAAAAAAAGCCAGGAAAGGTTTTCATAATATTTCCGAATTTGCCCTTGACAGTTTTATTTTAAATACGCTACAGATTTTAAATATTAATGACTTAATTAAGCAATATTTAAAATATAATTCCGAAAAGGATCAAAATCTTTGTGAAAAAATTTGGACTCTCCTTGCGTAAGTTGTGGTTTTACCTTAAAATTTATGTAGTATAAAGCATAATTGAACCGCATCTACTACTTTCCTGAGATCAGAGCTCTGGAATTATTCTGCAAAAAGAAAACTATGTAACCAAAAAATTAAATACGAGTTTTTTGTATTTCTTGACGTTCTATGACCCAAGGACCACAAAAAAAAATTGAAGGGTGTAATGTTCGTACGTATGTATCCATGTGTGCTGATGTTTTGAAGCTTAATAATTTTGACTGGATAAACTGAATTTGATGAAATTTTGTACATACTTAGACTTATATAAATGGAGTAATTTGTTGGTAAAGGGTTGAGAACACCATCTCCAAGGGTTGAGGGTAGATTGTTTCATTAGGATCAATTTTTTCAAAATTTCGCTAACATAACTCCATTTTACATTAAGCATATACGTGCTTATCTTACTCCAAAAATTCTCCCCCTTCCAGCAAATTCAAAAAAGCTATCCATTTATTTATTGTATATTTTTTAACCGAATTATTTTTCTCTTCTTATGCATAGTAGTAGTGCAAACGACTCAAAAAAAAAAATATTTTGGGGGCAATATTGGGGGTAAGAGAGCAGATCAAAGTTTAAAAATATCAATTTTTTAAAACGTTTTTGATTTATTAAAATTTTTAATAATAATATAACAATAAAATTTCATCATAATTCACCCCTGCTCCCAAAAAAAGGAAATCTTAGGTAACGTTTTATTGGATGTCATTTTTCACTGGAATTTTCTTTTTAGTTTCTTAAATTTAACATAGTAAACGTAGATAAATCAAAAACATTCCTTGGTAGGTGATTTTGGGAATGACGGAGCTGAAATAAGTACAAAAATATCAATTTAAAAATGCTTTTAAAATTTTTTCACGTATAAATATTTTTTTACACTGTACAAGAATAAATATCGAATGTCAGGATGGTATAAAATCTTTTTTGCCAGCTTTTTTTTAACTTGTAATTAATTCTGTGAATTCTGTTGAATGAATTCTGTGTTAATTGTATTCTGTGATGCTATTCTGATCAAGGTTTTTAGCACGGTTTCTTTTCATCTATCCAAGTAAATAGTGAAGCGGTTATTGCTTTTTTATCCACAAAATAGCACATCTGTCCATTCCTCACATGATATTTATATATATATAAAATGTATTATTATTTACAAACCAGAATAAAAAAAATTTATTAACCGAATTCAAAAAAAGGAGATTATATATTCAACTCGTATATTTTTTATGTTTGTTCGCGCATAACTTTTTTCCTATTAATCCGATTGAAATAAATTTTGTTGCGATCGATGCAGCTGCTTTTCGCGTAGGTACTATGATATTGAAATAAATCTTTAGACAGAAAAATCGGTCTGATAATTGACAAAAATATTTTTTCGCCGTCCGGCGTGTAGGTAGGGAATTCTGATTCTCTATGTTTATACGTCACGTTAGATGATGTTATATGACTTTCTGTAAGGTAGATAATGTTGAGTTTCTGCACAACATATGTAGCACCGTTAATAAAATTATCAAAAATCCAGATATCTCGTCTTAAACTTTCAAATTCAATATGCATTTTATATATATATATATATATGTACACCAATGCTGCATAATATACAGCATCAGTGCAGTGGGAATCTTATAATCTATACTAATATATAAAGAGGAAGAGAATTTTTTTGTTCGCGATAAGAAAAAACTATCCGATCTATTGCTACTAAATTTTTACCCATGTTTCTTGGCATAACTGAGAAGGTTTTTGTATATATTTCAAAAAAATATATATATATACATGTATATTTATTTTTGAAATATATCCAAACCATATATGTAGTAGTGGAGGTTTGCCAGTTGAAAAACACCAACCGTACTGAAATGAATTAATGAACTGTGAACAGGATTTGAACTGAATGATTCGAAATAATCGAATGAATAATATTACATAATAATAGAATTAAATTTACATACTATTACATAAAGCGCAAGTGGGTTTTTGTTTGTTCGAGATAAAGGAAACAACTACCCAATCTACTGCTACTAAATTTTTAACCAAGTTTCTTGGCTTGACTGAGAAGGTTTTTTGATCAATTTTATCTCTAAAAATATATATATGTATATATGTAGCAGTGAAGGTTTGCCGGTGGAACCGCTAACTTTAATGAATTGTGAACTGTTAGTGTCTAGCACTGTGTGAGCTAAGTTTGAACTGGTTGATTATGAACATCTAAAAACCATTTTTAATATTTTTTTGTATTTCATTCCGAATTGCAAGGGTTAAAATTGATTTTTGAATTTTTTTAAACCCTGTTATTTTTTTAATCTCTTTGTAACAAATGAAGAAATCAAGCTGATTTTTGGTGAGTGTAATCTTCATATCGATAAAACAACTTCTAGATTTTTGAAATTCGACCTTGAAAGGGGATGAAGAAAGGCAAAAACATTGTTCAAACGTAATTGTAAATTTTTCCAATTTCTACTATAGTAAACGAGATGTCAGTCGATTTGGTCTAGCAAATACTCTTCAGATAAATATTTACAAACCATTTTCGGTTATTTTTAATTCCGATTTTTTTTAAGGGATGCTAAGATACACGGAGCTGTGGTTCAACCAACACAGTCACTGCCACCATTACTAAATGTTTGACTGGCTGCACCTGCCTCTGCTTACTTAACGAAGAAACATAAAATAAAAATATTGACTACAGGAAACGCAAGTAACCAGATAGCGCGGGCAAAGTTGCGACGGGAAGCTAGTTCTGTATACGTGCATCACATTACATGGTCTTGATATTGGTTCCATACTTTTTTTAATAATTATTTCGATTAATTTATGTGTAGATTTGGTGCCTTTTAATTCATCTTATCTAAGCTAATGAATTTTAAAAAGAATTAATAATTTCTTAGAGATAATTTTAATAAAAATAATTTTTTTAATGTAGGTGTTGTAAATATAATCTATTAAAAATTATTTACAAAACTTTATTAAATATTCTCGTACATTCTCACCTTTGTTTGCAATAAATATCATAATTTTAATACAATATTATACCACCAATTACAAAATTTGTTAATGTTGTAAATTAATTTTTCTGTTAATTTATTATAACAAGAAGATAAAAAATCAGATGTGGACTCCACATGATTTCCTTGTACACCTATTAAATTACATACATATTTTTTTCATTTTGTTTTTATTATTGAATAATTATTTATTGTAATTTTTTTTTACAATCACAGCTTAATAAATCAATATATTTAAATTAAAAAAAAAAAAAAAAAAAAACTGGAAATGAAGTCGGATTCGAGCCGAATCGAAGGCGCATCGGATGAAGCCTTCCCATTGTAAAAACCAAATATTTCATTAATTAAAATTATATTGAGCTGTAACTCTAGAACCAACGAAAATAAGTACCACTTGTGATATATCGTTGAAAAGTTCTCAATGAGGGCTTGTTACTACAGTTAAGAAAAAGTTCAAAATCCAATTTTTTGGAATTTCGAGCTTTTTTGGACACTTTTGGTCTAATAGATTGCAATCAAAAGGAGAGGTTCACAATTAGATTTTACAACAGTTCTAAATCCAATATTCCAACATTAGACGGCTAATCGTTTTTGAGTTATGCACGATACATACGTGCATACACTAGATACGTACGTACATACGTCACGCCGAAACTAGTCAAAATGGTTTCAGGGATGGTCAAAATGGATATTTCCGTTGAAATCTGAAAACCAAAATTTTTCGCGATTACAATACATCGTTGAACAAGGAAGTGATAATAGTTAAATAAATTGAAAATATATAATATTTAGATATTTAATAGAAAATATTTTTTTTTCTATAAAACAGAAAATGCATAAGCATAGGTGAATATAAATGATTTATAATCAATATCAATTTTCTCAATTTAATATAATTTAAATAAAAATTTACTTAAGAATTATTTATGTCACTTAAACAAGTTGTATTCCAGCAATCATTTTTTTTTTTAAATAAATTATTAGATAATGCATTTTGTTCCATGTAATAACAGTATTAGTAGTAGTAATAAGTGACATGAATACATTTTACATTACTCATAATTTATAAAAGTAACAAATTGAATCCACTTTTTACAACTGCAATTTTTTCCAGAATGGACGAGACAGAAAAAGTGGTTATTGAATAACATTTTTAATATAGTATAACAATTAATTAATTTATCAAAATTAGATTAATTATTTTTATTGATATTTGTAATATTTCCTCTGCATGAACATTTTTAATAGCCAGAAAGAAAAAAAGGTATTGAGGTACAAACCTACTTCCCCACTGCATTATTACCACCCCATCATTTTCATTATGGTTCAGCCATAATAATTATTATTCTTATTCTTTTGAAGTTTTTTCTTCTCCCCCAGGCCGGATCCTTCAGTTAAATATTACTCTAACGGACATCCACGTCTCGGCCAGCCGGTCGGATCTCACTTTGCGCCCACCTCAAACCCCCAGAGTAGGATCACCAGGCCCCGTTATGCCGTCCCTGGTTCCCACTCCGGAAGCCGGGACTCGGTCTTTATGCCAATGCCTCTAACGGGGACAATCCGGGTGAGGCATCTCCGCCGGGATTCGGTCATTTTCGCTCGGGGGTGCGAGAGTTCCCGTGGCCCATCCCTACCACCCACTCGTGCAGGGACGTGCGAACGGCGGCTCCGCAGAAGGCTGTCCCTCATCACCGAGCCCCCCGATCCTTATCCTGAAGAACCCTCTCCACGAACCCCGTAATTCTTTTCAAGTTAAACTAAAATTTTTGTATAAATATCTTTTATTATTTTCATTATCTGTTTCTTAAATTTATAATTTCTGATTTTCTAGTGTTTTACCCAACTTTTGTTAAGATTTGTTTTTGTTGATCAAACAATTTTTCTTATTTCTTTTTATCTTATTTTTAAATCGACCTTTGTGACCCAGTTGAACAGTAGAGAATTAATATGTAGAGTTCAAACAATAATTCCAATAGAAGTCAGTTAAAAAAGAAATAAAAATTGTGTAGTTAATGAATAAACAATGGTGGCGGTTAACAGTTCACAATATAAATTAATTAACAATGAGTTTGCTATAAAACTCTTTACCAAAATTTTACTTCAAATTTAAAAGTACTAGCCCATTATTCTATTGTTAAATAAAGATCATTATCAGTAATAAAAAATAAGAAGATAAGTAAAAATAGATAATAATAAACATTAATTGATGAATGTTATATATAATTACAAAAGTATACCCATTCTGAGCAATCATCCAGGTAGGAGCGATGGCCCCCTCCCAAAGGCCCGAAGATCTTGCACTTTAAAAACCCAGTTGAAAAGAATTGAAAAATTTTACTAATACTGTATAGTCAAAATGTTGTAACTCTGTAATTAACGTGAATATATATTTTTTTCTAAATAAGTAATTTAGAGAGGCTGACGACATTGTTCTAATGCATATTCATAACGACATACAAACTGATATAGATCGGGTTACCTACCGATCGGTGTGTCAAGATGCGTAATCATCAGAATGAATTTATTTTGTAAATAAATTATTGTATCATTATTATTATTAGGGTATTCCATTTTAATTCAAAAAATGACCAGTGCATCACTATTTTTGATTTTGATGTTTGGTATTTGATAAGTATCTTTTTAGTCCAAAAAATATTTTTTTAAATATTTTTAAAAAAGTTTTTTTCTTGAGTAATAGACTATTTTCTAACTCGCCGACAGATAAAACAAGCCATTTTCGTTACTTTTTCCATGAGGTGTAGCATTCTTATTTTACATTGTACAGAGGTCAAAAAAAAATTTTCAGAAAGAGTAAAGATGAAACTTCATCACAGGGTACACAAAATTCAGTTTTTTACATAACCAAATCTTGTAATGTTTACTAATGTTACGTTTACATATTGTTGTATTTTTATTTTCAAATTTCGGCTCAATTATTTATTTTCAAATAAATAATGAATGGCTAAGGGTAACAAGTCTGTTTTTCCCCTTTTAACTTTAAAGTACTAGTAGTACTTATATAAAAAAAATTGGACTATTACTAAGTGTCCGTCATTAAAAAAAATGACCGCCAAATCGTAAGATTTTGAAAAGTCTCATTTTTGGGGCCCGAAACCGATATGTGGGATAGGTGGCAAAATTCTGAAATTTTTATAGCAGTAAGTACTTTTTATGAACTTTAAAACCATATAAAATTTGTTTTGTTACTCAAAGGGGTTGACGAGTAATTAAGCCAACAAAACCGCTAAAAATATCGTTCCTTCTAATTGTAAACAACCTATCCAAAAATACTGATGTTATGTATTTTTTTCAGGTTATAAAAATTTGAAGTAAACTCTTTTTTTTTTTTTTTTTTTTTTTTTTTTTTTTAATCTAAGTACTCTTGAAATTGAAGAATTTGAGTAGTTAGTTCATAACGGTCAACAGAAACCCACTGTTTAAAGATAATCAAGATAGCTCTCTTGCAGTAATCTGAACATTTCATTAGTACCTGGACTTTTTTCATATTGTGACGGCATACACGTTTCATTTTCTGTATCACATAACATGGTTGAAAAGAGAATTTTATAATCAAATTTCATTTTTAGAGCAGATAACATGAGTTTTACAGTTTGGTGGGTGACACACACACAAAAAAAAAGAGTGAGTACCTGACTCACCAACCAGAACACAAATTTAGGTCTTAAATCAGCAAATTTTGAAAAAAAATTAATTATGTTTTTCTTTGAAGACTGTGTACAATTCTTTTAAGTTACATAAGATAGCCTTTTTTGAATATTATTTTCTTCCAGCAAATTTTGAAAAAAAATTAATTATGTTTTTCTTTGAAGACTGTGTACAATTCTTTTAAGTTACATAAGATAGCCTTTTTTGAATATTATTTTCTTCCCGTCAACTTGTCTTTCAATCCTTCTTGCCTGGCATCATTCGGCTGTGCTCATCATTCGGTAAAAATCTTGGATGCATTTTATTACATTTTCATCAATTATGTGAATGGGTTTCTTTTTGTCGATTTGTGGCAAAATTCCACTTGTTTTAACTAATTATTTGAATTGACGGGCTAAATAATGACTAACACTAAACTCATTTTGTTAATTTTTTGAATGCTCCAGCTGCTTGGTAATAAATTTAAAATATTAATTTTTTCCTGGGATGATGTAACTGTTTCCACTTTATCTTCTATTTTAATGATTTATTTTTCATATTCCCTTCCTGAATCAGCATAATTTTGTGGTTCTAAACTGGTTTCTTCTGTAGAAATATTTAAATCAAAGGAATCGATTAATTTAAAAGTTTAAATTCAAGTTTAAAGTATAATTTAAAGTTTCGTTTGGTAACTGAGTCGGCTATTTTTGTAACTTTATTTTTTTTAAATTGGTTCCTTTGGGCTGCTCGATAATTTTTTGAACCTTAACGGGGGAAATACCAAGTGCTGAATAAGCTTTATTCACCGACTTGACTATAACACATTGAGGTTCAAATATATCTTGACATTCCGGTTCGCTTTCTGTATATCATCTTGTAGTTTCTGTATTTTGTTTAAGGATTTTGTATACAATACTCTGCTTGGAATTAATTTTAAATTTGGATTACTCGTCGAAACTGTCAAAAATATTTCTGGAAGAGATTTCTTAACCGGTTTAGTTGACAGCTAAATGAGTCAGAGCAACTTTTCCCATTAATATGAAAATATTTATCTAAATATTCGGTTTTATGAAAAGTACAGATATATTTCGTTTCACTACTTCCGCTTGTTAAAGATAACATTGTTATATGCTGTTCAGTAAACTCTACAATATCGTGCAAAACTGAAGATCTATTGCAAGTCAATTTGTGACATACTGTTTCAGTGTGAATGCCAATTGAATACTCCTTAATCCGTTTTTAAAAAATGCAAGGGTTCTTACAATAACAATACAATTAGTATAAATTATAAAACTACCAATTGCACCTCACATTGTCTTATACCAGTTTCTGTACAGCTAAACTAAAGTTCTCTAATTAATAAAATTAAAAAGATATCGCATAAAAGGAAGTTCACTGCTAATAAAATTACTTTATAAGCAAGACTACATTATGTAACCAAAGTATTAACACTAGCAACAATATAACAAACCACATTGAATTCAAAACAGCAACTGAGCCTTCTACAATATTTACATTCAGGATTACGCAAACATTCATGTCCATGCATGTCTATTCACTTTCGTGTTTAAATACGAAATTATGTGTGTGTCATACTTTAAGTAATGAACTTCAAGAATATAAAATAAGCTACATCATTATAGATATATAAAAATATTTTGTACAGTAGGCCTTCATTATTATCTGAAAAAATACTTGATGTGAATTTTTTGGATATTGTTTACGGTTAGAATGAATTGTGTTTTTAGCGGTTTTGGTGGCTTCATTACTCGGTAACCCCTATGAGTAATAAAATAAATTTTAAATGGTTTTAAAGTATATAAAACGTACTTACTGCTGTAAAAATTTCAGATTTTTTCCATCTGTCCCTCTTTGGTATTCGAGCCCAATAAATGAGACATATTCAAAACCTTACGATTTTGCGGCCATTTTTTTAACAAAGAACACTTGGTAACAGTCCAATTTTTTTTATATAAGTACTAGTACCTAAAAGTTAAATAAAAGTTAAAAGAGGAAAAACAGGCCTGTTACCCTAAGCCCATCATTATTTCTTTTGGGCCCAAATATGAAAAAATAATAATTTGGTAACGTAATTTCAGTAAACAATACAAAATTTGGATATGTAACAAAATGAATTTTGAGTGAACTAAGATGAGTTTCCAACTTTACTCTTCCAAGAAGCCCTGTTTGACCTCTGTATGATGTAAAATAAGAATGCTACAGCTCATGGAAAAAGTGACGAAAATGGCTGGTTTTACTTGTTGGCAAGTAATAAGATAATCTATTACTAAAAAAAAAAAAAAGGTTAAATATAAAAAAATATATTTTGTCACTACAAGGAAGGTAGTTATCATAAACGAAACATCATCAGAATCAAAAATAGTGATGCACTGATCATTTGTTGAATTAAAATAGAATACTTCTCACCACCCAGACAGATTACATCCGTAGCTATCAATCAGAATAGGAAAATAAACCAATGACAAAACACAGTCACTCTGCAATACCGCTGATTACTTTTAACATTCACCGCCCTAACAGATTACTTTGGTAACTATCTAATCAGAACAGCATAGGCGATAAAAACAAATCCAACGATAATAAACATTCACTCTTCAATACCGCAGATTCCACTGATAAACATAATTGAAAACGAATATGAATTCAAAATATGTCTATCACCCTCAAATTTTGAAAAAAATTAAAATTTTAATTAAAGGATTTTTTCATTTTTCAACGTATAGTTAGTATTTTAAGCTCAAATTACAAACATAAATTACCATCACAATGTTACCAAATCTCATAAACATTGAGATTCAATAGCGGTATCATAAAACGGCAAAAATGTAAAAAAAAAAAAAACAATTTATGTTTTTTACCTCTTAAAATATTAAAATTCAAAAACTCGAAAAGTAGTTTTTAGATATTTATCTGAAGAGTATTTGCAAGCCCAAATCGAAAATATCTCGTTTAGTATAGTCGGAAATGGGGAAAATTTGCATTCATTTTACGAAATCTTTTACTTTTATCACCCTTTCAAGACTGAGTTTCAAAATAAATAGAAAATAGTTTTTAAATTATGACACGAAGACTAGACACAAAAAATCCAAGTTGATATCATTTCTTATCGAGAAACTAAAAAAAAAAATCAATAGTAAATTTCATTGTTAATCCATTTTTACCCTTTAAACTCGGTTTAAAGGGTAAAAATGGATTTACCCCTCAGTGGTTTTTTGCTGGGCATTGATTATAAATCTGTCACAACATATTGTTTAGTATATATATAGATATATGAATAACGTGATTCCCTTGTCCGAAAATCAGGGTTATGCCTGTATATATATACAAATATTTGGTTCTATATAGAATCAAATATTTGTGCCAAATTTCAACTTATTAATAAAAATGTTTTCGAGATATGAGAAAACTTTTTAGTAGTATTGAATATTTTCCTACCCCTAAATCTAATCGACTTAAAATTTTAGAAGTTTAATTAACATAATAAGTACTTTCATCATACCAAAGCCTCATTTCCTACGACCACTTTTCAGAAATTAAAAAAGCGAAAACTATCCTTTTTACCAAATTTTCAAAGAAAAATACGGCATTACTTTAAGTCGTCGTATAGGTACGTGGAGGGGGGGTGAAAATGAATTTTTTTCTGAGGTATGAGGATTTCGAAAATGTCATTCACTTAAATTGCGGTTTCCTTATATATTTATTTATAGGCCTGTGTAGACATTTTGTGACTGGAAAATCCCCATAACTATTAAATCAATTTCAATAAAATTTAGATATGTTGTATTAGTGTAACTGAAGTTTTGCATGTGAAAATTTGATGAAGATTGGTTGAGTCATTCTTGAATTACACTCAATTTAAGGTAGAAAAAATTTGAGCGTGGCAAGTCAGAAGCTTGGTTCGTTATATGATGCTGTATGTTGGAACGTTGAGGATTTCTTTATATACTGCATATATTGTTACCAATATCAAACTAAATTAAATTAACGTCTTCTTGCGCAGAACTACGCAAGAGTTTTTTTTTTTTAATTTTGTCAAAAGTTTAATTCCACCATTGTCCCATACATAGAAGTTTTTTGAGCTATTTTCGAAGTTATGTTGAGTCAGTCCGAAAATATTAATCAAAATACAGACCAATTACACGTACATACGTATTTACATCTTTCAGAAATTTCTATAATTATTTTTTGTTTTATGGACTAAGGAAGTCTTGAAAAGCCTACATTTGCAAAAACCTCGATACCCAAGATTGTATTATCCATAGCTTTACTTTTCCTTTATAACTATACTGCGGCAGCAGTAATAAAGCTATTTTGTGAAGTAGGGAAAATTTATGAAAATTAAAGCAACCTTTTTTGAGTTACAGAACTTCATATAAACAAATCAAATATAGTATACAAATATGCTACGTTCCTTAGGGAAATATTTAGTAAAAATCAACTGCTATATAAAGTATTTTCTTAAATATTTTATTTTAATATTCTATCTATTTTACATTTTCTTTAATCTTTATTGTTCTTTAAGTAATAATCATTTCGTGATTAAAGTAATAATGTGGAATTTATTTATTTTTTCTATATAAAATGTGGTTAAAATATGCAAAATAGAAATACCGCTGATTAAATTATTTATATTTTATTCAGGTTTTTTCGAATAAAAGTAATTTATGAATAATAAAATCAAATGGACTTATATAATTAGGTTCATATCGCACACACCGTATCGAATTGTATTTATTTATAACTAAAGAAAATTACGAGTTGGAAAACGTTCGTTATTATTTTTGTAGAATCGCGTGTTTGAAACTCAGCAATTTTGTTGTGACTTATACTCATCCCTATTACTGTCAGTGTACTCTTAACTTAATCAGCATACATACTTAATTTAGGAAATTTATTCAAAATACTAAACCTAAATTATCTTCTGAAAATTTTTTCTTCTAAAAATTCCATAGATTGTAATTTACAAAATAAAATTGATATTTAGTAAAATGTTTGTGTTTATTACTTCTGCTGCTATTATAGTATTCGTCACGAAACAAACACCTTGTTTTTAAAGAGTTCTTACAAATTATTTGATGGTAAAGATTAAGTTTTACACCATATTATAACTTTTTTATTTTATACTACAATTGCAAGGTTGTTATAAATCCAAGTTTATTAAAAAAAAAAATGATGGGAAAATATTACGATAAATGAGTAAATAACGCAAAGTAAGAATAGAATTCAGAATTGAAGTTATATTTTTCTTACTGGAGTTTCGTTTTATATTACTTATAAATCGAAACTTGCACTTTACACTTTTCTAACAAAAATTTGAGATTCTCAAGAATTCTAAATAATTTTTTCCTCTCCAAAATCCTTTACCATCCCCTTATAAAATTATGAAATATGTACGACGTATCATAATATCTACCTATAATCAGGAGGGGTGATGTCCATCGTAAGGAACGACTCCAGCTAGCCGTTCCCGAACTTCTACTGTATGTAGCCTATGCATCGTAACATTCGTCTTTTAATATCTTTTTTCTTACAATTTTAAATCCTTTAGGCTAATTAGATAGATCCTTCGACTTATAATTAGATTCATATCTAAATGTTATTTAAAACAAAGCATAAAACAGGAATACGATTGGATCCAGAAGATGCATCAACGGGATCTTTAATCTTTATCGGGAAAAAAATACAAATTGATTACTGTCTTCCCCGTAACAGTGTTCTTTCAGTGTCTTCATTCACTGTTCTTTTTTAATTAAATACTTTTCATAATCATAGATCTGAAGTTTTTATTCTACTATCATAACCATGCTGTTAAGACATATAGTTAAATGCAAGAAAGAGTATTATCTTTTGTGAAAGCCGAAATAGCGGTTTTTGTCTAAATGGTAAATCTTATTGAAATCGACTATGAGAAAAAACTTATAAAAAATGTTTAAACAAAAGATATTCTGTTCCGTAGTACACTAAAAGTTTTATTTATTTTATTTTTTTATATAATTTCTTAATGAAGTTATGGAACATTGAAACTCCTGCAAAAATCAGGAAAAAATAGGAATCCTTTTTTGTAAAATTTTTTATATATATCTTTTTTGGTAAATAAATTGTAATTTAAAAATTATAAAAAATAGATTAAATGTTAAAATCTATTATAGTAAAATAGAAAAATTATTAATTTAGATATAGAAGTAGTTATAGCTGTAGGCATGGAGGAGTAGAATATGTGGCTAGAGAACTAACGGAAACCTACAGAACTAAGTACTTTGTTTTGAGAACAATTGCAAATTGTGGAAGAAAAAATAAAAGTTTGCGAGGAGTTTAATTCTGAGTTTAGTGGGTAATTGACAAAAGTTAACGAATAGATAATTCAAGTTCAAAAAGAAAAAAAAAATTAATTATACCTAAAAACAAAAACCAGTAAAGGATTATTGAACTTATCTCCTCGCTGTATCTTTTGATAAACAACATTTTATAAAATAGAAAAAAATTAAATAAAAAAAAAAAGGTTAAGTAAAATTTGTTTAATTTTCAATAAAAATTGTAAATATTATTTTTTTTACAAATGCAAAACTCAACTATATTTAGTACCATGAAGTTAATAATTTTAATAAATATAAAATAAATTAAAATAATAATTGTGAATTTTAGTTATTAATTATTATGATTATTATTATTATTATTATTATTATTATTATTATTATTATTATTATTATTATTATTATTATTATTATTATTATTATTATTATAACTAAAGAAAATGGGTTCTTGGAAGGAGTAAGTCTGGGTTCATCAAGGCCCTAAGTGTAAATAAACTCTTTTCAGATTTATCCAACTATATAAACGGGAATTTGGATAAGGGAAGCCATGTTTTAATTTTGTTTATCGATTTTTCTAAAGCATTCGATATTCTTTCTCATTCAGTATTATTGAGGAAGCTTAAAGAAATCGGGGTGGCGGACGTATGCTAACTTGGTTTCAGAGCTACTTATTTAACCGCAGTTTCTATATAAAAATTAATAAAAGTGAGTAAAAGTTAATAGTAAAGTTCACGTAGATTCCAGAGTCCCACAGAGGTCCACCTTAGGACCTTTGTTATATTTAATTAATGTAATCGGTATCGACAAATTTTATAGGTTTTATCAGTCGCTGATGATTTTGCTTTAAGCAACAAATGCGACCTTTGAACGCGCTATATTTCATATGCAAAAAGATCTTAATGCACTGTTACGCTGGGCTTATGAAGGCTTAATTATTATCGGAAAAAGACGGCTGGAATGCACATCCGTTGTCCGAAATCAGTAGTTAAAGAAGTATTATTTTTAAAAAACGTACTTATATTTGTTTTCAAGATTAATTCACCTTCCTGCAATCGCCCTGCAGTAGCTTATAAATACGAGCCTAAGAATTTAGATATTATTATTGATGAATATTTTACTTGGTGTAAGCAAATTAGTGTTATTTCTGCTCGATTGCGTAGTGTACAATGTAAAATATATCATATACATTTTCGTTTTCCCTAATTATGTTTTAAAAATTGTATATTACTCATTTGAGACAATCTTAAAATATTACTGTTTGGGAACATGCTGAGGATTGTCATTTAAATTTAATCCTTTTCATTTAAAAACAATTAAAATTATTCTAAAAGCCTATAACAATAAACACATTACAACAAATAACCAAGATTTTCATAGAATCGGCAGACTGCTATCGCTCAGAGGTCTGCTGTATCAAAATATTATATTGGATAACTTTTCCTCATCAAACTTTCTAAAATAAAAAAAAAAATATGAACTATGAAGATCGTAACACACCATATTTTATACACCGGCCTTATAATAAATATGGCTATCGTACTTTGTCATATCTTGTCCCAAAAATGTTCTCAGATTTGTCACTGGGCACGTTAAAGGAGATTTTTTGTTTTCAGCATCATAATATTGACAGTATATTATCAGTAGTTTTTGCTGGGCATTGATTATAAATCTGTCACTACATATATCTACCATAGATAATATGGTAGATATATGAGTAACGTGATTCCCTTGTCCGAAAATCAGGGCAAAGCTGGATATATATATATATATATATATAAGGTACAAATATTTGGCTCTATATAAAATCAAATATTTGTGCCAAATTTCAGCAATTATTTTTTAAAAACAATGAGTTTTGTATTATTTTTATTTTTCAATGGAATTTCTGTTTTTTTTGTTTTAACTCTATTTATTTTAATATGGAAACCCCAGACAAACTGCTGTGTCAATTTAGGGGGGCCCTAAAAAAATGTAAATTAAATAAAATCAATATTTTAAATACGGGTCTCACTCAGCCCCTTGTTGTTTTTTTTTTCGCTTTAAAACTTTATTTATAAGCATAATTACTTATTTCAATAAATTGCCTCGATCTGGTGATGCAATAATATTTAAAAAGGTAAAAAAATGTAGTTTACTAAAAATTATTTATATGGATAACGTGATGATGCTCCATTGTCCTATATGAAAATCAATTCAAAACTTATATATATATAGTCAAATATATTTGCTCTAAATTTCAACTTCTTTTGGTCAATTGGCTTTCTAGATACGAATAAAAAAGTATTTAGATATAATTTTGAATATTTAAATCGACTCCTAAATCCAACTGACTTAAACGTTTGAATATTTATTCAGTTTGCACTGTTGTAAAAGTTGAATAAAAATATTTTTATAAAAAAATTGAACAAAGAGCAAACCATCTGACCACTTATTTGTATCGTCATCGTTCATCCATACAGTTAACATATTCTGTTTATCGTGATTACCTTTCAATATATAAAATGCTGAAAAATTGTTTAATTTTTTTATAAATGCGTTGAATTTGATTAATCGCCTCCAATTTTGGAGAATAACATATATAATTTATATATTTAACGTTAATTAGAGACATTAGCGAGCGTAGGTTATGTTTAGCTTCCTTTTTTAATTTAAACTTCCTTTTTTTACGAGATTTTCTCGTAATCTATTTACCTTAGAGAGTGGTATCGGGTGATTTTTTTTTAATGTTTAGTTATCGTTTCGACTCCCATCAGAGCTTATCTGTGTTTATCTATATATACCAGCAAAGGTCCGAATAAAGAAATATTTCGTTCTCTCACCGACGAATTTGTTATGTGTTGACATTTACGGGATATAGGTCATTCAAGATAACATAATATATACTACTTTTTAACGAACGAACACTTCTTTATTGAATTCAATATGTACGAATGTGTGTGAACCCTTTTTGTCTAGGATTTTGATTTCCAATTCGTATTAAGCATCGTTAGAGGATTACAAAAATACCCACGAATGGCCGCGATCCACTGTCAGGTTCACCTCAAATGGCCACCAAAATTAAAATTTTGTAATAATTATAACGCAAAAAAGGTGTAAGCTATCAAGTTTGTTTAAAACCAGTAAGGTAACTTTTACTAAAATATATAAATATTAATTTTGTAATTAAGAATAAATGGTGGATAAATTCAATTTTTAATAATTGAAAAAATATGTCATAAAACTGTCAAAACAAAATATAAATAGATTCGCATTAACAATTTAGATCATTAGCGACTAGAGTGCAACTGTAAATATACTAGTAAACGTCTAGTCTTAGACTGAGGCCGACCAATCCTGAGACGTATGATTAAATGAAACCCAACCACCAAATAGCACTGATATCCACGATTTAGTATTTTAATCCGAATAAAAGCAACCACCTTTACTAAGATTTGAACGTAAGAACCCTCCCTTCGAAATTAGCTGATTTATGATGTTTACCACAAAACCAACGATATGGATTAATTTATCGTACATTAGAGATAATAACTTTGTTAGAAATAAATTAGTAATTTAGAGTACAGTAATAATAATAAGAATGTTCGTTCGGGAAAGTCTTACCACTTTTCATTTATAATTGATTTTTTTGTCGTTAATAATTCCTTCATACTTATTAATTTTTTTGAACTTTCATTTTTTTTAATTTTTACTTTCTTTTGTAAATAATGTTAATGACCGCTTAATCACTGAAATTCAATTCAACTTGAAGTTTTTCTGGTTTTTTTCAAACATTTTTTATTAGATTTTATCTTATAATTAAATATTGATGATACTGAATAGTACGTGTTTAAAACGAAATAGATTTTATAATCTTGATGTGATGTAATCGACTTACATCATTTATATTCTTCATTTAAGTAGGCGTAATTATATGAACGCTCGTTATACACTGCCACATTTACATTTAAATTGTGAAGGAGAAACTTACATGAACTTTGTAGGTAAGTCTATCCGCAAGTTATATATTATTAATATGATATCTAAATAAACAAACGGATTAACTTTTTTTGAGTTATAATTTTACATACTTCTTTATTATATTTACATGTTATTAATATATTTTATGAAAAATAAATAATCGTGTGGATTTATCGGATTTTTTTGGCTGTCTATCAGGTTTGTTTGCCTTACACTAAACGTTTCTACTGTTGTATTATTTTACAAGATGCCGCAAAAAGCATACGAAACTTTGTTAAAGCTTCCGATTTTTCACTCGTAAATTCCATTAGGGAATATTTACATCTGAATGCTATTTTGGTGATATTACTTTATTAAAAAAAACCAATTCACGATTGTTTAAATCAAATACTAAGGAATTATTAAGTGGATATTTTAATCAATAGAACTAGAAGATAAATAATTTATATTATACCTAAAAATACAAAAAAAAAAAAAAAGAATGTAAATAAATAATGAAATAATTACTTTGGTCATGAAATTTATTTTTGAAGAATAAAAATCGGGAGAAAAAAAATTGGACCACTGGCAAAATTAAAAAGAATTCTAACATAGTACTTCACCTTAAGTTAATATGTCACTTCATTTTTATTAAGTAGACCCGGCAATGCTTCGCTATTTCCAGAATATTTAGCACAGTTCAAACCTCACCAATCTCACTACTATATAAATCTATATATATAAAAATCAATGTTTATTTGTTTGTCTGTCTGTTCCAACTTAACTCGAGATCTACCAGACAGATTTGTCTAAAATTTTGCACACCTACACTTTGAAGCCCTGCGATGAACATAAGCTCATTTTTTTGGACCTCCGACATAACAAAATTTAAAACACTTTATTTCTTCCTTAAAGCTTATTTAATTTTCAAAATGACTTTGATTTTCAAGAAAAATTTAATTTTTAGCTAACATTTTTTTAAATTGATTAATTTTGAAAAGGGCTGAGGTTTTTACCGTTTTTAACGTACAGTTATTCCTAAGTTTCAATTGATTTAGCGCACATGCATATGTAATTTTTACGATTAATTCATTTACAATTTTTTACAGTTGTTTAAAAACATAAATAAATAGCTGCTTTTGTTTATCATGTGTGTGTTACTAATTTAAAGTGTGTAAAGTATTTAACTGCAATCTTTTAAATTCTGTGATATTTTTTCAAAACATCATACAATGCCTAAAAGACATTCTTCAATTGGGAGAAATACAAAAAAAAGCACGTATGATGAAAACTGTTCGTGCGGCAAAGACTGAAGATGAAAGACAGTCAAGATTGGAAAGCGACCGAATTCACACAGCCCAATCCAGTTCAACTGAAACAACTGAATAACGGGAAATGCGATATGCCACCTGATGTATGACTGACTGCACCTGCCTCCGGTTACTTGACTAATAAATATAAAATAAAAAGATTGACCACCACGGGAAACGCAAGTAACCGTATAGGGCGAGCGAAGCTGCGCCTGGGAGCTAGTCATTAATAAAAAAAAAAACGTAAAAATAAATAAACTAAAACTTCTTTACTAATTTTAGAGCAAACACGTACTAATGCGGCGCAGCCTCGGTCAGGGAAGCAGATGGCCGCAAGCGGTAAATTTGTATGGAACTCGCATGAATGAACGCACGTGGCCGGTGCGAGAAACTGGTCACTGTGGCCAAAAGTTTGTCGATTTGGGCACCACGACAAACTGAAATCTTGCGGCCAAAATCTCGATTAATTGTAATGGGACAACGCACACACGCCATTATAATTTGCTGCCTGATCGCAGTGTACGATCAGACAGCGATCAGTTCAGTTTTGTGCAAACGTACGCAAAATTGTAATTTTAGTGCGTAATTTAATAAAAAAAGTGTAATAATATATTTTTCAAATTAATTTTTTTCTCTTGACTCTTTTTTTAAAAAATATTGATACATCGAAAATTGATTTCGATACAGAAAAATTAATTTCTGATGGACTTCAATTTTATCCATTTTTCAAAAAAAAAAAAAAGTTAAAGCTTTATTCGATCCGTCACAAACAAGCAACTAAATGCACGCGTATTTTAAAGTAAGATTTTAAAAAGCCACAATTTTTTAAATTCTCATTCTTTCTTTCTAATTCCATTTACTTCTCGCAAAATACACTTGATAATTAGAAAAATTAAAAAAATACAAGTATTAAGTTCAAAAAACTATTAAGGTCCTCAATAGAATTACCTAAAAAATCCTTAAAAATATTTCACGTTCTCTCTCTATTAAATTATATATAATTTTTTTTTGAAAACGCAAACTCACACGGCTATGTTTAAAAATAAAAATAAAAAAATAAAACGTTTTACAAAGCAAGTCTGAAAATCACAAACCGGTTTTGTTAAATAAGTAAGGTGAATTGGAAATTTAATTAAATTTAGGATAATTAAATTCACATATTAATTAACAGTAATCAGATAATTACAGTTTAATTATGTACTAAAAACCTTGAATAGATGATTATTCGTAGGTTGTTCTAAGTAAGGTGAAAAATATTTTATATTTATCTGTAATAGTTGACGAAATTTTAACGTGATAAGCATGTAAATTTCATTCGCAAGAGAACTGACAACAAAGTTTTAATATTTTACTGGCACCGATTATTTATTCTTATTTAGTAGAAAATTAATTATACATGAAAAAAGTTAGCTAAGATTTCTTTTTTGGTGTGGTGGTAATTTATGATGAAGTTTTATTGTAAAATTTACACGAAATGTTTAAATAAACTAAAAAAAATTCAAAAAATTGGTAATTCTTTATTTTTCTGCTCTCTACCGCCAAAATAACTTTCAAGAAAATGCTTTGATTTATCTTATTTTAAAATGTTAAATGGAAGAAACTAAAAATCATTCCACTAAAAAACGAAAAACCAATAAAAAAATTACTCAGGATTACATTTTAGGGATTGGGGGTGAATTATGACATTTTATTATAATATTTTTACTAATTTATAAGTTTATTAATTTATTCTAAGTTTATATAAACCAAAACGTTTTGAAAATTCAAAAAACTCAATATTTTTAAACTTTTGAGTGTCTCAAATATTCTTCTTTTTTTTCTTTTTCCTGTTTAGCCTCCGGTAATTACCGTTCAGATAACACTTCAGAGGATGAATGAGGATGATATGCATGAGTGTAAATGAAGTGAAGTCTTGTACAGACTCAGTTCGACCATTCCTGAGATGTGTTGTTAATTGAAACCCGACCACCAAAGAACACCGTATCCAATATCTAGTAATCAAATCCGTGAAAAATAACTGACTTTCTTAGTACTTGAACGCTGAAATTCTCGACTTCCAAACAGTTGATTTGGGAAGACGCGTTCACCACTAGACCAACCCGGTAGGTTTCATCCCCAATATTGCCGCCAAAGTATTTTTTTGGGGATTGCTTGAACTACTACTATGCCTAGGAAGCTGTTAAAAAATATTCGGTCAAAAAATACACAATAAATAAAAAGATAGGTTTACAATTTTTGGGTAAGGAGGAATTTTGAGGCAAAACTCCTTAAAAAATGGTAAGATAAATTCGGATTATATTGGCAAAATTTTGAGAAAAACCCTCCTTAAACCCCATAAACCCTCCATAAACCCTCCATAAAACCCTCACTTCCTGTAGATATTGACCCTAAAAATTACCAAAAAATTGTCTCATATATTCCAGTCTCTGTATAAAATCGGTCTATCCATTCAAAATTTATTAACCTATATCCCGTTTTTTGACTGATTACCATACTTTCCTTCTTTCAGCATAGCTCTAAAGCTATGATGACAGGTAATTGAAAAAAACTAAGATTCAAATCTTACGTTTTACTCTGATATGAAGTTCATAATGTTTTAAATAAAAAAAATTAGCTTATTTTATATAGTTTATTTGTTCATCTGTCATTGAATATAATTCATAAATTTGGGGTAAACTTTATAATTCCGGTGTAAAAAACACTGTTCACAGTAAAACAATTTTTAATAAATCAAGCTTTTATCCGAGAGTAGATGTATTTAATAATTTCAACGTATCAATAGTGAAGCAATTATATGTCAAAAGGCTTTTTAAGTATATTAAAAAATATAGAATCAATTTCAAACATAACGAAAAATAATAAATGGATAACTTTCAAAGTTGGGACACCAAACAAATTTGTAATTATATGTTCACGGTTATTTATTGTACAAAGGCAATATCATTTCATTAGCAATAAATTAATAATTTTTTTTAGTATTTGTTAATCAAACGTAACTTATGGTGAATAATATTGATATTACTCGATATCAGCTGGATTAACGAAAATATCTTCTTTGACCTGAAATATTTAAATTTATAAATTAATCTTCTCATTATTTATATTAATTTAGACGCGTGTTTATTTTATTTTTACACATTATTTTATTTCTCCCCCATTTGTGTTGATATATTCTGCTAGATATTTAATTGATGTATATATATATCTGTTTTACGTTTTTTACAACTTTTCCAATCATCATGTGATTTATCCTACAATTCCGGAAGAAATTTCAAAATTGATATTAAATATATGGTAGCTTTTTTCACTATTTCGAAATAATGTTCATTTTTTATTCTTTTATTACTTTCCTAGCAACATAGCTCTAGAGCATTCGTTTTCAAAGTGGGCGATAACGCCCCCTTGTGGGCGCTGGAGGCCTTCAGTTGAGGGGGGGACTGTAGAAGGCCCAGAGAAAATTGGGGAAAAAGCACATTAGATTCATCCTTCACATTAATGTAAGTGTAATTTTTCAATTGAAAGCTATTGAATACGCTATCTCTATTGTTGTTATATAACTATATAGATACAATTGTAATTCTTTTGAAAGCAATTTTAATAAAAATACATCCAAATTATGCGTTTTAATTGTTTCATTTAACATGTAAGTTTTAATTTAGAAATAGGATATACCACGTTTAAAAACAATAATTTCAATTGCTGTTTTTAAGAGCGCGTCTTAAAAACAGCAATTGCAGTTATTATTTTTAACAGATAGCAACTTTAAAAGTTTTGGGGACGCTAGAAAATTTTTATTCTCAATGTGGGCGGTGGGCGAAAAAGTTTGAGAATCAGTGCTTTAGAGCTATGCTGTAAGAAGGAAAGTATGGCAATCAATCAGAAGATGGGGTATGGGTATACTTGCATTTCTCCACATTTCATGACCCAGGAATCCCAAAAAAACAAAAACGTGGGGCGGGGTGATATTCGTACTTACGTACGTATTTACGTCATGTGTTGGCGTGTTCGAAACAATAAATTTTGACTGGATAAACCGAATCCACTAGGTTGGTCTAGTAGTGAACGCGTCTTCTCAAATCAGCTGATTTGGAAGTCGAGAGTTCCGCGTTCATGTCCTAGTAAAATCAGTTACTTTTATATGGATTTGAATACTAGATCGTGGATACCGGTGTTCTTTGATGGTTGGGTTTCAATTAACCACACATCTCAGGAATGGTAGAACTGAGACTGTACAAGACTACAATTACAATCATACATATTATCCTCTGAAGTAATACCTGAACGGTTATTCCCGGACGATAAACAGGAAAAAGAATGACTGGATAAACTGATTTAGATGAAATTTTGTACAGAGATTCGTATATAAGGGGGAATTTTGTTGGTAAAAATTTGGAATCAATATTTTCAGGAGTGGATGTTTTTTCAAGGATTTATCAAAATTTTGCAAACATAACCCCACTTTAAATTAAGCTCCGTACATGCGTGCATGTTTATCTAACCATTTTTTTTTTAATTTTGTCCCAAAATTTCTTCTTACTTAAAAATCGAAAAAACTATATTTTTATTTATTATACATTTTTAACAGAATTTATTTAAATCTAGACACAGTAGTACTGAAGCGAACAAAAACTAATAAATAAATAAAAAACTACTTTGGATTAATAGAGGAAGTGATGAAACCGATCAAGAATTAAAAAGTTTTGAAAAATTCAAAACTTCTTTTAATTTATTTAAACTTTTTAATAATATTAAAAGTTTAAATAATAGATTTTTAGTAATGGTATTATAATAACATTCCATTATAATTCACCCCATCCCGAAAAAAGAGATCTTAATTTTGTTATTGGTTGTACATTTTTTAGCGAATTTTTTCTAGTTTCTTCCATTTAACAAAATAAATATGCAATAATAAAAAAAACCTTCTTGGAGGTGGAGAGCAGAAAAAAATAAAAAATGCAGATTTTTTAACATTTTTAAAACGTGTTTTGTTTATTTAAACATATAATAATAATTTTACATTAAAACTTCATCATAAAAAATTAATTTACCCCCAAAAAAAAATTTTGATAATTTTTTTCATGAATTATTATTATTATTTTTCCACTATATAAGAATAAATAACTAGAGCCAGGAAAGTATTAAAACTTTGATGAACTTTTTTAAAACTATTTGGAAGATAATACAATAAGCATTATTACTAAAGGTGTCGCGATATTAGCAAAATATTTCCAGTTTCCAGTAAAGCTTGGATAGAATGATACGGGATATTCAACTTAATTTGTCCACACTACGATATTCGAGTTTATTATACACGTGATCGTGTCGTTCTGTAGAAAATAGCTACACAACAAAATTAACAATTTTTATATATCTTTAAAATAAGAGTTTATGTAATTTAATGTTGCCCAACTATTAACAAAAGTATACGTAGAATAAATAATAGTTTGGGATTTATATTTCTAGATCCTCAGAACTGCGTAATTATTGCACAAATTACTCTTTTAATTAATTCAAATTACACTGTAACAAAATGATTTCGCTTTCAGCAATTAAAGGCTAGGTATAATCTGTTTCACTATGACTTTGTTGTACCATCACAGATATTTTTTTTTTACGTAGTTCTGTTTTGGTAGAGTAATATAAATCAAATAAATAATATACAATAATGATATTTTTATTTTAAACTACTCCAAATGAATCAGGAAAATCAAGTAAAGTATTGCTGAACATTTTAAAAACCTACATGAAATATGTGGGTTTTAAATGAATAAATTAGTCTTGAAAATATTACTAATATTTTTAAGTATGGTAAATTATTAACATACCATCTTATCAGTACATTATATAGTTATTATCATTGTACAGTATATAGTCATTAAAAATGTATTACATTATTTACGACTAAGAGTGTAAGGTTTTTTTTTGGATAAATTATTTATTTTTTTATTTAATAGCATTTGAAAATGTGCCTACTATTATTTTATACTTTATTTTTATTTCACAATTTAAACGATTTTATAATGCCATCTAAATAACTAATTAAAGTTTAATTTCGACGTCATGTACATACATAATAAATAATCTATATAAACAACAGACAATCTTCATTTTTTGTGTACCCTAATAACTCAAAAACTACTTAAATAATAACGCTGAAAATTTCACAATTTATTATTATTTGTCCCGGGAGTCTTCATATTATTAGTTCCAGAATAATTTAATAACATAATATTTAATCATATAGTAACCGTCTGAGAAAGAGTCGATATTGACATAGACAACGATCGATATAGATAATGACAATCGATAAGACGATATCTTTCGATATATACGACATTAAGACAAACGAGCAATATGCAGCTGCGGCCGGTCGTGGCCACATTGCGTATGGCCGAACAAGCGGCCAGCAAGGTGGTGGGTCGCGCCTAGGCCATCCAATCACAAGATGGATGTCACCGAGATAGCTGCAGTTCTGTATTTATGTAATCGCTTGAAACAGCAAAGAAAAAAGTATTAGATACCTCTCATTTCAACACGAAGTCGTTTTTCAAAAGGCATGTTTTATAATTTTTTATTTTATGATCTGTGTCAACATGAAAAAAAAATGTTTCAATTTCACAAAAATGTCAGTCAAGAGTTGTGATGACTTATTTAAAAAATTTCAGACAACATAAGAGATACATGTCACATCATTGCGTTTGTGCATAGGAAATTTTTTTGGAATAATAATCGGAAGACAGATCCCATAAACTTGGTCTTTCTTTAACATTACTTTGTTTTAAAATATTTAAGCCTAACTCGCATACAGGCTTAAATATGACATTCTACTTAAAAGAATTCTTCCCCTTCGTTTTTGACGGTATTATGCTGTTAATAAGACTAAATATAATTAACCCAACATTTCGACACGTACTTGTTTGTTCGGACTCCAAGGATGCCTTACAGGCGATTAATGACATGTACTCCTAACATTCTGTCGTCTGTGATACACAGTCTTTTATCTTTGAAATGGCTCTACGTAGTAAAATTGTCCGGGAGCGATGACGTCAATTCGTTTTGCGCCCGAAAAAAAATTCGACGGTAAAAAGTGGGCTGTTTATCAATATCCAATTTAAACGTGGTCGTACATCTATTCAAGATGATTGCTCGAAATAATTACGAAATCTTCACAAAAACCCACAATGCCGCATTATATGATCCCCGACGAACGTACGCGAGGTTACTGACATTAGAAACATCTCAATAGCCCGTGTCCATACATTTTACACGGTGTTTTGGGTATGAAAAAGCTTTCCGCTTGATGAGTGTCGCATATGTTAACATCTCAATTCCCTCCCGAGGGAGAAGAACACCCGCCTTGTGATATGTCTGATTGCCACACCACCCTCTCCGTTCCTAGCCATTAGTGGCTTAATCGGAGAACATCTTCTTGCTCCCGTTTCTAGCCACTCATGGCTAGAAACGGAGGGAATGGTGTAGCGACCAGACACGCTACATGGAGGGTTTTCTTCCCCATGGGGGAAATTGAGATTGACCAATTGAATGGTGATATTTATCTAAACGTCCACATCTAGCCAAAAAGAAGCTACTCTTCATCACGATAATACGCCTGTACATTCCGAGACGAATGTACAGGCGTAAAAAATTCATTACCAATGCTTCTAAGTGTTGTATGTTCTAGTGTTATGCGTCGTATTCGCCTCCAAGCGATTATTTCCTCTTCCCATACCTGAAGAAATGGATCGCTGGAAGAAGATTCAAAATTGTTGGTCTCGGTGTATGAAATTGAAATGAGACTAAGTTGAAAAAATTAAATAAGATTTTCTAAAAACTGCTATTAAATAAAAAAATAAATAATTTATCCAAAAAAAACCTTACACTCTTAGTCGTAAAAATCTTTCTTTGTCAGGCAGAAAACTTTCCGAACGGCCCTCATATACGTTCATTGATCCCCATTGTTCTTTTTATATTCATCTATTTTTTCCCTATAATAATTTTATTTAGCAGGTGAAATCAAATTAGTGAAATTATTCCTATAAATTCTAAAAATTATCAGTTGCTATTTTATACCTTTCTGTTCATTTTATTCCAAATATTAATTGAATTAAAAGGGTTCAAGTAATTCACGGTTTAATTTATTGATTCGTTGTAATTATTTTAATCGAGGATTTGTATAGTGCATAATTTATTAACAAAAAATTTCGTTAGGTAAACTAAATTTATAGATCTATTATCGGTATATAAATAAAGCACTGTGATATGAACGATAAGTTCCTGGTAGATCATTACCCACTTTTCTTATAAATTTATTCGGAGAATTATTTTTGATAATTATCTAATGCCAGGTGAAACGTTATTAATCCACCGGGTTGGTCTAGTGGTGAACGCGTCTTCCCAAATCAGCTGATTTGGAAGTCGAGAGTTCCAGCGTTCAAGTCCTGGTAAAGCCAGATATTTTTACACGGATTTGAATTAGATCGTGGATACCGGTGTTCTTTGCTGGTGGTGGTTGGGTTTCAATTAACCACACATCTCAGGAATGGTCGAACTGAGAATGTACAAGACTACACTTCATTTACACTCATTACATATATCATCCTCTGAAGAAATATCTTAACGGTAGTTACCGGAGGCTAAACAAGAAACGAGAGAGAGAGGTGGAACATTATTGTATTCTTTTTAAAAATATTTCTTCTTCTAATTACGTTTATTTTACTTTATGACCTGATATTCTAAATAAAATGTGGTCAATGTATTAATTTTCCTCTCTAGTAATTGCATTAATATAAGATAACAAACCACATTTATTTAAAATATTAATACAGTTCAGTGCTTTACTGTTACTGTAAATGTTCTTTAAATATATTTATATTTCATCCCCGATAAATAAAGAATATTTGATATCTGTTAACTAACTCAAATAATTATTAATAAATTCTAAAAAAAACGATCTAAATTACTATTGTCAAAGATCGATAAATAACTTAATTTTAATCTAATAGATTAATATTATAATTTGCCTTCAATTTTTACGTTCTAACAGATTAGATAAGGCAATTTATACATCGATCCATTTATAAATACATACTTATAAAAGTCGTCATATATTTTCATATAATTGTTCCTTATAATAACTGTATACCAGGAAAACTACAGTTAAATAGTTTTCATGCAGTTAATTATCTAACAACCCACCAGGTTGGTCTAGTGGTGAACGTGTCTTCGCAAATCAGCTGATTTCGAAGTCGAAAGTTCTAACGTTCAAATCCTAGTAAACTTTTATACGGATGTAAACTTTTATACGGATTTGAATACTAGATCGTGAATACCAGTGTTCTTTGGTGGTTGGATTTCAAAAAACCATACATTTCAGAAATGTTCAACCTGAGACTGTACAAGACTACACTTCACTTACACTCATACATATAATTCTCTGAAGTAATGCCTGACGGTGATTCCCGGAGGCTAAACAGGAAAAAAGTTTATTAGCTAATGAAGGAAAGTTTTCACTTGACTACGTTTCAGTTAAAATAATAACATCAAATTAATTTTTGCAATTATTCAGTGAGTGAGTATAGTTATTCATCAAAATGGTTGTTTAAGCTAGAAATGTTGAGGTGAAAAATATTTTTAAAATGTACGCTGCCTATTTTCATTTTATATATTGGTAACTAACTAAAACAATTTTCAATTACATCTGTTTCAATTAAGTTTGAATTCAATGATTTGAATAACTCATAGAATTTATCAAAAGAAGTCGTAAGATATTTTGGAATTTTTTTTTTTGGAAATGTCCCCGACAATTGTAAAACTATTACTAATGTCGTAATCAAACATTCCAGTTAACTATTAGTTAGTAAGTATATATCTTGTAGCACTTCCTCATGCAGATTCACTCTTTTTTGATGGGTTCTTCATGTAAATTTGGAAAAAAGGAATATTTCATTGTCCTTTTTGTCTCGCAATCTCGATTGGTTCTACATTTTTCAACAGCCCAAAGAGATTTAATCCTTTGAGAATGTCCATCCATAATAGAATCAACGAAATTCTCTGAATGATTGTCACTGTCGTACGGGTACGGCTTTCCAGAAATATTTCGTATTCTCTCATATACCCTCCGTCAACAAGATATAATGGTAGCACCGGGTAAAATGCTATCTGCGATTGCCTCTATAAGAGTTCCGCAGATGGGTCCAACACAACAGTATATAAGAAACATTCAATAATTTCTTCGCAAACATGTCCGAATACCCACTGAGTAGGATAAATCGGGGCTACTTTATATTAACGCCTAAAGAAGGGCACGATTTCTATTGTATGTCCAGTCCCACCGATTCTAACCGGTTAATAATTAAGGAATAAGCATAAACCACCCTCAGATAGCAATTCCAATCTGTGATTATCACTTCCATTCCTATGCGAGTTCATCGGCGCAATATCTGGTCTTGGAATACTCTCTTTTACCGTTTAACCTCCGGAACCACCGCAAGGTATTAATTCAGAGGATAAACGAGGATGATTCGTATAAATGTGAATGAAGTGCAGTCTTGTACAGTTTCAGGTCGACCCTTTCTGAGATGTGTGATTAATTGAAACCCACCCGCCAAAAAACACCGGTATCCACGATCTAGTACTCAAATCAGTATAAAAGTAACTAACTACCTTTACTAGGATTTGTACGTTAGAACTCTCGACTTCGAAATCAGCTGATTTGCGATGACAAGTTCATCACTAGACCAGCCCGGTGGGCTAGGTCGTGAAGTACTCCTTACACCAGTAATAGATAAATAATGCAATTTTACAATTCTACAGCCATTTAAATTTCCGTTCAGTAAGTTATTCTATTGCATCGCCAATGATCGGACGGTCCACTTAACGATATAACCATTTAATGGATGATACGACATATCCTTTCCTGAAATAGAATTTCGTTTTGTTGAAAGTACCGTATTGCATTTTCTTTCGAGTTAACTTTTTCGGCAATTTCAGGCAAGAATATTGTACTTCTATCTTACCTTTACAACAACTAAACTTAAATAAAGCAAAGCAATATATTTATTAGCTTTTATAAAAGAAATTAATCAGAAATATTAAGAAATAATTGTAATTTATAAAAATGGTAACCGTTTAATATTCCAGAAAACAGAAGAAACGTTGTTGAATAACAATGCAATCGCATAACTACAATCAGAAGTTGATAAGATAAACTTTATAAATACAAGTTGATGGGACATTCTATGAAAGGCTCCAATTTTTTCCTACAAGTTAAAAAATTTGCTTAAAAAAATTAATTAACTAACCTTCAGTTTTTTAAAAATACTCCTATTTTACGGCCTTTTGTCTTTTTTCTGCTTAATAAAATTCTGATAGTTTTTCTCTAAACAAATTTAAATTTATTTTCCTTGGCAAAAACTTTAGCATTGTAGATTATCTCCTCATAGTAATTAGAAAGATTTTCGTTGATAAAAAATTATCCACGTGGCAAATTTTAAACAGGTAGATATTGTGAAGTTGATTTCTTGCTGTATTATTTCTAATTTTAGATTTAAAATTTTTGTTTTATTTTTTAAGTTATCGAGTCATATTTCCTTAGTAGACCGGTTCTTAAAGTGTTTCGATTTCATAAACCTTGGTCATAATTTTTTTGTTTACTTTTTTTGATTTCTTTATGTTGTTTTAAATGTTTCAATTTACATTCGTCAATTTTACTAGTAATTATTTTTATACCTTGCCCTAGATCAGAAATCCTTTCTTTGCCATTTTTAGTCACTCTTTTATGGTTTTTAATTACAACGTAATGATAGAATTTATTCCATTGAATAATTCTTTAAGCTTTTAAGTTGTAATCGACGTGTTGCCTCGAAAAAGTCTCAGCCAAAAGAGATCCAAAATCTTTTATTCTCAGAAAGAATAAAAGAATATTGGAAGAATAGAAAAGAACACATATGGAACAGAACGCAAGAATGGCGGGAGTTTCAATATTTCTCCCTACAGGTCGCAGAGCCTGGACAATGTCCCTTGCTGCTGTATCTTTCTATTATCGGGAGGATTTCATCGGTTATTTAGTGGCGGTTATAAATTTTAAGTTTTATTTATGGATGGATTTGGTAATTTGCGTTCCTATCCGTATGAATCAGCGTGAAATTTATTTACTGGTTCTGACCGTGAGAGACTAAGCTTTTAAGCGTAGTAATCCCGGCGTCATTCCCCTTCAGTCCATCCGCTGAAGTACCCTCGGTACCAGCACTTTTGGGCTAGAAGGAGTGCGCCTACCGGAGCTCTAGTTATTTGGAGGGAGAAATGCGCCCCGTTCTCCGGAGGGAGTCTCTTCGTGGGACGGTGTGGGGTTTTGTCTAGCTTTTTATAGTTTTAACAAAATTTAATTGCGAAAACGGTCAATTTCACGGCCGGAATTTTTGTGCGGTTTCCATTTATAAGTTACGCAATATAGAGGCTTCTAAGCCTGGTTTGTCATTTTTTGACTCTCGTACCGCCTCTTCACGGTGGTTCGTTTAATATGGCATGAGGCCGTTTTCTTATACCCTGTGGAGTATGGTCCTCTCGGCAGATGTCCCGGAGATGGCCGTGTTCGGTACGGCCGCTCTCCCGAACAGAAGAACACATATCGAAAAAAACCTGATCTAACGTATCCCTAGGCGGGTGAATTAAAACACAATAAAAGGAAGCCTTACTAAACTGATCGTTAATAAGTAACTTATGATTTTAAGGTACCAATTTTTTTTTAAGGAATTAATTTTTAACATTTTTTTTTTAATATTATATACTCGAGGTTTAATATTTCAAGAGATTTTCGAAAAATTAAACATTGCGAATGCAAGCGGAATACACGCTTCATTATCTCTTTCTTAATTTTTTTTTTATTGATGAATTCACCACAAAAGCTTACTAAGAAGCTTGTACGCGGGAACGTGAAAATGGAAATGTGTGGCGTATGAAAAATTCTATGCCTGACCGGGGGATTCGAACCCGGTCACGGCCTTTAACCAGAGACCTCCGGATTAAAGGCCGAGACGTTACCACTCCATCACGGAGCTCGACAAGCTATTATTTTTTTAATAAATAAACATGTTTATTTTAATTTTTCTTTATTATCGTTTTGTTAATTAGTAATTTCATTTAAAAACAAACTTACTCAACCTGTGTTAATAATGATGGAAGTTGTTTTCCTCTTTGCTTTTACTATTAAAATCACTGTTGTATACATGAGAACTCTCGCACACGAACGTAATTCAATGTAAGCGTCTTACCTTGAATTTGTCCTCCAAAACAACGTGACGTATTGGCACATCAGGATTACAACTTCTGCTGACAACTTTTAATATGTTGTTCTTTGTTCTCGTTTTTAAGATAAATAATAGCCACGATTTATATTATTTATTCAATTTATCATATTTTTATTTATAAAATATTAGACAAAATATTTTTATGTTTTATATATATAATATCAGTTTACAGCGATTGCGTCGTTTTTTGTTTTTTTTTTACAGATGTTCACTTTTATGATAATATTTCCATAAATTTTCAAACTTCATAGTCCACAAATGTGGTTATTAATATTTTAGATTTATATTTTAACTGAAAATAAATAATAAATTACCCAATGAAAAAAATAGTGTATTTTTATTTTGGCTCAATATTAAGAAATAAGTTAATTACATCGTTATATTAATGTATTCAAAAATTCAAACTATTACTATTTATTTATTTATTGTAAGTCGTAAAAGAAATTAATTTTTTTTTTAATACTTTTATTTATAGTCGCATCAACAATTAAAGTCATTAACGACTTATCAGCGTAATGTACCTGTACCGGTAAATTTGTAGTTTTGAACAAACTCAGGTCGACTACTCCTACCCATCGGGTTGGTCTAGTGGTTAACCCGTCTTCCCAAATCATCTGATTTGGAAAGTCGAGAGTTACAGCGTTCAAGTCCTAGTAAAGCCAGTTACTTTTAAAACGGATTTGAATACTAGATCGTGGATACAGGTGTTCTTTGGTGGTTGGGTTTCAATTAACCACACATCTCAGGAATGGTCGAACTGAGAATCTACAAGACTACACTTCATTCACACTCATACATATCATCCTCATTCATCCCCTGAAGAATTATCTAAACGGTAGTTACCGGAGGGTAAACAGGAAAAAAAAGAGAGGTCGACTACTCCCGAGACGTGTGGTTAATTGAAACCCAACCACCAAAGAACATCGATATCCACGATCTAGTATTCAAATGCGAATAAAAGTTACTGGTGGGTTAACTTTCGTAAATTTTATTAGGGTTTGAACCTGAGAACTTCCACTTTGAAGTTAGCTGATTTACGACGACGAGTTTACCACTAGACCAACCCGGTGGGTAGATGCATTTTAAATTATTGAATTAGAAAATCTGTGTATTTGTAATTAATTTTAATAATATTTTTGTAAAAAGAAAAACAAAACACAAGTTCTACGCAGCTGACGATTTTGTTAAGATCGTCAGCTGCAAAGTACCACTAAATCGATATAAAGAAATACTAAGTACAAAAATATTAGGAAAAAAGTAATCTAAATCGATATAAAAAAAACGTAAGTCAGAACTAGAACGCAGGATCTGGCCTGTTCTAGATTTTTCTTACTAAGTATTATTTTTGGTATAAGAATATAAAAAAGAAGTAATACGTGTAGTGTATAATGAAAGAACGTTTTCTTAACCACGGATATTTTGTTAATATATGAGGATAAAATTTTTATAGAAATATATGTTGGTAAGTAAGTGCAAATGAAACAAGAAAAATGTTTTAAAAATTAACAAAAACTGTACTCAAGGTGCCTCTTTACTTAATTTAGCCAACAAATACACCGTAAGAGTAAATAAAATATTTTTAATTAGATCAAATGAAAGAGAAAACCATATGATTTTTAAGAGCGTACGTAGTCCAACCGAGTAATGATTACACAGAGGCTTCATGAATATTATACTATGTTTTATTCTTAATACTATTATACTTCCCCTTTTTAACTCCGGAACGACTGCCCATTTAATTTTTATTAGATATATATATTATAACTACCTAGAAGTAAAAAAATATTTCCTAATATTGTTTGACATTAACAACGCGAGGTATTTTTCAAAAATGATTTTATCAGATTTAATATTACTGAATATATTTTTAAATGTTTGTTCTTGGTAAAAGCAAGGAGAACTTTCCTGGCAAAAATAAATTTGCTAATATCAAATATAAATCTAAAAATTGACGAACTCCATGGCGGAGTAGTAGTCCGGGTTCGAATTCCGGTAAGATATGGCATTTTTGATACGCTACAAATTTTTCCATTTTCTTATTCCCTCTCACAAGCTTCTTTGTAAGCTTGTGAGGTAGATTAATTCATCAGTCAGAGAAAGAAAAACTTGGAAATATTTATGTAAAATATTTGTTACGTATTATGTTAGTAAAGCATGGACAACAGAAAAATAAAAAAAAAATCTGACAACAAAGTAGTAGGATTTTCCCGTCACGCGGCTAAAGCCGCGTTCCGAGAACGTCCTACAACTGTTGGTTGTTTCTGATGCATAGCTAACACATACAACTTAATTTAAAATATTTATCATTTTATTTAAATATAATATTTTTTCGTTTATTTAATTCAATGATTCTAATTAAATCGCGCGTGCAAACATTATTTAATTCGCGCTGGTGTGGCGGTACTAGCGGCGACGGTCGGCACTAACTAGACTAATGTAATTTCACAACTTACATAGAACAACTTTTGTTTATACGGTCAGCAGATAGGAGTAGCCGTGAGGCATAACGCACCAAATACCGATTCAACCAGGCAACCGAGTTCGATACACAACCAGCACGAGTTACATTTTTTTACACTAAATATTATTCATTTATTTAATTCTACTGCTCACCTTCTTTTTTTTTCTTTCTTTTTCTTCCATACCTAGGAGGGTGGACCAACTAACGCATCGCACACTCTCAGAGGTTGCCTTTGCCTCTAACCTGCCGAGACCCGCGTCCGTTCTCCGCGGAGGTCGTTCACCCAGTAGGCCGGGACTGGGTCTTTTATATGCCTGCCTCTAACCGTACCCCTTCCCTAGGGAGGGATCCAGCCGGGTCTCGGTCTTTTTTTTATTACCCACGAACTCAGGGAGTCCCCGGTCAGATCAACAGTGGTCCAACTCAGCGAACCACCCTCTCATGAGCAGAGCTGCCCCTGTAAGACCCTATGTCCAGGTTACCCCGTTTCACTCAACAGCGTCTCGTTCCTTAGTCTTTAAAAAAATTCTTAACTAAGGTTGCTACGACGTTCCATTCACGATGTCCCTTTAACATGTATTGTACGGTATTATCCGGTGTCAGTCCTTGAATGGCCCATGTGTGCCTCAATTCGTCCAACCGGTGACACAAGTATATCGTCTGTTTCACGGTATCTATTTCTTCACAGTATTGGCAAACCGGTTCGGGCCTTCTGCCAAAGCGGTTATTGCTCACCTGTAACGTTACATCATAAAAAAGACTACAAAAGCATTTTTTGGAGTGGAGATAAGATTTTGCAAAAACGTTTTTTGCAAATATTGTTGTTTTTTAGTTGTTAATAAATGTGCCTAAGAAAAATATTACCTTAATTAGGCGAAATCTCGAGATACTGAGGGTGATCTTGCAAGCAATACAGCCTCACCCCCTTGACCTTTTAAGTTGAAAATGTAATGATATCAATGCTACATATGTAGAAGTAATCTGACCAAGTTTGGTAAAAATCAGTCCAGTAGTTCTGGAGATATAAGGTGATTTAGAGGCCGATATCGAACACACACACACACCGTGAAATCGGGAAAGGCATCAGTTGCCGCCTTCCCACCATTAGGACAAACAGAGATTTATCGCAGGACAGATGGAGTCCCACCCCGGCCATCCACTCACCGACCATCGTGATAGCGACATTAGCGGCACGTGTCACCTCCTCTTCGGTCTAGATGTATAGATGCGTTAGTATCTTTATATCGCACACGGTAGTCATAGTTGATGAATCGCTTGCGCGTGACGCTCGTTTTTTCTCAGTTAAATCTCATCTCGAAGCCTGCGTTAAAAAGCTTCGCTTAAAAAAAGTCAAGAAAGTACAAAAATACAAGAATTAAATAGTTGTCGACGCAAATGGAAACGACTTTTAATAGTATTTAACTTTACAAAGTCTTTGGAAAATAGTTTATTAAATAACTACAGTATATTATTGGCATTTTCTTATTTCAAATCCTTTTATTTAGTAATTATAACTCCTTGAGATGTTCCAGGCTTTCTGAAACCGTTAGATAAAGGGGATGCAGTTTACCCAGAATGCTCATAAAATATTTAAATATTATTGCACTTAATAAAATTTATACAGTTTTACATTTTGGTCATAATATTAAGGAAATTATATTTTACCGGTCAGGTTCGTGCAGCTTGGCATTCAAGAGTTCACTAGTCACCTATCTTAGTTGTTTCGTCATTGTGTTTTGTCCATCAGTCTTGAATGTATTTGTGATTCAAAAGAGGAAAATCTTTTTGCTCTAGTTACCAATGAAATACTGATCAATATTTTTTATTCCTGGAATGGAAAACTTTACCTTCTCCCAACAAAATTAATAGTTCCTCTTTTAAGAATATTATTCGTTGTGATACATAGGAACAAGCGGGATGGTCCCTAAAACGCTAGCATGGATAGCAATAACGTGAAAAGAAGGAAGGATTATTAATATGAAATGGAAAGAAGATAAAATTTGGTTATATAGACTTTCAAGATGTCTAAAAATATTAAATGTATAGATACTATTTTGAAATTAACATAAAAGAAATCATTTCATAATGTATTATATTTATTTTTGTATTATCTTTACAAACATACTATTTGCTTTGTAAAAACAAACTAAATCGCTCAGATAACACCTAGATTATATATAAGTGAAGTAAATGTATTAATTCAAAGATAGCCTGATTCGATATACAGAAGAACTGGATGCTAACAATAATAACATACATTAATCAGACCATACTAGAAATTAGTTATTACTCTACACAAAGCAGTATATATAAATTTTTGTGATAATTACTTTTAAAAGAAACGAAATAAAAGCATCTCCTTATGCATCAATATCTTATAATTATTATGATAACAAATTTTTCGTTGAAATATTTATTTAATATTCCTAATTATCTTACTCCTGATCCCCGTCGGGTGACACACGCCGCCTTGTGACAATCTCGGTCGCCACACTACTCCCTCCGTTCCAAGCCGTGATGGACCTTGCCGGACGTCATTTTTTAGACCCTCTAAACTTGATAACAAGTCATTGCTTTGGTCTCTATCAGGATGCCACCGATGCAAATGCCTCGGCAGACATTTCCATCAGTGTATTTACACATCCTTCTATCGCCTTCGTATGGCCTCTTCCAACCACGACCACCCTAACATAACTTACAACCCTCAGCTATCAAACTAACCGATTCACAGAAGCGAGATTCCAGCGCTTTCCTCTAACACCGAAGATTTCACACAAAAACTCTTCCTATATCTAAGATTAAATTAGACTATGCGCTCAGATAATATAAGAATATGAAAAAAATCCAAAAATTTTTTAATCATCTTAATTGGGTACCTCTAGTACTGCAAATTTGGGTTCTCTCAGATACATCAAATTTAATCGACTCATTCATCTTTCTTGAATCAATACGAAAAGTCTCTTTTAATGTCAATCCTAGAAATTTGAAAGACATTTAAATTCGCAATCATGATTTTTTCGCGAGTTTAGCGTAAAATAAAGTTTAATGTCTCATCGTGGATTGTCCTGTCGATGTAGTAATCATTTTTAACTTTCCGAAGACACGGGTGTTGCTACCAATACGCTAAAATCCAAAAGTAAAGATGAATCCATGAAAGCTGCAATATCTAACTTGTGACATACGCAATCCAATGTGAAAACAATGACTGATACGTGATGAATTATGGTTCGTACCCTATACGTACAATGCGAACGCGGTCTATTCAACAAAAATTATATCGGCGAACCGAACAAAAATTAATCCAACTCGATGTAAGACCAAGTCCGTCCACGAAATCTACAAGCATCCACAAAAGGGGGAAAAAGGAAATTTGGTTAGTTTGAACCAAATTTCCTTTTTACATGGGCTATATACATAGATATATTGGATATTTACATAAATATCCAATATATCTAGGATATTTATTTAATAAATAATTATCCTTTAAAGCACAAAACAGTTGAAACATATTTGAAATGAAATGCCGGTATGTATATATAGTATATTATAGTATGTATAATGATGTGGTATACGTACAATCAAGTTTATTAAACTTTTTTCGTTTAAAATTTTATATATTTTTTCGATGTTAGCCACTTTAAGATGACGTTCCAAACTTTTTCACTACTTTCTTTGTTCTTTTCTTTCCACTCTGTCTTCATTTTCTCCGTATGTTGTTTTTTTACATACTTCTGACCATTTCAGATTTTCTTTCAAGGTCTTTCGTCGTTCATGAGTAAATTCTAATATAACAATTTTAATTTTACAAATTTCTCTATATTTTTAAATTTAAGATCTTTTTCAACTTCTTTAACTCGGTTTATTTCTATTTTCCTACTATAGAAAAAATTAAAAATTTGCTTGGTTAATCTAATTTTACTCATTCTGATAAGGTGACCGAAAAAAATGTTCGCTTTTTGATTGTGTTCATTATTTGTTTCTATATTTTGATATATTTCATTTTTGCTTTAAGTTTAAGTTACGGAACCTAATATATTTTTTAATTATTCTCCTTTATTTGTTTAGCTATATTTTTTTTTGTGTTCATGTTTAATCACCGACACGCATATAAGCACCCTGGTTTTAAAGGATTTCACTAGAAATGAAGAAAAAGAAATGTATATTTTATTTATTTATTAAAATTAATAAAATTTCAATTTCTACAAAGAACTGAAATAACAATTATTTATGTCTGTATTATTTATGTACTTTCGTTAAAAAAAAAAAAAAATTGAAGTCGTCCAATCGGTAGCTATTTTTATCAAGTGTTTTTTTGATATTAACATTATAGAGGTATCCAAAGAAAATTTCTAACAAAGCTATAATATTTCAAAGTGATCTAAATTATATGTCTCTAGAAAAATGAGAAACTAAATACTATTAAACCCAAAAAAAATAATTTAACCATTTCTGATGGGTGAAAAATATTCGAGTTTTTTCATATTACATCGGATTTTTCAGTAAAATTCCAAATAAATTTTAAAGTTAGTTTAAAAGTTAAATTTAACTGTACAACACAAAAGAAGCTCAATATTTAGTTTCAGTTAATTTTAGGGAATTTTTAAAGGTAATTTAAAATAAAATAATGTATAATGTTTATTAAAATTATAATATACGCTTATATCTTTGCGTATCTTCACAAATATTTCTTCTTTCCTTAGAAAATTTTAATGTAGTTATTGGTGAAAGAGCGAGTGAATTATTTGATCACGAGGAAAATGAGCAATACTGAATCGGCTTAATTTATTAAGCAGGCACAAAATAAAAATTATGGAGCTTTACAGAGTGCAACATAACATGACAAACATATGAAATATTAAAAATAAAATCCATATCGTAAAACGGTCATAGTGACATGACGATTGCAAAGTTATTTCGCTTCTGCACTACATAGGAAACCTATAAAATGTTTTTCTATTCTGGTACGGTTGTTGCCTCGCGTGTTATTACACGATTTATTTTATTCTATTAACTGAATTAAATCATATTACAGATAGTGAACCTTGTTTTTGAACAGACAGTATGACATACAACTATTACTGACCTTATTTTTATTGGTTTTTAATATTAAAAAGCATACGACACTCGACATTTATGGATAAATATATTTTATTAAATTTTATATATATATATATATATATATATATATATATATATATATAATTTAATAATAGTAATAACTTAGTTTCTTATTATTTGTTATATTTTTGTTAGTTTACTGGATCAAACTTGTTTGAATTTAAAACGAATAAATTCTTACAAATATTGCTTGTGTTGTACTTTCTCCATTAAGAAATAAAATTTATTATAAACACTAATCTTAAAGGCGACCTCGCCCGAATTCCTCCAAAAAAGGTATTAGTTCTACGTCAACTGTAGATATATTTTTTTGATTAAACTTTTTCTCCTATAAAACCGACCGGAAATTTAAATGTGAAGGTCACAATAATCTTCTTTTAACAGGTATGTTTTATTTTCCTAATGTGTATGTAGAAATCTGTTCAACTAATGAACAATAAGCAACCCCCACACGGCGCAATGAGTTGAGGATGATATATATGACATGTAAATGAGGTGTAGTCTTATACAGGCTCAGGCTGACCATTCCTGAAACGTAAGGTTAATTGAACCCCAACCACGAAAGGACATCGGTAAAGTAATCAAATCCATATAAAAGCAACTAACTTTTACTTGGATTTGAACCTTATAAGATTTGTATTATTATTATTTATTATTAATTTATTTTTATGATCTTGGACATGATACAGAATTACTTTAATGTAAAAATATGTTGGATGAAATTATAACTAAAAATATCTCGGACACTTGCCAGGAATTGAACCCAAGACAGATTAAGCTGAATTCATTATGTTATCCTAGGAAGCTTTACGATATTTCAAGGTTTAAGATCAGCCCTATAGAGGCTAATGTTTTATCTACGTAAAAGAATATTGATAAACCTAATTTTTTAGCAAAAATAATTTTTAATATAATTATTACGGTAAAGTAATGTAAAATATTTTTAATGGAAAATTCTCTTTAAAAATATTAAAATAATTGAAAAACGTTTTATTTTACTGAATGTCTTTATTCACATTAGCCGAGTTATTTATTTTCTGATTTATTTACTTGTTTTTCAAAGGAAATAAATCTTCCCACTGTGTTTACAATAAATGTGTGTTTGAACGATTGATAATTATTTTAACAAGATTTTTTTTAGCATATCTCTCTTTTATTATGATTTATTGTAGCACTGATAAAATTTACTTTACTACCTCGTTCCCTGGCATGTTCTTATCACATGTACAAAATTCCTCTTCTAAAAACAACTTTGTTTATACCTGGTTTTTCAAGCCCAATCGTTTTATTTTCCCGGTTATAGCTGTATTATAGTTTTTTGAATCCAAAAAAACAGATACGTACGCACGAAACATATGTGTTTTAGTCTGTATGAACTGGTTGGACCCTAGAAGGTAATAATTTGCAAAACGCCTGATACCCCCATTTTTGACATTCTTACAATACTTTCCCCTTTAATATTACTATTCTAGTTATATTCGCCGTTAAAGTTATATAACAGCAATAATTATGAGTTTAAGGTGTGATTTTGTTAATTATTTATTATGTTTAAAGAAAACGCTAGGGAGGGGCGGTATTTTATATCCATATAGATTTTAAATGTAATATAACAAAATGAAATTTTTTTTTAATAAATATTAAATATGCTTATCGTTTGACGTACAACCATATCTTTAAAAACCTAGATAATTAATTTCATACAAAAAAAAGTTTGATATTTAGTAGTTTTTTTATCTTTATAAACCTAGATAATTAATTTCATACAAAAAAAAGTTTGATATTTAGTAGTTTTTTTTATTCTTTTTTGCGCCTTCTAGGATTCAATATGAACAACATCTGTCATTAGATATGAAATATAAACAAGGAAAGAAAGAAAAACAGATTGCTTATCAAATATCGAGTAAATAGTTCTCTAATATACATATTTTACAAATCACGTATTTATAATCGGTTCCGATAAAGGGATTTTATATGTATATAATGGAACCGTAGATAATGTAGTTAGTAAACAACATTAATAAAACACGAAAAATGGGGGTTCCAGCGATCATCCTCAATAAAGTGTACACACATATATAAACGTACATAAATAAATTATCTATACATAAAAGTTCTATATAAACAAACATACTCACATTAATTGGAATCACATTTCTAATATGTATGAACGTAAGAATATTTATTTTTTAATTGTTTTATATCTCTTATGGGCAGTGTTAAGAGGCTTATCAGGTTATTTTAAAGGAACTGGAGCAATCCGCTTGCATAGTCGCGATCAGATAGCAACTAATATAGATGCATTATTCTACCCGACTAACTAAGTAGGGTAACTAAGTACATTTGAGAATATAATATGCTTGACTGTATTGTAACAATATTATAATTCATCCGATTTTCAGGAAATATGTATCAAGTATCAAACGATCGGTACTAATAAAATTAAGTAATTAACACTACGAAAATAACTTAATAATGGACAGTAAATGCCATTTTTTTCACAAGTGAAAAATACAATTAAAACTGGTCGAATGGGACACCAAATAAAATCTCTTAAGAGAAAACTTCCAAAATATATATTAATCTACAACAATATGGGTGAGAATTTAATTTTTTTTTTTTAATTATATGACATTTTTAATATTTAATCAAAATAATCATTATTTATTTATCTATATAAATAAAAGACAATCTTCGTTTTGTGTGTGTCCTTATAACTCAAAAACTACTTAACCGATTTAGCTGAAAATTTTACAAATTATTATTTGTCTCGGGAATGTTTATATGTTATTAGTTTCATAATATTAAAATAGTTAAAAACCACATAATAATTGTTTGAGGAAGTCGATATTGACATAGATATCGATACATATAGAAAATGGTAATCGATATAGACGATATCTCTCGATATATTCAACACTTAGATTTAGTAAAATAAGTTTTTGGTTATTTATTTATACCTTTTTACTTCCTTATAGTTTATAGAAGGAAGTATTGTAAGCGCAAAATATTTCGGTTTTCAGATTTCAACGGAAATATCAATTTTGACCATCCCTAAATCCATTTTGACGTCTGTACGTACGTATGTATCTCAGATAATTCAACAATGATTAGCCGTAGAATTTTGAAATTTTGGATTTTGATTACAATCGACTGGACCAAAAAGTGTCCAAAAAAGTCCGAAATCCAAAAAATTTGAATTTTGAATAATAAGCCTTCATTAAGAGCTTTTCAACGATATATCAGGAATGGTACTTATTTTCATTAGTTCTAGAGTTATAGCTCAATAAAAGTTTAATTAATGAAATACTTCGATCTTACAAGAGGAAGGCACATCGGTTCGAATCCGATTTCATTTCCTTTTTTTTAAATTTAATTATATTGATTTATTAATAATTATTATCATCTGACTGTAAAAGAAATTACAATAAATAATAATTGAATAACAAAAAAAAATGAAAAAATGTAATAAAAAAATATTTATTTAACAAGCGTACAAGGAAGTCATGTGATGTCCACATCAGATTTTTTGGTACTTGTTTGTTATGGAAACTACTTTTTATGTCATTTCTTCAGATTTCAAGAGAAAATGAATAATAACGTTTATTTAAGGTCGAAAATTATTTTATTTTTGTAATGAAAAATAAAAATTAGAAGATACTAATAAATACTTCGTAAATACAGTATAAATTCATAAACACCATAATATAAATACAATGCATCACACTTTCGAAAGACAAAACTCACGAATACTATTCAGAATAGAATTAATTAGACTAGGTTAGCGAGCGTAGGTTATGTTGATATATGTACGATTCGTCAGTACACGGAGTCAAAATAATCTAAACAAACATAAACTACGCTCGCTTCGCTAGCTAGCAGAATTATTTTTTGTTTAAAACATTGTAATAATACGTTTAATACATCGTTTTATTGATAAAGAAGTTTTATCAAAGAAAGTGAAAAAAGTGGCAGTGCTGTTTTTTTTTTAATTTATGCACTCAACTTTAGCAATAGCGAAGCGTTGCTATCTGTTTATCGATAACTGGAATATCGATAAAAAGATGAATGAAAAAAGATTTTTTTGTCACCATCTTATTTAACTGTTCTTTTTTTTTTTGTTTTGAAATGACGGACATCGACTGCTTTGGTCATTTTGCCCTATGAGAATGAAAATTCGTAGCGTATGAAAAAAGCCATGCCTGACGGACGGGATTCGAACTCAGGACCTCCAGATGAAAGGCTGAAACGCTACCACTCCACCACAGAGATCGGCCATGGCGGAGTAGCAACGTTTATTTCTAATTTTCTAATCAAAATAATCGTACCATTTTAGTCAGAATCAAATTTTCTACAAGTTTTATTTAAAATTATTATGTATTTATTACACATTTAACAAAGTTATTTTACGTCTATCATAAAATAGTGTTTTTCGGACCCTTCCCTAGTATTTTTTTTCTTTTATCCCAGATTTCTTGAGAACTACTAAAGCTACACAGTTCATGGAACTTTCTTCCTGGATTCCCGGATTACTTAATATTGCATTTAATTTGTGTCTAGCTTAATTTTACCGAACTAGCAGAAATCAGGGCGAAATCTTTCGCCAGCCGTCATTCACTAACGAAAAGTTTGCGAACCTTAGTTTATATGGATTTTCTTCTTTATTTTCACCCGTAGAGCATGTCCTGAAAGTTTGTTACATCATTTGTGAATCATTCTGAATAATGGGTACCCAAAATATTTTTAACTAAAAATTTCGATATTTAACAGACTTATTCTAAATAAAGTATACATTTGAAGATATTAAATCGGACCGAAATTTTATTTACTAAAAATTATGATCTTTTCACAACTGTACTCTAGATATTGTGTATAAAATAATTAAGGCTGTATGGCGTATTTTTAATAAAAAATAGTTAAATGTAAAGCTGGGAAAGTTTTGCACCTATTAGTCTGCTTTTTTTAAGTAAATGGATTTACATTTATTCTGATTAACAATATTATCAGATTTTCTGTACATGAAAATATCTTGTATTTTTTGTAATGAAATCAATGTAATTAGATTTATATTTATTGTATTAGTCATTATTAATTATATTTTTTTTCATTTTATAAAATGAACGTTCTAAACAAATAGAAGTTTCTTGAAAATAAACGATAATGATAAATAAAAGTAGTAATTACTAGTAGTAATTAAAATTAATGAATAATTTATATACAGAGGTATCACAAAGTTTTCCCGAGTTTCATACTCTGTTCTACTCGTGTTTATTATAAATAAAAGTTCATATATATATATATATATATATATAAACATATATATCCTAAAATGCTTCGTTTGCTAATTACAGGTAGTCCATTCGGATTTCAGTTACACCAGTAAATTGAGCTCGTACTGAAATTTTTAGGACGTTAATTAAAGGACAGAATTGGTGATTCTTTATGGCATTTTACCTTAAAAATTGAATAAAGTAAGTCCTAAAACTATATTTGCAGTAGTTTTTGAGAAATATGGAGTGAAAACCAATAAATTGGGGTAAAAACCCCTTTTTTTATGTTTGATGTACAATAACTTTGTTAAATGGATAATAAACACGTACAACGTTTAAACAAAGCTCGTAGTTTTTATTCTGAACAAAATGGTGTAAATTAAGTTGAATAAAACAAATAAAAGTTAGGAAAATTCGAATTTTATTTAGAAACAGTACACTAGACCAGAGAACATTATAATAAACAATTATAATAAACATTATTATAAATGTTCAAAAATGAGCCCACCATTTTCAGCACATTTCTTGGCACACATATGTACTACTGTTTTTTTAACTCTTTTTAATACCTCAGGGTTGTCTAAGTTGCTCAGCTGCATCAATAACACGGACAATTGATTCCGGACGAGTGTATTTTTTTTATATAATATTCGCAGACGCAGACGTCTAAAGTTGTTAGATTAGATCTTGGGAGCCAGGAATGAAAATCTCCACGACCGATCCATTTCTAAGGGAAATAATTTAAGTAGGAAAATATATATTTTTCTATAATTTTAAGAAAAATATCAATTTATGAAAGAGTAAACATAGTTAAATTAAGTAACGAACACTCTTATTCTGTTAAGTCTTAACCTTCAAACGATTTTATAATGCAATAAAATATAATGTAATATTCTAGGCGCACAACGTTTAAATAATTGATGACCTGCAACTCAGCCTTGACTTATACTCAAGTTTTGTGACTCATAAATGTCACCATGTGTCATAAATAGGCAACGTGCTTGTGGCCATTTATTATCTGGTAAAAATCAGTCTATTGCTTAATGTATTTTATTTGATGGATGTTAAATTATTTTACTTATCGTATTCTCATGTGGATAAATTTGTCTCGTTCCACTGTTGCATACAATGTTTTAATAATAATAAAAACCTATATTTTAACTGAATTGAATATTAAAAAATGTTCTCCTCAATTTTTTCTACAAAATCTCTTATAAATTCTTTGAAACGTAATTCTTGTTCGATAGCTATCATAGTCAATTCATTAACCTATCTTGAGTCACTGTCCATCTCAAATAGTTTTTAATAATGTTTAGTTTAGAAAAACCTTTTTCACCACTTGCTACGGGTAGCGACAAAGTTAGTATAATTCTAAGGGCTATATTAATATTCCACCCGAAATTTAATAATGCAATGAATTTAAATACTTCTCTTGAGGGACAATTTTTTCTATTAATGTTAACAGAACTGACAACTTAAATGTATTTATATCAGGTGACTCTCCAGTAGTACCCACTTGATAAAACTGGCGTTTTAATATATTTGTCCATTGACGAAACTATTATATTATATAAACTCGCGTTATATAAACTCGAAACAAGTTATATATAAATAAAATTAAATGAAAATACAACGTTTTAACAACGCCCTCTTCACATTTATTGTCACTTTTCCGCTTTACAGATATAAAATTTTGTTACTGAGCTCAAATTAATCAACTCCTTAAATAACAATAGGATTTACTATTATACAAAATATTATTAAGCGTTTGTCTAAGTTCACTTTAGAAATCTTTATATCACTCGTCAAGGAAATCCTTTAAGATTAAACAAGCTATCGCAAAAATTCAGAAAAGTTCACTTATGGGTATTTATTTCAAACGAAATAGTCGGCAATTTGAAAGATTCTGTATTGTAAATTGTGAAAATAAACAATGACAGATTTGTTGTAATTTTCTGAACGTCCTTATTTCAAATTACATTTCCGCCAATCGGTCATAAAAATAAAATGTTTTTCTCAAAACGGGATAAGTGCACACAAAAAATATATTTTCAGAATCGCACTTGAAAGCGTCAATTTTTGCCGACAAAGACATGATTAAGCCCTCCAATACATTTATTGTACACTATTGGATTATATTTCAAGCTCTCAAAATGGGGTTCTACTGAAGTTCTCAGAATGGGATTCTACTGAAGCTCTCAGAATGCATGCTCTCACGTGCTTTCATTTAACAGATGAAGGGTAGCCTAACTTCTTAAGTACTAGTAGCGTGTTGAAAATGTACGAACGTTCATGTTTTATAATTTTTTATGTTTTCTTATAAAGGTTATTTTTTCTCTACAACCATTTTTGCAACCTCCCCCAAAATCAGCCGCTCTGGACAAATGTCCAGTTTGCCTATACCTAGATATGGACCTGACTCTGATCATAGCTTTTCTTTGATCCTGTCTGCAAATGCCATAGAAGTCCCTTTTGTACACTATGGGGTAGTCACACCTACTCATTCTTGAACATATACTTCTGAACCTTTTAAAAGTACCGTTTCCATTATACTGGCTCTGCTTTCTTCTTCCTTTCACTTCCAGTTCCACTAGATACTGGAGAAATACTCTTGCTAATTCTTCCTCCAAAAATAAATATTTTATTAAAATTCCTTACGTTTTTAGAATTAAGGCTGAACTAACCTTTGTAGAAAGAGAACAGACGGCATCCACGTTAGTTTTATTAGTTCTGGCATTAGATTAAATTCTGTTTTCTCATTGGTTCATTTACAAATGTCCGTGTTTGAAATAAAGTTATAGGCCTACATCAGGAGTCCGTTTCTTTAAATTACTTTTTTGAAAAAACTTTTAAAAAAATGTACTAGTGTCCTTTTTTTGATCGAGAAATTGAACCTCTGAGAAGACTACTAAAAATAATATAAGAATCATATATAAATATACATATTACCTAGATTTCAAACTATATGTTATATCTGCCTTTAATTATGATATATTAAAGGCTAATTATTATATATTCAAAGGCTTTTATATTACATTATAGCTTTCCCGGGAGATGTTGACTTTCAGGACATAATAATTAAAAAATAATTAATAATTTAAAAAAAAACGTTCATGTGAACAAATGTGAACAAATCTAGCTTAATTTTCGCTATGTCTAACAATTATATGTTTTTCAATAAAATTTTATATATCTTAAGAACGGACTGTGATATTTTAATACATTTCGGTGTATATATATATCTAACATAAATAATAATTAAATAAAAATGTTTGAAAATTTTACCTTCCAAAATTACAAAATGGCAGTTAATAAAATTTTTTAATCATTAATATCTCCGTAAATATTAATTTTATCGAATATGTTTTATTTGATAAAATATAATCTTTTTCTTGCGAACAAAATGATACCTCATTTATTTAAATCAGTCCACCGGACTGGTATAGCGGTTAACTCGTCGTCGCAAATCAGTTGTTTAACAGCTGATTTTCGAAGCCGAAAATTCTGAAATTAAAATCTAGTAAAATTTAGTTGCTTTTATACGGATTTGAATACTTGACGGTGGATGCCGATGTGCTTTGGTGGTTGGAGTTCAATTAATCATACGTCTCAGGAATGATCGACATTTTTTTCTCTCTTTTTCATCCCTTCTTCCCCTTGGGACCGGATTTAGGCCGGAGAAGCGCGACTCAATCCCAAGGGTGCGTTTGCCTCTAACCTCCCGAGTGACCATGCTGGACCCGACTATGCCGTTCCCAGCACGGGGTACCACCCGTCGGCCGGGACTGGGTCTTTTCTAATGCCTTGCCTCTAAGCGGAAGTCCCCTTAGAGGGACCTCCATCCGGGACTTTTTTCATTTTAATTCCCTAACAAATTCCCTAGAATCCCCTTTCACTTATCGGCCGTGAGACACCTCGGCACCCCATACCTCCTGAAAGGGGCTATCCACCCAATCCCTAATCTAGAAATCCCAAATCTCCGTTTTTGACGTCCACCCTCTTCATCTTCCACCTCCTCCCTAACCTTAGCTCTCATTATACGGATGACCTAATGGCGCTCCAATTCCGCCGATTAAACAACATCGTCTCCACCACGTTATCTGGGGTGTTCATACCAATAACATGCTCCACCTCTCTCCTCTCCATCACCCATTTGACACAGTGTAACACTGTGTGCTTCACTGTATCACTCTCACCGCAGTAGAGGCACCCATCCGACATCCTTCTCTTTCTGTCCCACAGATACTTGTTGAAGCAGCCATGACCGGACAGGAACTGCGTCATCTTATACGTTAACTCGCCATACCTTCTGCCCAGTCATGGTTTGATCTGTGGGATCAGCCTTCTCGTTCAGGAATGGTTGACCTGAATCTGTTCAAGACTACAATTCATTTATATGTCATACTGACTGGAGCACGGCAAGTTGTTTATTGTTCACTAATTAAACAGATTGCAGCGTACACATTATAAAAATAAAAAGTTTATTTAAATCGATTGATAAACATCTGATAAGGGGTTGAAATTGTTAAATCGATCGCAAAGATTACGGAGTGTAACAATTTTCTGCCTGTTTTCACTTCTTTCATTAATCGAATAAAAATAATTAATAATAATCTATTATATGTGACCATTATTAAATAATAATGAAATGCAGCCTGATGTTTAAGAAACTAAACAAAATGAAAAAAAAAAATCAAATTAAAGAGGATAAGACAGAGTGATGTGAAGTTGAAATTTAAACAAACCCTATGTACATATCTAGAAGTTACTAAAAATATACATTCAATAGAGATTAAATAGATAAATTTAAAACAAGTGGAATAACAAGAAAGAACAGGAGACTATACTAGAAAGAAAAAAAACGGTTACTAGAAAATTCTGGATAATTAAAACTGATGTGCTCTAAGTATAAAAAAGGGGAAGACGATGGTAGTAAAAAATTATACAGATATGTAAAAATTAAATTGAAAGAAAATGAGAATTATTACATAACCTAACATTAACTGAATTAAAATTAAATAACAATAATTTATATTATTAAGTGAGAGCAGGCAGAAAATTGTCAGACTGCGAAATATTCGCAATCCACTTTAACAATTTCAGCTATATTTCAACTGTTTAATAAACCGATTTAAACAAATGATCTATCATTTTATTCATAATAAAATGTTTAATATTTTATTTAATAAAATATAATCTGATAAAACTAGTATTTACGAAGCTATGAATGATTAAATCATATAAATAACATAGATGTTATTTACTATATAAAACACTCCTTTATCGTTTTTTTTCTTACGTTATTGTACTGTATTTGCATATTTCGATTGATGCAAAATATTTAATTAAATTTTTGATTAAAAATATCACACTATCTATGATGAATAAATGATTGCTTTTAGTTATTATACACATTTTCTAACGTATCTTATCAAAAAAAAGGTAGCAGAGTTTGTTTCAATTTTTAAAAATAAACATTAACAGATTGAAATATCTGCTTGAAAAATAGCTGTTAATGAGAAAATTATTGATATTTCAAAACGGCAAATGGGTAGAATAAAAAAAAAAAAAGATTAGTTATTTGACTTATAGGGTAATTATGATAGATATAATTTTAAAATTTTTGCGCTTTTAAAATGTTTTTAATGTTAAGTTACATTTAAACTTAGTTAAAAAATAATTTTCTTTAGATATTTTAATTAAAATTTCATTAATGGGGTGAAATTTTACAGAAAAAAAGAATGAGGTGTAAAATAATATCAATATGTTTTATTTTTTTACGGCGAGTCAAAAGGAAATAAATTTTAGAATTTTGGAATTTCCAAAAGTAAAAATTTTCAAACTAATTTATTTTATTTAAAATATTTTTGTATATATACACAATAAATTTCATTAAATGTTTTTTAACATATATATATAAATTTTTAGCGGCATCTACGTCCATAAGAAATTTTTTTGTTTATTTTGGTATCCTGAAAATGCGTTCCTTAAGTTTGACCAACATCTCCCGGGAAATGAATATATATTAATTTAACTATGTATTACACCTAAACTAAATAAATAAAATATTAATTTACTGTATCTTTTGTTACAGGAATGTCGATGATACAACACAGTTGAAGGATTTGATAAAAAAAAAGATTGCTTAAAAAATTAAAATAATAATTAAAATGTCAAGATTAAGTGTTCCTATGAGAAATAAGAATTAATTTAGATATAATTAACCGATCCGTTGTATAAAATAGTATTAAAAATACAGTATGATACGTGAAGACAGATTTAATATTATTTTTGTGAAGTGAAATTAAAATTATTAATATTAAGAAAAAAGGAAAGTTACTTTAGTTAGAATTAAATAATGTATATAAAAAATGAGGGTTATACGAACGAGGTTTTTGTTATTACTGTTGGCTATAATGGGCGGTGGAATAGTTACTCTGTCATTATTGACAGATTTAGACGTGGAAAGCGAACTTTTTCAACCGACATGGCTTTTCGGATCTCATAATTCATCACGAGCCAACGATGTAGCGTGTTACTATTATGAAGAACATAATTCAATCGATATCAATGAAATGGAAGAAATCGATGACGATAATGTTATTCCTGGTTCATCTATATTTTTCCACGAGACATCTTGTCACGATTACGCTTCAACATTGCTCTCTGCTAGACAAGCTTGCGCCGTCGAATCGGCTGCAAAAATGAATCCTGATTCTCAAGTATACGTTTTTTTCTCTTCGCCGATTTTCTCAAAAAATTTTACTACTAATAATTTTATTCGACTGTTAAAATCTTATGAAAATATTCAAATTCGTCATATAAATATGGAAAGGTAAGTAAACTACTAATTATTTCTTTTAACTATATAATATTTGATAAATGTTTTTAGATTTTGAAAAGCCTTATTTACATTTATCACATACTAAGCGCCGTAAGTGAAATATTTGTTAGCGACCTAACATCGCACATCCCTTTTAAGGATTATGCAGATGTACTAAAGAACAACAAATATATCTTTCGAGGATTTCTAGGGATAGTAAAAAGCATTATGATTTTTTATTGTTCTTTAATGAGGCAATTATACGAATTTTTACACTTAAACTAAAGAAATTAAGATAACATCACTGATCAACAATGATTTTGTTAAATGATAGTGATTCTTATAGTATTTTTCATACTGATTTCATGCTGGTTTAGTGCAACTTCTGACTGTTTCCGAGCTGCCTAGTCAAAGGTCAAAGTAGCAATTATGACTGCAAATCTCCTGAAAGGAGATGCCACTTGAAGAAAAAGAAGATAACAGCTAAAGCAAAATAATAAGCTTGACGTAGCTATCAAGTTTTTATCGTTAAAACCATACCAAATTGTGGGAGCCCGCGGTAAAATTTTCATGTTCTTGTAGGGTACTCCACGTAAAGACAGAAATTCTGTTACATGAAACATCAATATTAATGAAATTTTTCACAACGACATTTTATATCGATATACCTCGTGACCTGAGACATTTAGAATTTCAAATAAAACAGACTGCTACACGAACAAAGAATTATTATAATTAATTTTAAATAACCAATGTGAAATTCGATTTGAAATGCTTCGTACGTTTATCTCACCACTTTCCATTTCGAAAAGAACACCATAGAACGTTATGACTTAACCTCACCGTTCATTTATTTTACTTTTTTATCCCTCCAACTTTATGATACTAGCATTTACTGCGTTCGATTAATTCGTAATTGAAGAATAATGGAAGGTAGGGGAGAAGATTGACCAGAAGATTACGCAGGCTTGAATTGTCAATATATCAGAATTCGGTGGAAGAAGAATTTAAGAAAAAAATCAGTATGCTTCCCCTTTCAACATAAAACTAAGGTGAATGGGTAATCGTCAAAATTTTTACTTCCTATTTCTCAACTATATACTTAAGAAAATAAGAATAAAAAAATAACGATTTTTGAAGTGGATACTTGGCATCCCGCATATTTACCCTCAATACCTGTAATAATAATAATACCTACTAATAATTAGCAATGAATACAGAAAGTATTTCAGGGAAAAGTAGAATGAGTTCTTTTGAAAAAATTGTATTAAATAAATTTATTGATAAATTTAAATATAAAAATGAACATGCCATTTATAAAGACATAGACAAAATTTATACTATGAAGATTAAAACTTGCAAGTGAGCTTCGTCTCTGTGTAGACATTCCTATTATCTCATAATGAAATTCTGTATAGTTCAATACAACATTTCAACGGGAATTTCAACAATTTCTGTTGGCTCTTTTACGTATTTTATCTGCCGTAGTTGGTCGATTATATACACTTTGTTTTTAAGGTGAGCCCAAAAGAAGAAATCGCAGGCGGACAAAACAGGAGAACTGGAAGGCCATGGAATATCACTATTTCTCGAAATTATACGATTAAGAAACAATTGGTGTAAAATAGCCATCGATATTTGTATTGTGTGTGATATTGAGGAAACCAAGCGTTGTCAATAATTTCTCGAAATGTCTATAGTTTTTGTGAGACAAAATTTTCCAGCTTGGTGACGTGTCTATAAGATGTTACTTTAGTTGACATGCTGTCCTCACGACAGTTTAGTTTATTTTTTTTAGTTTTGAAAACAACAGGAATCTTTTATGCCATATGATGACACAGTGTATCACACTTATCCATGTTGGTGTGAGACGGGCTCTGGTGTAACTGTGTAGGATTCTCTTGAACGCAAAAACGAAAATTTTATTTATTACAAACCCGTTAATTTAGAAGTGGGTTACATCCGACATCTACGGTTTGTTACCAAAGTCATTCTTAAACAAAGTCATTCTTATCGTTTATCTTTACAATTCTTTCGTTCAAAGAACTGATGTCGCATTATGTGATCATGTGGTTTCAGTTCCTAGACTGTACCAAACTGTTCCCAACTTCCCTGAATGGTAAAGTCCTGCAACACTATTCTTCTAAAACTTCAACTACGCGACTGTAAAAACACTGCATGACGACGAATTGTGACTGGTGTGGGCTTCTTAAGTTCGAACAGTCTCAATACTGTCTGGTGTAGAAACAGTCCGCAGCCCCCTAGAGGTTTCTTTTTTATTGGTGAACCTGTTTCCTCACAATTACGTATCCATGTGTTAATTACAAGTACACGATCGTGACGTCCTAAATTTCGCCGCCAGTTGAAGGCGAAATTCTTTAAGAAAACCCTCCAGACGGTTTATAAACAGCTTTTATGGCAAAAACATGTTGCACACCACTCTCAAGTATCCATGATAAATAAAAAGCAAGATGGCGTGAGCTAGCTTCTATAGTTTATTCAGTGCTGACACTTGCCCACGCCTACCAACACAACTTTCAAAATTTCCCGTTACCCTGAATTAAGCTGTACGTGTTAATATTTTCCAGTATATACTAGTTAATTTTTTAGTCTGACGTTACTTTAAAATTCTTTGTAACAAAAAGGTACGTTTTATGAATATGAGAGTAAAAAGTTACTTTTGAATAAAGAATCTGAAGACAGTTTTATTAGAAAAAATGTAATACCTGAATTTAAAATTGGAAATACACATTTTTTTCATTATCTCAATGATACGGGCTGTCATGCCGATTAACTGAAAACTTCAGAGTTATCAGAATTGCTACATAAAATGAATGAATATACCGCGGAGTGATTCATTTTCCTCAAAAGTCGAGAAACAAACCATAAAAAAATTATCACGTTAAAAATTCCTTCGGTTTTACGGGGGACTGTAGCCACACAAAGAAAAAAACCATTTTGATGTTGCAAAATTTATTTCACCAGACTCTACGAGATAACGAAATTTCTTGCAAGTGTAACAATTTAATACTCTCAGTTCCGTTGTTTGATTTTTCCACTGTCTTTTGTTGCTTTGTCACAGTTTTTTATTTCATTTTTTTTTTTAATATTATTTACAATTTGTTGTAGCTGTCTTCTTATCTGTTATTATTTTATAATCTTTTAATAATGAAAAGTTTTTGGTTTTTTTTTAGAAAGAATGTTTTTAGACACTAACTGTTCCATTCTTGTATTCCTTTTAAATTAATCTTTCATAAATAATATATTCAGCTGAACATACATGGTTATTCAAATTTTAAACGTGCATATTTTACAGTTTCTTTGTTAAAGAATGATGAATGCACAATTTATTCATTATACCATTCTATAAGTGTATATTATTCATTAAAGTCTTCTTCTTTCTTTTCTTTTTCCTGTTTAGCCTCCGGTAATTACCTTTCAGATAATACTTCAGAGGATAAATGAGAATGATATATGTATGAGTGTAGTAAATGAAGAGTAGTCTTGTACAGTCTCATTTCGACCTTTCCTGAGATGTATGGTTAATTGAAACCCCCAACCACCAAAGAACACCGGTATCCACAATTTAGTATTCAAATCCGTGTAAAAATAACCGACTTTACTAGGACTTGAACGCTGGAAATGTCGACTTCCAAATCAGATGATTCGGGAGGATGCGTTCACCACTACACCAAGCCGGGAGGGTCATTCATTAAAGTCTAAAAAGCGTATATTGCATTGCGAAAGGAAGTGGTAGATAACAAGAGCCAATCGCAATCCAGCTCCATGCTGCACGTTACCTGAGCTTCACAAACTTTGACGAGTAATACGTATTTTATAATCAGTTGATAATGAATATTATCAATACTTCATCATTATCAATACTTCAATTTGTATTAATAAACTTTTATTAATACTTACTTTTACCTATTAATTTTTTCTTTAACATATATACTTTTTCATAACGTGATTAAAATTAAATCAGTACTTTAGGATAATGTTTCTATCTCCCCAACATCAAAATATTGAGTTTTGATAACAAAACTTTTATTACTACCGAACATTTTTTCTCCGTTGAATTCATAATTAAATGATTTTTTGTTAATACTAACATTTACGAAATATTTCATTTAAGTACATTTTTTTTTTTTAATTTCATGAAACTGAAATTAATAGAGAAAAAAACGATAAACGTGTATTGCCAGAGTTTTGTAAAAATAAAACTAGCAGGTGTTTACTCACGATATTTAACATGCATTATACAAGGTCATACAATGGAAAATTACTTTTTATTATAAGATATATAAATTTTTTTCATTATTCTTTTTACCCACGCTACATACATACTTAAGCTGTATATTAAACGTTTGTTTTTATTATAAATATATTATGATTTATTAATTGTAAAGTACAAGTTAGCTTTATTCAGATGCAATAACTTAAGTTGTGAAGTTTTTACTTGCTAACTCAAGGAAGGAATCGTTTTAATGTTATGTTTTCTTATGGTACTGTTTCACTAGAATCACAGAATCGATTTTCATGAAATAACTATTATGTTTTTTCTTAATCGCATGAATTACAGCGTTATTAACTTAACAATAATAATAATAATAATAATATTGACGTCTTTATTGAGAGGTATATATATATATATATATATATATATATATATATATATATGCATGGTAATTTTAAAAATTTACAGAAAATTAACAAATACAAGTTTAATATAAAAATAAATTAACAAAAGAAATTTCACACATTATTCATGATCACCTGACTGTTTGAAGAATAGAGGTATAAATCAATTGAATTGGAAATTAGTTAATAACCTGAAACAATACTCAGATGAAACAAAATAAAAATAATCTAAAAATTTGGAACTTTTTCGGTGATAGAGTACCACTTTTTTACTTTTTTCTTCCAAATCAGTGGGTGTTTGCAGAGAAATTATAAATATAATCTTCTTTCTTTTTCCTGTTTAGCCTCCGGTAACTACCGTTTAGATAATTCTTCAGAGGATGATATGTATAAGTGTAAATGAAGTGTAGTCTTGTACATTCTCAGTTCGACCATTCCTGAGATGTGTGATTAATTGAAACCCAACCACCAAAGAACACCGGTATCCACGATCTAGTATTCAAATCCGTGTAAAAATATATAAATATAATCTAACCAATCTTAACTTACACTTGCTTCGCTCGCTAGTCAAGGTTAGCGAACGAAGCGAGCGTAGGTTAAGTTTGGTTAGATCATATTTATTATAATGAGCAACTATTATTGCTCATAATAATATTATATTATTAATAACAATATATTGGACCTTTCTGAGGTAAATTTGGAAGACCCATGTTTGAATGAAATCGAAGAGTAGAAATAAAAAAATATAGAATCAAAGATTGATTGTTAATATGAAAAATTGGTCCTTTTTCGATAAAAAATGTATTTGGTTATTGGTTTATTTGTTTATTATTTTGTAAATGTAAAAATTCGCATTTTTACTGTTATTTTTGAAAAAAAAGAAGAGAAGTGCTACCCATAAAGTCTTTAAAGATTGTAAAATTTAAAGATTACAACTTTAATCAATTATAGTAATAAGAATTACTTCAATTAGTATGTTACTTAAATTCAAAACACAATTTTTCAGAAAATTATTACCTATAAAAGCCACCTAGGTCAAGTGAAAAAATCTCGTCATGGTAGATAATTTGTTACAGCTGATTTTCGAAATCGAAGGTTCTGAGGTTCAATTCCTAGTAAAAGTTAGATACTTTTATACGTTATTCGAATACTAGACAGTGGATACCAGTGAATTTTGGTGGTTGCGGTTCAATTAACTACACATCTCAGAAATGGTCTGCCTGAGTCTCTACAAGACTACAATCCATTTATATCATACATATCATCCTCATCTCATTGGGCCGTGGAGGGGATTGCTTACTGTTCACTAGTTAAACAGATTGAACGTACACATTAGGAAAGAAAATAAAACTGACAACACAGTTGTGGGACTTTCCCGCCAACGCGGCTTTTTTGTGATGAATGGCTCACACACACAACTTAATTTAAAATACTTATCATTTTATTTAAATAGAATATTTTTTGTTTATTTAATTCAATGATTCTTATTAAACCGCGCGCGCATACCGTATTTCATTCGCACGGGTATAGCGGTACCAGTGACCTCTTTAAATATTATTAATTATTTCAATTCTACCGCTCACCTGTGGCTTTACAACATAGAAGAGGACTACAGCAGCTGTACGTCATTGTTACACTAGCGCTCCTTGTGGTGAGAGGGGATACTAATGACACATTATACCCACTTAGACACTAGTTTAGTCAGATCATTTTTCTTGGGTAGGGGTGCGATTTTGCTAATTTTTTTTTAAATATTATTTTTTCATTGTTAACAAATGTACCAAGAAAAATAAGACATTAATTTGTTCGAAATTTTGAAATACTGATGGTAACCTTGCTTTGCAGCTTCACTCCCTTGAACTTTTAAGTTGAAAATTTAATGCCCTATACATAGAAGTAATCTGACCAACTTTGGCCAAAATCGGTCTAGTAGTTCTGGAGATATAAGGTGATTTAGAGGGCGACACCCAACAAACACACGTACATACAAATATCCGGAAAATTTTCATCTGTTTTTTTGAATTCCTTAGGTGTCAAAACGTAAAGATCCGGTGAAAACCGTATATGCCCAAACTGGACCGATTACAATACTTTCCCTTTTATTACTATAGTACTAGGCGGGAAAGTAAAAGATACTTGATTGAAATAATTTAAATACGCCAATGCAAAAGTATAGAAAATTTTTTTTAAGTTTTTCTTTTTTAAATAAAATCGAAGCCTGGCATTTCTATCGTCCAAGTTTTGAATCATCATTTGGTATTCCCTTTTAATTAAATTATTAAAAAATAATTTTTATTTTTAAACCTGACCTATTTATCTAAACTATACAGAAAATTGACAGGAGAGTGGAAGAAGTGTTAGGGGAAGACCAATTTGGTTTCAGGAAAAGTATAGGGACAAGGGAAGCAATTTTAGCACTCAGATTAATAGTGGAAGGAAGATTAAAGAAAAACAAACCAACATACTTGGCATTTATAGACCTAGAAAAAGCATTCGATAACGTAGACTGGAATAAAAAGTTCAGCATTTTAAAAAAAATTAGGGTTACAAATACAGAGATAGAAGCATTGCTAACATTTACAGAAACCAAACAGCAACAGTATTAATTGAAGAACATAAGAAAGAAGCCGTAATAAGAAAGGGAGTCCGAAAAGGATGTTCCCTATTCTCGTTACTTTTTAATCTTTACATAGAACTAGCAGTTAATGATGTTTAAGGACTATTTAGATCCGGAGTAACAATACAAGGTGAAAAGATAAAGATGCTACGATTTGCTGATGATATAGCAATTCTAGCCAAAAGTAAAAAAGATTTAGAAGGAACAATGAACGGCGTGGATGAAGTCCTACGCAAGAACTACCGCATGAAAATAAACAAGAACAAAACGAAAGTAATGAAATGTAGTAGAAATAACGAAGATGGACCACTGAATATAAAAATAGGAAGAGAAAAGATAATGGAGGTAGAAGAATTTTGTTATTTAGGAAGTAGAATTACTAAAGATGGACGAAGCAGGAGCGATATAAAAAGCCGAATAACACAGGCGAAACGAGCCTTCAGTCAGAAATATAATATGCTTACATCAAAAATTAATTTAAAAGACAGGAAAAGATTTTTGAAGGTATATGTTTGGAGTGAAGCTTTATATGGAAGTGAAACTTGGACAATCGGAGTACCTGAGAAGAAAAGATTAGCTTTTGAAATGTGATGCTATAGGAGAATGTTAAAAAACAGATGGGTTGATAAAGTTACAAATAAAGAGGTGTTGCGGCTAATCTATGAAGAAAGAAGCATTTGGAAAATATAGTTTAAGAAGAGACAGGTCACATATTAAGGCATCCTTGAATAATCGCTTTAATACTGGAGGGACAGATAGAAGGGAAAGATTGTGCAGGCAGGCGACGTTTGGAATACGTAAAACAAATTGTTAGGGATGCGGGATGTAGACGCTATACAGAAATGAAACGACTAGTACTAGATAGGGAATCTTGGAGAGTTGCATCAAGCCAGTCAAATAACTGAAGACAAAAAAAATATTTATCTAGTCTTTTCTGTTTTGAAGATAATTAGTGTATTTCCTTCGATTAACTACGAGCTACAAACCAGTTGATTCGAAACCTTTACAATAGTTTTGGGTAATTAATTTTTAGTCTTTTAATTTTTGTAACTTGAAAATTTTCTCAAATATAGATGCTCATTAAATAAATATCAAAATGTTATTTGCCTTAATGAAACCAAAGATGTGGAACAAAATTTAAAAAAAAAACAAATTTTAATTCTTTTCACATTATCAGAAAATATTAAATACTATAAAACAAAAGTTTTATAAATCATCATAATGGTGATTGATGATATTTTGATATATCAAAATAATAATTGATATTTTTAATATTTTAAAGAATAAGATTTCAATTTAATTTCATATATTTCGTAGAACTCACTCTTCTTATCTAGCTTGCCTGAACAAAGATGATAAATCGAAATAAAAGTTTCATTTTCTTCAATTTTCAATGAAACAGTAAATATCGAAGAACTTTTCAGATAAAACTTCATTTTTACTCAGTCTGTTTACTATTACTACGGCTATACTATACAAAACTATATACAGACTACTACTTTATTATACGATAGCTATTGTTCCGATACTTTCGTGATTGCTACGCTCTATACGGCTCATGAACCTTCTTTATTCATAGCCCGGATAAATATTATGAAGAAAAAAAGATCCAACTGTAATCACATTTTAATTTCTTTTTTAATTTTTTTATATACTTATCTTTTAAAATTACGAGTATGATTTAAGTAAAATAACTAGCACTAATATTCATAAATATTAATATTCACACAGAAGACGGACGTTTTTTAATTAAGCAGTACTCTGTTAATTTTAAAATTAAATTGTTTATTGATATGAAATTAAAGCTCAATACATGCCATTTGATGAATGTATTATATTCATCTTATTTATAAAAATAATGTGCTTGAGGTGACGTCCATCAATTTGAATGCAATTCTCAAGTTGGTTAACAACCTTCCTTGAATCATTCAAGGATTGAAATTGTTAATAGTACTTTATGTAGTAAATAATTGTTGAATTGTAAGCAAACTGTAACCGTGTTTATTAAGTTAAACGAATACATTATATTATTTGATGATAGCCGTTGAAAGCGATTTAGATAAATTACAAATATATACTTATAGACGAGATTGAATTTGATTTTAATGTAATACACAGGACGACTGTAGTAATTGGACATGTTAAAGAATTCCTATGTACGAATAAATTAACGTGACATATTGCCGTAATGAGTAGAAAAAGCCAACTAACAAAGCGACTGTAGAGGCAGAACGCCCTAGTGGTCAGTAAGAAAACTAAAGCTTTTAACTGCCATCACCTTAACAAGATTTTTAAATTCTTATTCTAATTCTTAACACAAATTTCTTCTCAAAATTCATCACGCGGGCCAACATCTTTGGAGTAATAGTAGCACTTTCTTGAATTATGGAATTCTTTAACGCGTTCAAATTACGGGGTTTGTGGTTGTAGACACGAGTTTTTAGGTACCCACACACAGAATAGTCACAGACTGAAAAGTCAGAAAATCTTGAAGGCTACGAAACATTGCCAAAACGTGATGTGATGTATCCAGGAAACATGTTTCGAAGAACTGCCGTTGAATCCTTTGCGGTGTGTGTTGTGGCACCATTCTGCTGGAACCAAATATATTTTATTTTAAAGCGATTCTTCGTATTCGCAGTTCTGACCTGAAGAACGTTTGAAGCATGTGAGTGTATCGAACCTAATAAACAGTGAAATTAACGTCATTTTCCTCAAAAAAAATAAGGTCTGTTAATGCCAAAAGAGCCAACAGCGCACAGACTGTCACTTACTGAAGGTGCAAAGGTAAATGATGTGATATGATGTATGGATGTGTGAATGATGTGTTGGAAGAGCCAAGTAACGCAGGTTTTGCTTATTTACTGTCCCGTTCAGATGAAAATGAGCACTCATCACTAATCTTACACTTTAATTCAATCCCAAAATCACTTGCTTTCTCTAAGCAAAGTCTACGCGTGGACCAAAATCTGTCACTTCTTACTGTTGCAAAATAAGAATTTTTTACAGCTGGAAACTTTATTCTTTATGTGAAATTCGTCTAACAGATTCACGATTGACTGCTAACTCACTAACATATCATCTAGCTAATCATTCTGGGCTTATGACTAGCGCTTCCGTTATCCTTGCTGTGTTTTCCGTTGTCATTGCACTACGTCTCGGACCTTTATGCTTCTTATTCATAATATCTCCAGTTGATCTTAAATGTTCCACCCATCTGAGGATTGTGTTAAGACTCGGAACAACTCCATGCCGACCGAGATTGAACTTAATATGGAAGAGTCGCTGCGTATCTGTAATAGACTTACCACTTCTAACAAAATTGCCATACTCGAACTTCCGATGTTGCAAGTTCTACGACCCCATTGTTACTAAAATGTCGTCTTGTGACGAGCAGAAGTATCCCCACTACGACATTCTCCCACCACCGTGCTCTCAATACTGCCCAATTCAAAACCGTCCGTCTACTGTGTATCACCCAACTATGAATTGAAATTTATGAAAATATGTAACAATAAACCAAATTTTTATGAAAGATGTTTAATTCGTTGTTAGGAGAGAAATTCAGTTTGAAAATAAAGAATTCTAAAATAAAGGTTAATAAAATTTAAAAAAAAAAGTAGAATAATAAGAAATTGGAAGGGAACACAATATACCACAATTTATAGAATTTTGATATTTAGGTGATAAAGAGCTACCATCCAAAAAAAAACAAATATAAATATAGGAATTAAAAAAACATTCTTGAAAACATTTACATTAGTGTAGCGCGCACGTTGACAGCGAAACATGTACAATAGGAAAAGCACAAAGAAAAACTGAAATATCGTACAAAGGATGTTGAAAATTAGATGAATGATAAAATTTAAAATGTAAGGTAATTAATTAGTGGCAAAATCTTGTACTGCAAGAGCAACTTAAAAAGGAACCGAGCCGGCTCGAACTGCAATAATTTGAGGTCACCTTTAACGCTGCTACCGTCGCTACTATTACTAACGCCACTATTAGTTGTGTATGTTACTACTTTTGTCTATTGTCAGTTGTAAACTGTTCATCTTTCAGTGGAGTATATCTTCGTTCTTTGCAGTTGTATTTTTCTAAAATACCCTTTTCGATCGAAGAAATGGTTGTTATAATGGAAATTTATGTTCGTTCTGGATCCTTTTAAGAAAATCATCAATCGTATGCCAAATATTTTAGAATTCCAGTATCTTGATAAAAGAGTAACATTCACGATTCGGGTAAAAAATGACATACAAGAGAGTCGGTTTCAAACGCAAATCGGAATAGACGACCTTCCTTTAGGATTCAAGAGATCATAGCCGATATTCAAAGAAGAATCTTTGCCGGTCTGAAAAAACTATGGGTTAGCTATTGTAAGAAAGCAGTGAAAAACTATGCATCTTTCCATAACATTCTTCAGGATTTAAATTTGAAACAACATCGTGCAACAACTTAAGGAAACGGACAAACCAAAACATTTTAATTGTTGCGGCTGGCTTCTCAAAAACATTGTAGATGGACAGATTGACTCAATGCTGCATCTCATGTCAGACGAATCTTTTTTACATTTATCTGGGCATATTAATTCGCACAAGCAAGTATCGGATTAGTGAAAATTCATACCGGATAACTGAGCGCCCACTTCATGATGACGAAACAGTGTATGGTGTGCTGCTTACATAGTGGGACCTATATTTTTTTGACCGGAGTATCAATACAGAAGTGTACCGTACGATCTTCGATGAGTTTTACACTCTGTTAACAGATTGTGGAAAAGAGTTCGGCTTTTTCCAACAAGACGAAGCATCGTGTTATACATCAATTAATTAACTATAACTAGCACATGTTCATGCAGCTTTCACAGAAGAACGAACTTTCAGTAGAAGACGGTGGCCTCCGCGTTCCCCAGATTGATCTAGTTGCGAGTTTTTCCTTTCGTTCTATTTGAAGGATCTTGTTTATGAATCGATCACCGCATTATCGATCAACTAAAGGCTAACATTCAATAAGAACTGACTATGGGCTATCGGGCCGTCAAATGTACATGGTGTACCGAGGTGTCTTCGAAAGCATGACCTCTTACGCAGAGCCCGTTTGGGCGCATAGGTTGGATATGAATAGAGCACGTCTTCAAAATTTAAGGAATGCCCAGCGCAGAGCCTTAATTGTATGCACTGGTGTTTTTAAAACAACCTCTTACGAGGCCACCACCGTATTGGGAAAGGCTTTCCCAATCGATTTAGTGGTGAAAGTTCGAGCAGTCATGTGGAAATTGCGAAGAGGTCGTGAGGCCGAAGTATTTGGGATGCGGCTTCGAGCCGGGCCAGTACCGGAGCTGAACGGTGATCACAATGCATCGGATCTAAATTTCGTTCAGTTTCTCCCGCCTGCGAAAGAGGCTGTAGCGCCTCGTGATTGAGACATGGCAACTGGAATGAGACACCACGACTAAGGGAAGATCCTTGTATAAGTTTATACAAGGGGATGGTATGCCTCGAGCTCGCTTTTAAGGGCAACGGGTGTCCGGATGCTTACCAACCACGCTAACTTGAGCCAATATCTGTTTCGGTTCCACCTGGCAGCTGATGAGCTGTGCGTCTGCGGGGAGCTCCAGTCACATGAACACCTGATGTTTGATTGCCCTGCTCGTGGTGGGGGGGGGGGGGCAAGAGACCAGACCACCTTGGAATTTAGAGGTCAAGGGGAAAATTGGCCACTCACAAGCGACAAGTCAGTGTGGCGAAAGCCGTATGAAAAACACGTTTATTTCTATCTGGTCTGTTAATGCGAACTGACATGAAACATCTGAATCAACAATATATGATGAATTAGATTCAGAATCGCTGTCTTCAGGCAGTCCAGGCAATCTTCTATATCGGAATATGAACTCAAATAATTTTTTCTTGACACCCAGTGCCTTTGTACAAGCAAAGGCTCTCTGGAAAGACACTTATTTTTTTAATAATAATTAGATAAAATGTAATGAAAAGGATAACGATTAGATAATTTTATGAAAAGAAGTTTCCAAATTAAATATTTGGGAATATTTCGATAACAAACGATAAAATGAACGCGAAAGTGAGCGTAAAAATAATTAGCGAAGAATAATGAAATATATAAAACCAAACCATACAGTACACTTCCTACTCGAATGAACAATGCCACAGAATTAGCTAGGATGCAACTGGCATCATGCTTATCGCCAGACAGGTGCCAGAATATTGCCTGTGAGACCGGCCGGTCCCACAGGGAGGTGGTCTGTGACCGTCGATCTCAAGAGTAATGACGAGATAATTTTATCTGTCATAAAATATAAATCAACATAGATAAGTGGCTTAATATAGCAACGAAAGACAAAAAATCGTCAGTTAAAAGCCCTGTACAATCGAGCTCTACTTCAGAATCAGAATTTGCGGTGTGTTAAGATCTTTTTCTCAGTAAAATACGAAAGGTTGTAAGAAAATATGATCCTAAGTACATTAATATTGTTTATTTACCGTTACGGATGTAAACAATGAACCACGACTACAACGTGTAATCGGCTTTGAAATTCTTTCAAAAAAGGCACGAAACCCTCATTACTGAAGCAGCACCTAAGTACTGAACATTTAACTTTAAAAAAACAAATAGTTCAGTGGTACGCCACTGATCTATAATTCATACGAGTGGTACTAAAAAAAAACGTTTGAAGATCGCAGATGTGTGCAATGATATTAAAACGATTTTCCCCCTTTTTCGCACGATGTTATTTTATAAAGAACCATTTAAATATACATTTCTTCCTTAAGGAAATTAAGCAAGTGGAGGAAATTAAATTAAAATCAGAAGACTGAAATATTTCTCCGACATCTCTCCAATCTGAACATAGAACAAACATCTGCGAAACAGCATGAGATTTATAACTGCAATTCCCGGTAAACTTTCTCGTTAAAATTTCCATGAATTATCTATTTCTTGAAATGAAATACATTTCAAAAACTATTTTTTATTTTGAAAACATTCTGGATTGCTCCTTTTACAAAAATGATTTTTTTTAAAAGTTGATTTAAAAGGGAAAATACTGCAGTTTTTATTAACTTATCTTTGTCTTAATTTGACTTAAAAAATTTCAGTAATAAAGTGAAATAAAATAATTAACTGAAAAAAACATTCGTTAATAAAATAAGACTATCCTCGTTTAATAATAATGATTTCGTTTACCGTTATGAAGCATGTTATTAAACTTCAAATTCATCAGATACTGATCTTGCTGCCGCGTTATATCGTTTTTATAATTCTATAATTTGGCGAGTGACTTTGCCGTGTTACTGCATCGCTTAAAAAAATCGTATAGAGATGTAACAAGATTCATCAATTTTTGTTTCGTAAAATGTATAAGACATTACTAGCGTATGATTATCGGTTTTTTTGCGTTTAAAATAGAAAAAAGATGACTTTTCCGGAGATTTTCGGAAAAGTAAAATTTAGACAGCTTTAAAATAAAAATAAGTATTTACTTGAACTAGAGAACTACCGTACAGTACAAGTTTTTCTTTTTTTTTTGACGATGCAATTACAACGTCAACGATCCAAAATCGCAGCCGCCATATTACATTGGACTTAGTTTAGTATAGGTAGAATATTGGCTCCTCTTGAGACTTAAGAAGAGTTCAATTGCAAATGGCAGAAATAAAAAAAAAATTAGTTAAATTAAGAAAGTTTTTGCCCTTTTTACTTCCTTGTACTGAGTAAAGGAACTATTGTGATCGCGAAAAATTTCGGTTTACAGATTTCAACCGTAATATCCATTTTGACCATCCCTAAATCCATTTTTACTGATTTTGGCGTGAAATCTGTATGTAAGTACGCAGATATGTTCGGTTATACATACATAGAGAACGGTTTTACATACATACATGTTATTTGTGCACCTCCCCTTTTAATTTCAATCGACTGAGCCAAAAGTGTCCAAAAAAGCCCAATATCCAAAAGATTTGGATTTTGGACTTTTTCTTAACTGCAGTAATAAGCCTTCATTGAGATTTTTTCAACGATATCTCATAAGTGGTACTTATTTTCATTGGTTCCAGAGTTATAGCCAAATAATATTTTAATTAATGAAATATTTGAATCTTACAAGGGGAAGGAACATCGGTTCAATTTCGACTTCACCCCCTTTTTTAAACTTTTTTTTAAATGTAAATATATTGATTTATTAATAATTATTAACTTTTGATTGTAAAAAAATGTTTACAATAAATAATAATTCAATAAAAATAAATAATAAAAATATTCTTTTTTAAAGAATTGGAGGATCGTATCTCACTTTCAAATCAAATAAATTTAAATGCATCGCAGAAGAAAAATGTGTACATGTAATTTAATAGGCATACAAGGACTACCCACCGGGTTGGTCTAGTGGTGAACGCGTCTTCCCAAATCAGCTGATTTGGAAGTCGGGAGTTCCAGCGTTCAAGTCCTAGTAAAGCCAGCTATTTTTACACGGACTTGAATACTAGATCGTGGATACCGGTGTTCTTTGGTGGTTGGGTTTCAATTAAACACACATCTCAGGTATGGTCGAACTGAGAATGTACAAGACTACACACTTCATTCACACTCATACAAATCATCCTCATTCATCCTCTGAAGTATTATCTAAACGGTAGTTACCGGAGGCTAAACAGGAAAAAGAAAGAAAGGCATACAAGGAAGTCATATGGTGTCCACATCAGATTTTAGGTAGATTTCATAAGAAAACTACCTATTGTAATGTGTATGATAATGATATGGGTAAAATTTTGACATATCTTCGCGTTTTACATCTCCCACACCCCAAAACCATCGTCAGTTCAAAACTTTATATATACACACACACACACACATACACACACACACACACACACACACACACACACACACACACACTTATATATATATATATATACTCGTGTATATATATAAATATATATATTTCACTTTCTTGTGAACACGTTAACTGCTGTAATTTTGCGCCAATCAGTTTCAAATTGATACAAATATAACGATCCAAATTCTCGATCGACTTAGTTAATGTGCAAAATCGTATCACAGGAGTGGAAATGGGAGGCTTTTTCGAAAAAAACAAAGTATCGCTCTGACTTTCTTATTACGTAAAATATCGAATTCGTTTAAAGTTACTACAATTCTGTGAATAAGGGCCTAAAACTTATCTAAAACTTTAATCTGACCAAGATTGTAAGATCTGACCAATCCTTACGGCAAGGGATGATCAAAATGTTGCTGGAATTGTAAGAAGATGGGGCTTGTCGTATGCTAAACATGTGGAATTTTTTTTCACATGCAACCATTGTCGTATTGAGTAAATTTGAAGTTTTTATTAACTTTAAGGTGGAAATCTTTTTTACCCCCTACTTAGCACCGGTGAAATCTACCTCCGCCTTCCGGCCGAAAGGGATTTTTTTTTATTATAAACCTTTTATATGAATTTTCCGGCTTTGTACAATTTTGAAGAGTTACGTTCAAAACGAAATTTTTCCGTACAACTCTCAGCGCTTAGTGAATATTATTTTAAATCTGAACAAAATGAATGACTATTTCATCAGGAATAAAAAAGAATATTTTTTAATACAGCTTAAACTAGCTAAGATAAAATCGTGTGATTATTATGAAAAATAACAATTCCATACAGCATAGTTAATAAGCAGACTAGCATTAGTTACTATCTTTACAGAGAACTTGAAAAAATTATTTTTGTTTCTTACTTATAGCAGTTATTTTTTATTTACATATTTATAAATAATACTAATCTTACATATTATTATGATAAAACCTTATTCTAAATATTTGAATTTAAATATCTGACTAAGTTAAACTCTCTCATCTATCCATCCTCTAACCGGATGGGAATCGAAGATCACAATGATAGCAATATGTAAGGAACTATATTGCCATTAAAATAGTAAAATAAGGAAATTTTCTTAAAAAATGTACGATTACGTAAATACAATTATGTAAAATAGTGTAAATAAAAAACAACTGAATATATATAAACTTCGATAAATACTCTTTAAGCCTGAATATAGATACCAACTAAAAAATTACGGGAATTATTTCAATGCGTAATTATCACGCACAGTACTGTGGTATTCCGGTAACCACTTGGGTCAAGAATAAAAATAATTAGTCTTGTACTCTAAACACAATTCTGTCACTGTATAGCTAGAAGATCCTGCCTAGAATTCTACCCACTTAATTTTATTTTCATATTCGAATTTATTTAAGTTAAGTGTAGCCTTAATAACTAAATTGTATTATAAAAGCTTTTTTTATAAAATGATTTATTTTTCTATTCCAAATTTAATAATATAATGCGGTTTAAATATTTTAACTGGAACTGGTTGTTTGATTTGTAGGTTCTGCAAAGTAGTAAAAACCTTTGCCTTTGATTTGAAGTCACTCAAATGATTAAAGATTATAATAGGGATAGTGAATAAAAAAAGTATTTACTGGTCCGCTTTTTCCCAGCTAAATAATTCGCTTCCCAACTAAAATTAAAGCTTTTCCATTTTTATAACTTCAGAATACTTACTGTACAGAATAGTATTTATTGTAAATTACACAAAGATATTTTTTGTGTACGTAAATAAGTAAAATGAGATGATTAATCGCTTCCTTTTACTTTTACATCTAGTAATTACTGTAGAATTTTTAATATTGTCTCAAACCAACCTGGGAAACAGAAGCAAGTACTGCGCATTTTAAAATGGCTGAGTTTATGAACGTGCGTAATGACAAAAAATAACAGTTGATGATTTATTAGCCCTGACTGGTGTAAAGAACTTCTTAGATTTCATAAAGAATAGGTTAAATATTTATTTCTACCTGAAGGAAATTAAGCAAGGGGAGAAAATTAAATTAAATTCTTATCAGAAGATGGAAATATTTTTCCGACATCTCTCCAACCAATGTTCTATGTTCGAAGTACATAGAACAACCGTCTGTAAAACAGTTATATTCTTCAAAAGAGAATGGGAGAAGCTGACGACTGTTTCATTTTCCGCTAACTGTGGCTGAAATTTATTTAGTAAAACAAAATTAAAGTAGGTTGTTCAAATTGCCTTACTAAACAGTTGGTTGTACTAAAGTCGTGGATACAACCACACGTATCAGGAATGGTCGACCTGAAACCAAGACTTCATTTACATTCATACATATCATCCCCTGAAGAAATATCTAACGCTGATTCCAGAAGCTAAACAAAAAATAAGATAGATACAAATAAAAACGCCGACCAACTTTGGTGACAGTTATGTAAACTGGAAAGAAAACGATAGCATCAACGTGTGAGACACAGCTGGTGTAATTAACAAGAATTGATGCTTCTTTCCAGGGCACCAAATCTGGAGATAATAAAGCACTTAATGGTGCTGCTTGTCTTTTAAGAGAGCAGTTACGGAATAACACCGTGGTTAATAACACCTTTTAAGACTCATCAGAGAAAAGTATTTATTCAATAAATATTTTATTTATACAAGAATTTATAATTATAAAGTATTTATTTAATACTTTTAAAAGTATTTATTCGCTTTTTGCAATAAAGTGCATGCAGAAGAGCGAACGGTTTAGAAAAGAGACGAAGATAGATTTGATACGCTTGTGGAAATATTGTTTGAGTAGAAATATCGTTTATTGTAAGTGGATCGCGTCACGATAGACTAAGAACGAATCATCAAAATGATTGCGAAATAATGAACGGATAAAACGACGCTCATAAATTGGTTAACGAGAAAGCAAATCATTACCTTGAAAGTTAAATAGTATCTTTTTCGGAATCCGACAGCCACTTTTTTCAATTTTTTCTTCCAGATCAGTGGGTATATGAAGAGAAATTATAAATATAATCTAACCAAACTTGATCTACATTCGCTTAGCTCTCTAACCTTGATTAGCAAGCAAAGCGAGCCTAGGTTAAGTTTGTATTCATTATTTTTATAATTTCTCTGCAAATACCCACCGATTTGGAAGAAAAAATTGAAAAAGTAGCTGTCGGATTTTGAAAAAGTACTTTTAAATATGTTCCTGTAATCGTGATATATTGCTGAAAAAATTAAATACTATTATAAGCGGTTTATTATACTCAAAAAATGGTAAAATATTTGCATTCCAAGTTAGTAAAAATTTATTGATTTTAAATGCAGAATTTATTTTAACTCTTCCATATTTACTTGATTGATCAATAGGGGTGCACTGGTGCCGGAACGTCATTCTGGTAAAGCTTTTTGTTAGAAATGAAAAATTGTACTTAAAATCAGATAAAGAATAAAATCTAAATTACAAAAATCAGATCACACGAAAATGATCCTTGCTATCCGTAGGCAAACGGGGTACAAAATAAGTCTAAAATTATAATTAAAAAAAAAATGTTAAACATTTGCCATGAAAAAGGTAAGTTGTGCTTCTTCCAATGTAAATATCGAAATGAATATGTATTTTTCATAACAATGTCATCTGAGGATCGTATTCTTTGTGGTCTTCTATAATAGAAAATAAAAGATTCCGGTACTAGAAAATTTACGAATGCACCCTGTCGAACAATAAATACTTTTCCGTATTTACTACTTTTTATTCACTTCATCCAAAATTTTTTTTTTTTTTTTTTTAAGTTTTAGTTGTAAAAAGAATATAATTTTAGTAATTAAAAGTTCTAACTTTATTATATTATTCTAAGATTAAGAATTTGGGAAATTTATCTAAAACCCCTTTTTTCTGTACATAATAATATTATTATGATACTAAAGACGAGTCACGTTTATTCAATTTATTTTATTTTATGTGAATGATTCAACATTAAATGATTTAGAACCAGTCATTATTATAAATTAATAATAGCAATTTACTACATTAATCTGTTATAATTGATGAAATAATCGTTGTTTTTATGAACTACGATTCATAAAAATACGATAATAAATTTATTAGTATAAATGGAGTGTAGTAGCATACACTCTATCTTATCGGTTTATTAATATAAATCGATTGTAGTAACACACTCTGTTTTAAGTTTTATGTTTGGTTTTAATAAACATAAAACTAAGGAAAAATGTTATCAAAAATATATATTTTCAGTAAAATTCAACTCAAAATCAAAATAAAACCAATACAAATAAATAAACACATACGATGAAAGGTTATAAATAAGTTGGAAAAAGAAGATTACATTCCGAAAAAATTTCTTTAAAATTATCTCTGATCCAGCAATGTTGTAATTGTATTATTCCCAAAAATACATAAACTAAAATAAATCAAATGAGACGGATCGTTTCTGGAATACCGACTTACTACATAGAAAAATGAACGAAAAAACCTAACATATTAGAGCCAACACTATATTTTTCCCTTAAAAATAACTTTGATTTAATTAATAATTTAAAAGGTGAAGTTTTACAGACTGGACATTAAATCTTCTGATGTGACAGCATTGTATTCAGGCGTTCACATCAATTAAAACCTTCTAAGTACTAAGTTATTTATCTAGCATCAGCATGCACAGTCTAGGTTTTTTTGACTCACCTGTGATAGAGCTGTATTCCTATAAATCTAATAGCTCTATAATCTATTAGTTCTATAAATCTAATGGCTCTTCCTGTAAATCTAATAATATTTCTAGAATTTCATGGTCATCCGTTAAATTATCACAATAACGTTTAGATATAAATGAAAACGAACTTGTACCGGCCCTTGTTTACAACTGTAACACACGAGTACACGTTGCCGCCTTTCCGTATGAATTGAGGTTAGCGGGTGGTAACATGATTTTCTTTACCGTTTATTTCAGCATTAGATAAAAATATCGATAGTAAAAATAGTTACTTATAAAGCCAATAGAGTGCAGCAATAGTGCTACCAATTGGTAGACCAATAATAATACTGGTTACATTAACACATATACTTAGCCGGGAAAGTTCAAAAATGAATACACACGACAGTAGGCATAGAATGCATCAGTAAGCGTTGCGTGAACGCGAGCTGCCGTCGCATACACACGACGCTAGTACTTAAAAGGTTTTAAATAGTGGAAATCTTGAAGGATCGATAGATCCAATCTATCGATTGTTTGAGTAAAATCAATAAGAAATGAAACGGTTTTCAATTTAATAATAATTTTTATAAACAAATTGATGGGCCAGCAACAGGTGTGTGCTCCTGACTGGTTTCATAGCTATTCTTTTCATGGTTAACCCAGAAATGATAGCTAAAAGATAAATTCAACATTTTCCGGGAATTTTATTTAGTTACGTGCACAATATTTTAGCGGTTTTTATTTTCCCGGCGAATACAGCTAGAATAGCAGCTATATTAAAAGGGAAAATATGGTAATCATATCGGAAATGGGGATATCGGACTTTTTACAAATCTTTACGTTTTAGGATTTAACATCTAGAAAAAAAACACATATATTTGTATACGTATGTATAGCTGTGCACACTGCGTGCGAGAGAGATAGAACAATAGGACGGGTGGAACAGTTGGTCATTCTTTATGAAAACATCTCGTCTAGCTCCGTATACTTACATAGTATGCAGTACGTCGTCAGAATTGTTAAGGATAGTTAATAACGCGGTAAGCCAGCCGTCAGCCTTTGAACACAGATATATGCTACCGCTATACGTATGAGTGTTGTACTGCTTTTGCCTTATAACAAAATGATTATCTCCAAATTTGGCTCAGTTTTATATATGGGCCATTAATCATATTAATTTATTTGTTAAGGGCAGATATCACAAAAAAACGAATTTCGATTTTCTTCACAGGCATTTTAGAAAAAAATTTATTAAAGAAAGTTTTTTATTTACAAAGTATATGTAAATAGTCCAAAACTCTCTTTTTCAGAAAATCTATCCCCACCTCTTAAAACTGAAAAATATGTTTTTTTGTTCTTTTTCTCTATTTCCCTTCGGTTTAAATATTTTTCAAAAATTGTTTGAAGGTTTATTACTTCATATATAGAGCTATCAAGAAATGCTCTAGAATTTTTTTTTAATATACTGTAGACTCCGGGGACCTAAAATTAAGAAATTGTTTTTGAAAATTTTATTTTTCTTATTTTAGCCCTGTTGAAGGGGATCTCAGATTTATAGAAAACTTTTACTGAAGTAAAAAATTTGTTAAGCTTAATCTATATATTAATATGTTTATAAAAATATTTCTTAATTTATTCACCACCTCTAAAAAATATATGTATTCTGTTTCTTGCTTCTAACTCTTTTAATATTTATTATTAAAACTTTTTGTATCTTTCATCATTGCTTAAAGGGTTATTTAAAGTAGATTTGGCACCTATAATATATTCCGGACCCAAAATGAGAAACAATTTTTTCTTCATTACTTTCTTTTATACTTTATTTTATCAATAGTTTTAAACAGTTCTCTAATTTTTTTGTTATTTAAAGATCACTTCTTTATAAATATATCTTTCCTACATTTTTACCACAGAGTAATAAAGCCCCCTAATATCAACAATTTTTATATTTGAAATTTGGGAATTTTGATGCTTAAATCTTATCTTGATAACCGTGACTTGACTGACGTAGCCGGTAAAATCATGCAACACTTTGCTAGCTTTTTTATATTTCTCATCTTATTAAAAATTTGTTAATTAAAGGAAATCAACAAAAATATTAAATTCTATGTAAATAATTTTAGATATCTATAAAACTAACTGAACAAATTTTTAGATTTAATATTAATTAGTAAATAGAATGAAATGCCTTTTATATATATATGTTTGTTTTATTGTCTCGTATGCGTTCCTATACCATTCATCCGATTGCGATGAAACTTTGGTAAGTTGTGCGTACGCCCGCGAAGGTTTCTGAATTAGTTTTGACCAGCTAGGTGGCGCTGGGGTCGAGATATTTAGAAAAATTGTATTTATGGTCCGATTTGGCTCATATTGAGAATATATATTAGTTACGTGAAAAGATATTTTTGCGAAAAAAGTAAAAAGGGAAATAATGAGAAAGGGAAAAAGGGAAGAAGAGAAGGGCAGTTGCGAAAAAGGAAAGATAGGAAGAAGTGAAAACGGAAAGGTTAAATTTTGTTTAAAGTTCCGTAAAGTTCAATTGTTTAATGTTTTATCAAACTTTCATTCGTGTTCATTTAATCTATATATTGTTGCCACATATATGCCTAATTTAATATCGGCGGACGACAACGGTAGTAACCCAGATGTCAGCTGGAGCACAGTATACGTACGCACTGGTACAAGCGTCATTCGCGGCGTAATTCTCCCACCATAGCGGCGATACGGCCCCACCACTCTCAGGCTCTAATAGAACAGCGTGCAAGAGAGTAGATTATTAATTCATCGTCGATCAGCACCTGGAGAAGACCAAGAAGAAGAAGAAGATGGAAGAAGACAGAAGTTCCTTGGCCGCCTCAACTTGGGACCTCCCGGCGGATGCCAATATCCCCGCCGGAGCAGCAGGCCTGGCCGGCCCACCGAGGGAGCCGCTGGACGCGGACGCTACCTTCCCACTCCAGCTTCCCGGGCTTCAATCGCCCTGGTTGGCGAACTCAGAAGCAGGAACCGGCCCAGCGTGGGATCGCTCGGGGAGAACCGCCTTGGCCGCGCCGGCGAAAGACAACCGACGCCGACCCGACACTGCGGGGCTCTGAGGGTCACCACTGCTACGCTGTAGTGGGGACCCAACTGCTGCTGAGAGGAAACCCGGTCTGATTTCAATTGACGAGCCGCAACTCCCCGACTTCGCCGGAAACCAGCTTCCGGACCCAACAGCTCTTCTCAGAGCTAACGCAAAAAACTACCCTTTTCAGGGCTCCACAAGGTTATAAATTACGAGCCGTCGAAGCCGTTCGACGACAAAAAAAAATTATATATATATACACTCAAATCTAGCAATGGTGAAGCATTGCCGGGTCAGCTAGTTCTAAATAAATATCGCTGTAGGTTTATCATCAGTTATTGTTTTCATGCTATGCAATGTAAGTTTTTAATGAAATGATTTACAAAGCAAACTTAGTGCCGCCTAAATTGAAGGATTACGGTACAGAAATGAATTTTATTCAAGTTATACCTGAGTTTAATGGTTTCAAAAAATTTAACAAATTTCAAATAATTAAACAAATTTAATTAATTTCAAATAAATGTTTTAACAACAAATAAATGTTTTAACAAATGCATTAAAACAACTTTACTTCATAACAATAGAGAAAAAATCGGAAAAGGTTGGATAAAATTGCATATTGTAAACAATAAGTAAAAGATATTTTTAAGTCTATAAAATTCACCTCTGTTTAGGGAGTTCTCAAGATAAAATTATATAATTATAAAAACCGTCAAAAGATCGGGAATTTATAAACAGATTTGTAAAGACAATGATTTAATTTTAGGATACTTACGGCAAACTAAAAAGAAAATTTGAAACTACTAATAGAATAAAGAAGCATTTGCTTCATGATATATATAGAATATCTGAAAAATTAGTTGTAACCCATTATTGTCTGTTAACAAAATATTTACTGATTACAAAATTAGTTTATTTGAAACGATGTTTTTGAAAAATGTACGTAATAAACGGGAATTAGTTGGTAAACTTACTTTATGAATAACAAAGCAGAAACTTCATTTTTGGACAACGTTAGGCACCAATATCTAATAGCCCCTTTAAACTTTTAATTTCTTTAAATTTTTTTTTTTTTTTCAATCATAAGAACATTAAACACTTTGATTGGTTTAAGGTTTATGTTATCTTTATTTTTCGTGAGATAAGTTTTTTCATTTATCATATCTATAAAAAAAGATGTGCATTAAGGCCTGTTCGCACTGGCATCCAGGTAATTAAAGACCACTAAATCAGGAGATTGTATAAGTAAATACATACTTGACTTCCATAAATGGTGACAATCAATAAAGTATCTTGATTCAAATGAATAATTTAGTTAGCAAGAGATCTTAGAAGAGACCAAGTGAACAATTTTAAATTTTTAGGATGTAGAATATCTTATGTAGGTGAAATATATATATGTGATAAAAAATTGAGAATTTTAATAGTTTAAATGGTATCATAAAGGGGACCCAACTACTGCTGAGGGGAAACCTGGTCTGATTTGAGGAATAAGGTGAAGAAGAATACTCTTGTAAATTCTACTGAGTAATGTCAGCTCCTTCTTGCCTTTTTGGAAGAAAAATGTGGACAATGGACAACTTCACATAGATCAAGATTATAAGTGTAAGAAATGTATGTGTCAGGTTGTACACGAATTGACAAAAGGAGAGACTCAAAGATTTGAAGAACACTTTGTATATATGAACTGAACACGAAAGTTGAAGGTTATTAGAGGCAGTAATTGGATCATGTACAGCCAGTGGCGGAATCTAAGATGCCCAGGATATTTTATGATGATTGACCTCCAATAGGGGTGAGAGATGTAGAATGCCCGAGGAAGAGATGCAATCTCAATTCAGAATGTAGGATAGCGTAAGTAGTGGAAGCCTAAATACATGACCGAAAAGAAGAAAAAGTTTAATTTTTGAAATTTCAAGTTTACAGTGATCTGAAAGTTGTGGCCTTACGTGTTGGTTAAAGGAGAATTTACAAAGTATTGTTATTTTCTTTGTATATCAGACAGCTGTGTTATAAAAATTCATTACAGAGTAAAGAACTGGCTATTTTTTTATCAGGCAAAAAACAACAGCTCCCTTTTTACTGTGTCATTTATTGGTTTCATTACATTTAACTAGCCGGCCCATCTACCTTGATGGACCCTCTAGGGTCTGACTGGACCCTCGGGGATCAGGTCAGCCGAAGCGAATCCTGCAACTAACTCAGGGTGTTCCGGGACCACAGAGCCTACCCGATGGCCACAGAGCTTGCTTCACTTGCCATTCCCAATTTACCAGGGTGACCAGCGCCCTGGACACCCGCAGAGCTGGCTTCGGTTACCATTCCCAACTGAAGAGGCTCCATCCCCTGGACCCCTGCGTTGTATGTTATCCTCATAGTTGTGAGAATAATACTGATAAATAATAATTATAGTATTTAGGCTTTATAGAAACCTGAAAAAGAATTTAAATTAAAAAGATAGAATAATAGTAATTACGGTAACTAAAGTCATCTTTAAAGTCACAAAAAATGTATAACTTATTTCTTTGCCATGGTGGCTGAAACATTCATATAATAATGAAGTAAAAGAATTAATCTATTTTTTCCTTAATTAATATCTTTAATTCACAACTTCACCCTCCTCGGGGGGGTGAAAAAATAATGAATATTTTTAATATCTTAACCTTTGAGTGAGTTAGGGTCTTGGTCATGGTCTAAATCCTTCCCTGGGATAATACAAATGTATCCTGTAAATCTGAAAATAATCAGTCGGTTGGTTCTCACGTGATGCGATAACAAACAGACAAACATTATATATATTTTCAAATAAACGTGATCTGTTAGATCGAGAGTGTACCTGATGCATGCAAAAGTTAGCCTTCAACCTACTAACAAATACCCCTTTGAATTTTGCAAATCAGACGATCGTTTGCGGAGGTATTATAAAAGCACCTCATTGCACCTCCAAAAACAGCACCCCATTTGTTACCAGTTTATGGTGATTGATCTTTCTTTTTCCTGTTTAGCCTCCGGTAACTACCGTTTAGATAATTCTTCAGAGGATGAATGAGGATGATATGTATGAGTGTAAATGAAGTGTAGTCTTGTACATTCTCAGTTCGACCATTCCTGAGATGTGTGTTTAATTGAAACCCAACCACCAAAGAACACCGGTATCCATGATCTAGTATTCAAATCTGTGTAAAAATAAGTGGCTTTACTAGAAATAACTGATATAATAAAAATAACTGATCAATCACCATACTATGGTGATTGATCTAGTTCCAACAAGGTGCTCGCATACCTTACCACTCTAGCTTCACATGACATCCCCATGGGAAAAGACCATTGTTATAAAAGAGATTTTTTTAATTTAATATTTTATTTAACGTAAATTTAATTCTACCATTTTTGTAATATTATTCATATGATTGATTTGAATCATTTTGTTCAAACCCAGCTCACACAGTGTTAGAGACTCACAGTTCACAGTTCTTTAACTCAGTTCTTTAACTTAGAGTTTGTGCTTCAACTGACAAATTTCTACTACTACATATATATATTAGAGATTTTTCAAGATGAAATGTATCTAAAAACCTTCTTAGTTATGCTAAGAAACATGGGTAAAAATTTGATTGCGATTGATCAAATAGTTTTTTGTTCATCCTGAACAAACAAAAACCATCTTCCTCTTCATATAGATATTGGTGGAATAAAAACCTTCTTTTATTTTATTCAATAACAAATTTGCACACAGTTAAGAATAGACGTAGTGTTATAATATGTTAAACCACATAAGTCTCATACATGGACATATTTTGATGTAGCAACCTGATAATTAGACGTGACTTGAATTAAAATGAAAGTAACTTATGAAAATGACATAGTTCCTAAATAAAGGAACTAAAACACTGGGAAAAGTGGGTTATAAAGTGGTTTCCCTGTTTCTTCACTAGACTGAATAAATTGCTGTGTATCAGTATGTCAAACCATCTGATATTCAGCACTATAAGACTTATTCACTCTCGAGGAGGTGTCGTTAAGTGAAGCTGCATGAAGCTACCATTAAGTAAATATCATTACCTTTGACCCACCGGGTTGGTCTAGTGGTGAACATGTCTTTGCAAATCAGCTGATTTCCAAGTTGAAAGTTCTAATGTTCAAATCCTAGTAAAGGCAAATACTTTTATATGGATTTGAATACTAGATCGTGGATACCGGTGTTCTTCATTAGTCGAGTTTCAATTAACCACACATCTCAGAAATGGTTGACCTGAGACTGTACAAGACTACACTTCACTTACACTCGTACATTTCATCCTCATTCATTCTCTGAAGTAATACCTGACAGTGATTCCCGAGACTAAACAGAAAAAAAATTATCACCTGCCAACGGAAGGCATGCTTCCAACGAACGACGCAAAGCTATAAACAAATTCAAACAAAAATTTATAAACATCTAGTTTAAAAACTAGAATATGAATAAACTTAACTTATTGGACATACATAGGAATTTTGGTTAGAGTGCCAAGAGAGGGACCATGTCATTAGATTTATAGTGAAGCATTTGAATGGATTTATGAAAAAAGGTAAAGGATATGAATAAACAGACACAATGTTAGACAAGGATAATGAAGCAAAAAGAGTAATTCTTTAGATTAGCTTACTTTGTAGAGCAATAAGTTATTACATGAAGAACCTTAAATGGTATTAATGGAATGTTATTGTTACTAGTATATACTTGCAAAACATAAATAAATAAATTTTCTAATTAGAACATTTTTTTTTAATTTTAATTAGATACAATACTATAATTCAAGATAACAGTTTATTTTTATTTTTTAGGATGAACAGGCGAATTGTGATATTAAAAAAATTGTACTAAAGAAAATAAATTTTTACCTTCAAATATTATTATAAATAAAGTATTATGTATGGTGTTCGTTCTGGCTATTTAGCAGTACAGTTTGTTAATACTTACCTGCTACCTAAATTTGTAAAATGTAACTGAAATAAATTTCAGTAATTATATTTAAATATTACTTTTTAAATATGTCTACTCAGAAATTAAAATTACTTTTATTATTTAACCTGTTATTGTTTTCATTTATTATTTTTTTAATGTAATTATCTGATTATTTATGTTTATATTGAAGCATCATTTTGAAACTTCTCAAAAGTGAGGTAGTTAATGTACCTATCTTCAGAGGTGTGTTAAGAAGTTTGGACGATTTCTCTTTCAAAAGAGGGGTGGTATATAATTTTTGGGATTGTGTCTGTCTTATGGGACAGTGTAGGGTAGGTCATTTGTGAATGCTACTTTTGGACAATTATTGATTTTAACTATGTTTATTGATTTAAGAACTCAGTAATTAATTATGCTGAGTGCTCAATTAACAATCGATTAAACTCTTCTCCTGAATGTCTTAGTAAAATGTGATTCTGCTGAATTACTTTGACAAATTATTACACATTAGACAACATTTTATAACAGAACTTGGAACCATGTAACATAATAATCATTATTAAACACATCAGACCACAAATGCAGTGTGTAGGAATAGATGAAACTACCACCAGAGGGGAGGGAATACATTATGTTAACAGACTGTTTTTAGGGTGCTATTCAAGCAAAATGTCAACAACCTGGCCAAAAGGATAATGCCCCCTGCACACAGGTCACTGGTTGTTGCTGAAAAACTTTATGACCTACTACAGCTTTCAAGCGCTTCCACATGCATCATATTTGACTGTTAGCGATTACTTCCTATCTCCCAACCTGAGAAAAATTACTCACTGGATGAAACTTTGTATGATGAGGTTAAAGCTGAGACAGCCGTCTATTTTGCAGAGTTTGGCAAATCCCATTATACTTACTGATGGTATTAAAAAGCTGAAAGTTGTTTGTTTAAATGTTCTGAATTGCAAGGTAACAAAATATAATAAAATTTCTTAATATATACTTATATTATTTATTTTACTAAAAAGAATACATTAAGCAATCATTCCAGTAAATATATGTGCACTGTCATTAGAAATGATTTTTTATCTCTTTAAATGATTTCATGCAAGATAATATTTATTAACAATCATTTTCTCCAATAAAAAAGCTTGGTGTGCTGCTTTGTTTGCTGTACATCCTCACATTTATATTTTGAATAAAGCGTGTGAATGATTCATTCGTTCAAATATAATTTAGATTTATATCCCATAATACAAATATGATTTAGATAAATCGTTCGATCAAAATTATATTTGTGTTATGGGGATAAAACAAGAAATCATTGAGGTTAGAGCTGTGTTAAAAATTCGCAACTGAAACAGCTAAAAATGTTCAGGATTTTGAAGTTTTTCATTGTAAAAGTTTTTGTTGTTAGTATGCTAAATTCATGAACATTAGTTGTTTCATTACAGTTGGCAAAAACATTTAACAAAATCATGTGTAATGAAACGTAAACCATGTAAGATTTTCACGGCAGGCCACAGGCCTGCCTTTTTTCTAGTACCAATTAAATTAAAAGTTACAGCATGTTGTTATGGTGTGATAAATACGTATTTTATTTATTTTGAAATAATTTGTTTTGATGATAATGTCAATTTAATTTTTTATTTTAGGTATTTTGGAGGTTCTCCTTTAGAAGACTGGTATAAATCTGGACAGCTTCTAACAAGTGACTGGCCACGATCTCATGCCAGTGACTTACTTAGGTATTTAACACTGTGGAAATTTGGTGGGATATACCTGGATTTAGATGTGGTTGTTGTCAAGTAAGTTACTCATGAAATAATATTTAATTTGATACTTCGCCTTGTTCAATCTTATGTCAATTAGTCCCAATAAATGTATTATGTTGCTTCTGAACAATCCATTATTTTTTCATCTGTTCTATGTATGAAATATATTGGTGTTGGTCACAGTGGCAGTTCGCATATAGGCACTGCGAAACTGCAGCATCCCCTATTTCCACTTGATATTACCAATAACATTTAATATAATGAGTCCTTTTTTCTTTAATTCTTTCTTTAAACTTGTACATTATATAATCCTTAAGCTTAATGTCAGTAGCCATCCCCAAGTTTATGAAAAAGATACAAAAATCTTTTTATGGAACTATGTGCTTCACAGTTCCACCGGCGTGCTGTTTGGCTGTTGTGCACATGCGCACATAGGAAGCTACACGTGAGGCTGCAAGAGAGAGCACTGTTGCTCCTGCAGTGCCGCCCGGGCATGCTGGTGGAAAGTAGTTTGTTGTTTACTCTGCGTGTAAATGGAATGTTCCATGTTCGTTTCCTTTTCTAGTTTAGTCGGTGAAAGGAATATGAAAGTGGTTTAGTTGTTTTTTCAGTAGTGATCAGAAGTGGTGGAAAGCAAGGGCTCTCTGCCCAAAAACACGCTGGAAGGGTGAAAGAGAAGGTAATTAGTAAAAACAAAGTATGTATTTGTTTCCATGTACATAGAAATTTAAATTAAGCACCATTGGACTATAGTGTTTTTAACTGAACATTTTATTAAGCTATTATCTAATAATAGTAAAATATATTATCTGTATTTACATTATATTATTTATTCGGTTAAATCGAATACGATTTTTAAGCATAATGTGCTTAAATACTGTGTACCATATTCTGAATGTGATAAAGTGTAGAATTAGATTATCCTGCTTCCAGCTACTCTATTTGATTCATTTTCTTTTTCAGTTCTCTTATTTTACAGAAAACTTTAACCAGGGCCTTGAAAAAGCCCAGAAAAAATTGTCTGAAGCAGCATCCCCACTAATTTTAACTATGAGCTGCCACTGTTGTTGGTAATTAGTTTATGTTCATCTATAGAGCATGTTAAGATAATCTTCCAACATTCTTCATGTTTTTAGTCATAATTTGATTCATTTTTTCTCCTTTCTTCACCTACTTCTTTTTATGACCATCTTTTTTTCTATTTCTTGATATTCATGATTATAAATTACCTTTCTAAAGAGATCCCTGTTTAAAATATCTTTTTCTGTAATTCTGACAGATCTTTTTTAATTACTTCAATGTAATTTATTTTTGTTTTCTTCCAGCAGAAATCTGTTAATTTTTTTCAATATTACTCATTCTAAAGACCAAAGAAAAACAGTCTTCTTTTTCTGGCCACCTGGTAGAAGTTCTACTAGTACTACCAGTTCTTTTCTGTATTAATCTTTTAACATTGACATATTTTCTACATCTTTAGATGTCTGTTTTATAGATTCTATTCTTTATCTTCCTTTACAGTTTTTACCTCTTTCACATATCACATTATTACTATTTAACTAAATTTAAATCTTAAGATATGGTCCAGCGACCTTGTTATATCTTTACAAGATTCAGACACAAATTTCTTTCTTCTCTTTATTGTCTTGACCTCTCTTCATTTTGTACTTTACCGACCCACCTAATTTTCAACATCCCCAGTTACACCACATTTCAAAGGCCCCTAATTTTTCCTTTTTTTTCTGATGTTAACTTTTATTACTATAAATCACTACAGTTCATAAAAATATTTTCAAGAACTTCTTTCTAATTCTTAGATTTATACTGAGATTACTAAAGTACTTTTTTCTTTAATGAATTTCAACAATTTGCTTGTGATGTCAGTCATATTTCAACCAGCCGTTGTAATTTTACTATCTAAATAACAAAATTCTCTAACCTCTGATATGTTATCTCCAATTCTAATGTTTAGTTTATTATTATTATTATTATTATACTTTCTGTTGTGTTTCATTACCTCTATTCTAATGTTATTTATTTTCAAATTTAATTTCTTTCATAACTAAAAGAAGTTCATATCGTTTAGTAATTTTTCTCTAATTCATTTTTGGTTTCTACTAAAACAAATTGACATAATTAACATATTCTTTTTCAATAATATATTTCAGTACCAGAATAATGACATAATTTTGATTATAATTGTTTTATTCTTTATCTACTTATTCTAGTCTATAATTAAATAAAATTAAATTTTTTTGCCAACTTATAAATAACCTAAGAAATGAATTTACTGAAGAACATTGATGTAATATTGAAAAGGTGATACAACTGTATGGAATTGTGGAAAATTATAAATGAAGCAATAGTAATGTTCTCATTTACATCTTTACCTCAGCTCACATAACTATACAAGAATTTGTATAATTCATTTTGTAGTTTAATTTCAAAAAATATTTCATATTTAAAAAGTAAATTAAATAGAGGTAATTGAATATAGTTATAATTTCTCAATAGTGATTAATGAAAAATTCAAATCAAAACTGGAAGGTCATTTTTTACTTACTTCTTCTCGTAGTAACGCTAAGATTGCAAATGTATTGTGCTGTCATAAATTGAGAGATGAAAAGAGAGAGAGAGAGAGAGAGGGTTATAGCTTGGGAGGGCAGTAGGTATGGAGAAAGAAAGATTTAATGATTTTTAGTTACAAAAATAATAGCTTTTTTTAGAGTATTTCCAGTAAGATCAAAAATTGTGCTAGAAAATAAAATAATAGAATATTTCTGCTAACACATTCATTTTCTGGGATGTAACAAATTATATTTTGAATGAATTGAACATGTATGGTAAAATTTAATGTTTTAATTCATTAAATGGCACTATCAAATACTGAGTTGTTTGTTGCATAGTAAAATCTTTTGGTCATTAACTAGTGTTTAAAAGAAGAAAAGTTAGCTTCTGTACAACCTGACAATTTCAAATCATCTATATTACTTTAGGAATTAATATCCTAATTGAAAAATATAAAATTACAATAAAAGTCCAACAGCTGATATCTAGTTTATCTAACCAGTATTCATCAACATCATAAAAGAATAATAATCATTTTTATAATTTTCTTACACGTTGATGGTATTTATATGTTTTAATGACCACAGAAATTGATGCCACTTAACAAAAAACCCACAAGTAATTTAAATCTATGGTTCTCTGAGTAAGACTGTAAGCTGTTTCAATATTCTAAAATATCTAGAATATCTCAAGGTATAGTTACTACAAAATAACAGAATAAGAAAGAAGGATAGAATTCCAGCAGCTGAAACTAGTGTGCATTAAACATAAGTAATGTTCATTTATAAAACAACTAAGCAGTGTTCTGTTAGTTCAGATGTCTTCTAAAAACAAATGAATTAAATCTTTATTTAATCATTTAACCAACTTGATAATTTTATTTATTATTCATCTCTTTTTATCATATTGATGGAGTGTTTTTATGAATATTTTACCTCTCCCTTTACAGATACATGGAACAAAAACTTATTTTACATATAACATTCATAATTTCATAATGGCAAGGTTTTTAATAATTTCAGATCATTAAAAGGACTAACTAACTTTGCTGGAGCAGAATCAGATTCTGATGTAGCAGCTGGCGTTTTAAGTTTTTCACACAATGGTACTGGGCATGATTTAGCAACTGTTTGTGTGAATGAACTAAAAGATAATTTTAGAGGTTATGACTGGGGATATAATGGACCAGGTGTTATCACAAGAATGTTAAAAAAGTCTTGTAAAGTACGCAATGTAAGTAATTTTTTTTTTCATAGATCAATATCAGTTTTATTTAGGTTATATTAAAATTGTTTGTAAGAGTATACAAATTTATCATGTTATTTTATATGTTTGTTGTATTACAATTTTTGCTTATATTACCCATATTAGTTCAGATTACTGTAGTCACAAAAATATTTACATCCCATTACTGTTGGAAGTTGATCACTTAAGCATATAGATGTGTATTTACATAACTGAACACTTATGCATATTGCTATTGGCATAGCAGTATGAAATTTCTATGCTAAGCATTTTTATGTACAAAGGTTACCTTAAATATAATTGACACTGGAATGTAACAGGAGATCAAAATGTCGCACAAAGCACCAAATGTTTCCATCTTATAATTTAATTCCCCTACTAATAACATTCCAAAACTTGTTGAACCCATGTCCTCTCACTTTCTGTTTGTTGGCATTTTTATGAAGTCAAGTATGCCTATTATGTCAATGCAACTAAGACATTATGGAGTAACTGAATTTTTAATAGCAAAAAAAAGTGAACACTAGTGACAATTGTTGTCATCTAAAAGCCATTGATGGTGATCAATCTGTTGATCAAAGTGTGAATAGGTGGGCAATAAAATTTACCAGCATCAGAAGCTGGAAAAGCAAATGTTAAGCATGAACCTAGCAGTGGATGACCAGTTTCTGTGACTTAAAGAAGCACCAAAAGGAATTGGATGAATCGATTCAAAATGATTGTTAGATCACCCAAATAACATCACTAGATATATTATAGCAATAGATAACCATGAATATATTGAAAAGAGTATATTGAAATAAATAAGATAGATATATTGAAAAAAAATTAATAGAACACATTAATGGACAACTGTAAAATTTTTTGGTCGTGGTTGCCACTCAACTCACAGAAAGAATAAACAATAAAAGAAATGTTTTGAATAACTTTTAAAACTTTATCATGATGAGGGAGATGACTTTCTTTTCAATATTATGATGGGGGACAAAACTCAGGTGTATCATTACAACCCAAAAGAAAAATGACTGAGCAAGGAATACCAGCACTATGGTTTGCCACAGTCATAAAAACTCAGAACACAATCCTCAGCAAATAATTCTCTTTACAGTGTTCTGAAATTTTTAACACATGTACATGACTGACTACCTGGAAGCTGGTTTGACTAAATTTTGTATAATACAGAGATGTTACAAACCTTAGGAGACATTTATGTTTGCTCAACAATCCAAGGAGCTGATAAATCTACAACACAATAATGATTGAGTAACACACATGGTATTTAATCGTCAAGGCTCTGAGAAGCTGAAATTTGAATCTATTTCACACTCTCCATTCTTACCAGATTTGGCGGTGCCCTGCAATTCTCACTTCTTTCTGCAATTAAAGATGAATATTAGGGATATTCATTTCACCAAAGATGATGAATTGAAGAATGCAGTGAGATCAGTTCAATGAATGACTGCTCCATTCTTCATTGACAAGAGTGAGAAAACTGGTACACTGATGCAAGAATTGTATAGCTTTTGGTGTCTATATGGAAAAATAAATAGACATTTTTGAAGCAAATAAAATTTTCTTTTATGTCATATTTGTTTATTTAACTATTTCTTTTCATTTGCGAGTTATGATCATCGATATTTCTTCTCATATAATAATTCAATATTCCATACGTTTAACAGCGTAGCAGAGAAAATGAGCAGTTATCTCTCCATGAGGGAACATTTTATATCAGTTTAAGCCAGTCATAATTTCATGCTTATGAGTTTTTGAAATTGTCTCCAGACCAAAATTTTTCAAAAATTTTAATTAATCTACTTACATCAATTTACAGTTAATGTTGTAAAATAGATAGGAAGGATTAATCATTTAATTCAATGGAATTATCCTAATATAATTTAGATTCAAATTACACCATTATGCCATTTTCTCATGAACCATCCAATATGAATCTTGATGCAATATCTGAAGTACTTTAAGAATTCATAATTTTTTTGTTATATCTTGATATTTTTAAGTTTTTTTTTTAATTTTCCCACAAAGTCACTGAGTTAAATTCTTTTATCGAAAAGGTTTTACACAGAGTAGTGCAGAGAAACAGGAAATTTTGAATTTGATGTTGGCAGCCCTGTAGGTATACTATAAGAGGGAGAAAGATGTTAAACTGTAGAGCAGTAACAGACATTTAGTTGTGATGGAGCAAAAAGAAAGGTGTAGAGCGTGCAGTTGCCAGGTTGCCATAAGGGCGTTTTATCGACATGGTACTGTTTGACAGCTTGACAACTGCACAAAGTGTTTTGGCAATACTATGAGATTCTGCCCTACAATCAAATTACTTCAGATGCAATCAAAACTTGGGTTCATTTGAAGAGACTGGTTCAGCAATGGAAAAGACGTAGTGGACATGTATTGTCTGTACATACGCCAGAAAACCTTGATGCTGTGAAAGCTGTAGTGGTAAGGAGTCCCTGTTTTTTGGTGTGGAAAATTGCCTCGTCATTGGAGCTCAGATGCTAGACCATGCAAAGAATTCTGTTACCTAAAATTTAATCCTTACAAGATTCAAATTGTTCAAGAGCTGAAATCTAATGATTGTGTATTGTACCTGCAATTTTATGAAAACCTGTTGTCTAGAATCAATGAGAAAATGCTAACTTTATTGAAAATCTTTGGATGTCAGATGAAGCCCATTTTCATAAGTAGATACATGAATAAGCAGAACTTCCATTACAGGGCACTAACAAACCCTGCTTAGCTACACCAGCATCTGTTACACAGTGCTAAACTTACTGTATGGTGTTCAGTTTTGTGTCATTTTTGCTTCTAAGCTCCATTCTCTTCCAAATCTTGACTTTCAGTAAACCTGGTTTCAACAGGACAGAGCCACCTAACACACTGCCCAACAGTCTATGGCAGCAGAGAGATGTTTGGGGAACACATAATTTCAAGGACTTCACTTGGCCGCCCTGGTCTCCAGACCTTTCAGTCTGCCGTCTTCTTTTTATAGAGACATCTGAAAGCGTTGTGTACCAGACTAGACCAACAAACCTTGCCCAGTTCAAAACACTGATTGAAGAGGAAATCTCCAACATCCAGGAGAACACATTGCCCTGCACAATGCAGAATTGACTTACTGAATGTGTACCAATAATGGACAGCACTTAAGTGAAGTAATTTAAAAAAAAAGTAATGAATATTGAAATTTCCATTCTTGTAGATCATATTTTCAACATCAAATAAAGATTAGCAACTTTACTTCATTTTTTCTAATTATTTACAATTTTCCTATTTCTCTGCACCACCTGTTTAAAGTTGGTTTGGGCCATCTCCCCTACCTGGATTTTAATTTTAGAATTTAATTTTCACAAAATTTGTCTAAATGTTATTTAAGTCTGGAATCAAACAGTTTTTTCTGCCACTGTCTTTTTATCTATGCCTTTCCAAGTGATTACATTTACTTTGTGCACTTCCATCATCCTATATGTACACCTAACCCAAATGAACTATCTCAGAATAGCATTTTCAATATCCCATCCATCATCATATGCAGATCTTATTTAATTAATCTAGTTTTTATGATTTTCTTGAACTACACCATTAGAAATTGATTTCTTATAACAATATCTTTATCCCATGCACTTGTCAAGAGCAGCAATGAGATTTCAAACTAAAAGCTGAGGATCTTATATATACATTTCTTTGTTTCGGCCCTGGTGCACTGACAAGACTGTTTTTGATGCCCTTATTACATTCCTTCCTTTATGTACCTTTTCTTTAACTTCACCTTTATTTTTATCACAGTTAATGAACCATTTATCGAAATACATAAAATTCCTTTTCTGTTCTTTAGTCTCCATTAAACTCTTTTATCCCAATCTCTAAAATACTGCAAAGTTCAGAATTTATAACCTTAAATTATTTAGTTTTAAGTAATTAAATAAGTTTAAAAAATTAGATACTAAATAAAATTGTTCCTGGCAATAGATCTAGAATGTAAGACATAAAAATAACGCAGCCATTATTAAAACTTCCAATGCCAGGTTTAGTAGAGAAATTAAGGCATGAGATTTTTCCCTTTACCTTCTTTATCAAACTGAATGAATATAACATATGAATCATTATCATCAGCCTCTAATCATTATCATTACTTCTCAAAGAAAACAATTCTGATTTCTGCCTCTTATACCTCAGATGCTTTAGATGTGTTAGTCATAGAAAAAATTGGTACTGATAAAGTACCAAATTAATATGTACCCCTTTCTCTTTACAAATAACTCATTATTTACACTCCTTTTACTTATAAAAATTTAACTTTTATTTTGTTTTATTTTTCAGGTTAAAGATATGAAACCTGAAAGATGTAAAGGTTTTCATGTGTATCCACCATCATGGTTTTATCCAATACCGTGGTCTGAATGGCGTTTGTACTTTAATACTAATAATACTGAAACAGTCATGGATAAATTGGATAGAAGTTATGTGATACATGTTTGGAATAAGTTTAGTAGAAACACTAATGTAAATGTTGGGTCAAATCAGCCATATGGCTTAATAGCTGCTAAATATTGTCCTAAAATTTACGCTAATACTGGACTTATATTTTGAATATGACAATAATTTTTTTTGTTGCTGTTATTACTATTGTTATCATCATTATCATCATCACTGTTTTTATTATTACTATTATTATTATTATTACTATTATTGCTCATTATTATAAGAAAAAAATTTGTTAATATTATGTTAAAAAAAATTATTTCTGTAACACAGATAACAGTATTATTTAGAAGTTTATACATTTTAATAAATATATTTTTATAGTGGTATCCCATAATTACTAACTGTAATTTTTATAGATGATTTATATTTTCTTTATCATTAATAAACATCCTTTGAAAGAATTATGATAATGTAACTACTGTAACCTATTGATTAATGATGTATGTAGAACATAAATGTCCCAAAAATTTAAAATTTTTTAAAGTATATTTAGATGTACATAAAACGTATGAAATTTTTTAATATTAATGTAGAAGTGTGGATATGAGAAAAAGGGATGCAGAAAAAATTAAAGTTTTTGAAATGTGGAGAAAAATCAAAAAGCTAAATGGTTGAATAAAATAACAAATTGGTTAGTTTTACAAAAAGTGAATATGGAAAAATATGTACTTCAAATCATTAAAAAAAAAAATTGGAATGTGATATAATTATAAGGTAAGATAAGGACTACGTAATTAGAAAATATTGTTAAGTGAAGTGAAGGTGAGAAAGAAAATAAAATGAAAAGAGTTATGCCAGTTAAGATTTCAAAAAGCAAGGTGCAAATAATTAAAAGAAGAAGCAGTGAATAGAAAGAAAAAGAGAAGATGGGATGGACGTCCCATAAACCTTAAAAACAGAAGTGAACAGGGAAGGGACAAATGAATATGTAGAATAATGTATCCTATATTTATAAACCTGGCAAACTAATTCTTTAAAAAAATTCATCACATCTAATAAATTTAGGACAGGGACACCTTTCCATACCTCTAGTACTTGAATAGGTCTAACCAGTTTTTTGGACTAATCATGAAACAAAAACATTCAGAATCTGGTTGACATTTCTACCAGCATCATAAAAAGCAATGTAACAAATTATGTGAATTTTTGTAATTATTTTCTTTTTTACATACGTTTGCTAAGTTGTTGACATTCATTAGTAGTTAATGATTACAGAAGTTAATGTCATCTAAAAATATAAGAAGGTTACAAAAAATGGTCAAATAATTTTTATAATGAGTTAAATAAATGTTATTCTTTTTTACCACCTGGCTGTGAAAAGAGGTAATTAAAAGGTACCTTACACCTTTATATTCAATAGAGGTTTGGTTTAGAGAATTACTTTAACTGAAATGTTATTTATTTTAAAGCATTACCTAACATTACTTGTTTTATATATATCAATAATACTTTAAAAATTAAAAATATCAAGCAAATTTTTTTTTGTTTCTAATATTAGTATTTTTTGTAATATTAATTATGAAAAGTTAGTGAATATGGGTTACTCTAAAAAAATGAATAAAACTGTGACATCAGGTAAAAAAGAGAAAGTAAATATGGTTTTTAAACCTCTTAAATATGCAGATTTTCCTTTTTTATTTGTGTTTCTAAAGACTGTGATTTATTATTAGAACTGATAAGTTTTTGGATATTCTTGTTGCATATTCAATTATATTTATATTACCTCAACCTTATTTGTTATCTTTTAAATAATAATATATAACTTATAACAAATTACATTTTTATATTGTTTATTTAATGTAACTGAAACAGAAAATTTTCATACAATATATTAATGTTTCATTATAATTTTATTATATAACAATTATCAGAGATAAGGATTAATTAATAATTCAGATTTATTTTATCAAAATATTAAAAAAAGTATAATAAATGATGATTCAATTAATAGGACTTTAAAATGCCTTTCCTTCTGTTTGTTGAATAACTATAAATAGCTGTAATTGTGAAGAATGATGCCACATACTCATTAATTTTGAATAAACATATTAGTAGTAAGACAAATCTGGGCTAAAATAAATACAAACTTGTCTTTTGCTATAACACTGGTTTATTTAAAGTTTATGTAATATTTCAGTTCAGATGCACCATAAACAACCTTTGGTTAGAATTCAGAGGTACATTCTGTAACAAATTGTTGTTATCAAGTAACACATTGATTAAATAAAATATGTTAAGAAATACGAGGCTCATCTGATAAATGTTGCACATATATGCATAGCATGGGAGTGAAAAGAGATATTGAAATGAAATACAAAAGTAATAAAAGTACAATACCTTAGCTACAAAATTCAGTATTTATTTTTCAATATAATTCCCATTTACACTGACACACTTTTCCCAACATGTGACAAGTTTTTGCATTCCATTGCTCCAAAACTCTGGCGGTCTTTCTCGGATCCAAGTGGCCACAGCTTCCTTCACTTCATTATCAGTGATGTAGTGATTACCTAAGAGAGCCCTCTTGAGATGAGGGAAGAAGTGGAAGTTGGACGGAGCTACATCTGGCAAGTATGGTGAATGTGGAATAGGCTCAAACTTCAGCTTGCAGAGAGTTTGCGTGGTACCCATTGTGCATAGATTTTATGGTAACCAAATTGGTCAACAATATGGTGTACTCATTCTTTAGATATACCTAACTGAATAGTGATGCATTGCAGGGTGATTCACCAGTCACTTTGAAGCAAATCGTCCACCTCCTTTTGATGTTTCTCGTCAGTCACAGAAACTGGTCATCCGTTGCAAGGTGCGTCCTCAATTGTTGCTTTACTAGCTTCACATTCATGAAATTTCAATGCCCACCTATTCATAGTACTCCTGTCAACAGTTTCACTGCCGTAAACCACTTTTAAATGATAAAAAATATTCGTAGGATTCACATTTTCTGCTGTAAAATTTTATCACTGCACGCTGTTTTAACCATGTTGACTTATTGGCTGTATTAGACTTTATTTTAACTGCTACTGAAAATGAACTGGTGAACAGATTTCAATGAATTACCACAGGTTTGTAGAGGGGGATTTTAGGTGTCATGTGCTACTACGCCCAGCTCGATAGTACCTTTTATCTACTTGTTACTTGTTAGTGTGCAAAATTTATCAGCTGAGCCTCGTAGTTGAAAGAAAAATTCAATTTTTAACTTCAGTACTTGTTTTTTTTTACTTAGTTTCTATGATGAAAACATGAAATACATTTTTTTGTCTAATTTAATTACTTCATTTTTTTTTATTTTAGTATTATTTTGTATATATTTACTTATTTTGTATTTTTGTTCTAATTTTTCAAAATAAAATGATAATGGGTTTCATACCACTATTTACTTCATCATTTTTAGACTTTAAAGTAATTTTACCTTGTAATTAATATGAAATATTCAAATTATGTTTTATGACCTTTTTTGGCTGATTATTTAGTTGATTATAAGTTAAATAATCTATTTTGTAACTATTTGTTTTCATCTTATTTCAATTCAATTCAAAATTTTTATTTTTGTAAAATCTTTATAAAGTTCTGTAATATTCTGCTGTTTATTTCTTTCACGAACAGTGTGTACTACTGGTAAACAGAAAATTAAATATCCAGAAAAAGAATTTGATCAGCATATTTCTTTTTTTCCTAGAAAGTAATTGTGAAAAAAATATTACGGAGGGTTGAGATAATATAAAATAACCATTTTAGATAACATTTGCACTGTTTTGATTAAATTTAAAATGAATTTTAATTATAATTATATAATGTATTACAGTTAATTTCTTTTTAGTTGTACATCTATAATAACTACTGGTATTCTCTAAATATTGTTATAAATTGTCATATAATAGAAAACCTGTTGAATTTTTTTTAGATATAAAAATTGTAAAGAGTAAATAAAAAAAATTGTCAATAATTAAATGTGCCACATAATTTTTAATGTAAAATCTTTTATTAAAATGATTATTAAACTGCTGTCATTTTTAGTTAATTGATATAAAAAATGTTACAATATAATATATAATAATTATGTTTCATTGTGCAGTTAAAATATTTCCATCAAGATAATTTAATTTCAAGAATGCAACTCAGCAGAAATTATATATATACAAAATTTTAATTCTTTTATGGTTGTTAAGATAAAAGTAACCCAATTAATTGAAATCAGTTTCTTTACACAATTTTCTCATCCTCAGTTCTCAGTGAAAAAGATCTAAAAAAATATTCTTAATTAAACAATTTTGATAGATTGTGGAAAAAAAATTGTATAAACATAAAACTACTACTCTACAGTGATGAAAAATTTATAGTAGATCATTTGTATAAAGAAATAATAAAAAATTGTTTTGGTTAAATTATATTCATGTAAGTTTTAACTCTGAGGTTAATATACTTGTAATTGTTTTATTATAGGAAAAAATAGAAATTTCATTATCATAAGCAATATATTATAATGACTTATAACAATGTATATAGTCATACATTGACAATAGTCAATATGTATGACTTATAGGCAATATATATAATGACTTAAAATTAACTGATTGTTTCAACACGGACTAATGGCATTGCGCAAAGAGTGAGGCAACCTACACTTACAAAATTAATACACATTTATTATATTCATTTCCTAGTGTAGACTAGCAATGTGCTGACTAAATCTTCACACATATGACATTCCATAGCAAACAGTTGGAGCAGATATATGCTATATATACCTTTCCAGTTGTAGATTTAACAGCTAATTTTTATATAAAACTATTAACATTTCAATCAGTGACATATCTTGATAGTATTATGTTAACTAACCCACCGGGTTGGTCTAGTGGTGAACTCGTCATCACAAAACAGTCCATTTTGAAGTCAGGAATTCTAAGGTTCAAATTCTAGTAAAGGCAATTACTTTTATATGGATTTAAATATTAAATCGTGGATACCAATGTTCTTTGGTGGTTGGGTTTCAATTAATCACAATCCCAGGAATGGTTGACCTGAGACTGTACAAGTATATTTCATTACATTCATACATATCATCCTCTGAAGAAATACCATATGGTTGTTCTGGAGGCTAAACAGAAAAAGGAAAGTATTATGTTAACTGTGCAAATTGTAAATTTTTTTGGCTAAAAACTATTATTCATGTAAAGTATAAAGATTGCCATGGTATAGTGTTGTTTTTTTTTCATAGCATACTGTAAACTGCTCAATAAACTGATTTTATGTGGCCTATTTTAATTATTGTCGAACAGATCTGATGAAATCTTGTATAATTTTCACTTTGGCAAAATATGTATTCATTCTTAATTTTAAGATTCTTTTAAAAATTATATCATAGTAATATAAAGTACAATAATATGTTAATCCGATAATAATAATATAAATAAAATAATTAGTTAAGACTATTCAAGTGTATAATTGAATATTATTTTTTTATTACATTTTTTAATGTAATAATTTGTAACATATCTATTCATAAGTGGCTCAGTTGTCTTCATTATATGAGTACAAAATATTACTTTAAAAATTATATTTTTATTTAATTTTTCTTGTCATTGAATAATATTTTTATCCATTTAAAATATTAAACATGCATATCATTAAAAGGGAATTTTTTTTATCTAAAACAAATAACTATTTTCATTTTTATAAAAATACACAAGTAACAAGTATTTCTATTTATTAAGAGATAAAATTTTATGAAAAAATTTAGCTATTATAAAATATAAATTTTAAATTCCTAAAATAATTAACCTACTTTTTTTGTATTTTTGTAATAATTTTACAACATTATTTTACAAAATAGTGGTTTCAGATTCATTTTAATAAATCTCAACTAAAAAACTTCACTAGATTAATGAAACCTTAGAAAAATGAGTTTACGTGTATGATGGCAATATAAAGTATATTACCTGGCATTGTAATAGCTCAAATTCATGGGCTAAGGAGTAGTTAAATAAGTAACCCCATCCCCTCACCATACTGTTTGTATTTGTGACCATTAAACAATATTTAAAAATTCTACCTTTCTGTTTTATTATTATACATCATAAAAATATGAAAAAAATTCTTATTTAAAATTAAATACACCAATCATTATTCTAAAAATTAATTTTTTTAAAAATAATCCTAACAAGCAGCTTTCAGAATTATGATTGAGTATTTTTAAAGTTCTTTAAATACAAGTGAAATGTTGATAAAACTTTTCAGTTCAATATTATGGGCATAATGAGATCATACTTTCCTAGAGTAAATATCAGTATTCATTATTTAAAAATTCTGAAAAATGTTTTACAGTTTTAAATATAAAGTTTCATAATATATTAATTTTTGGGTTCTAATATGTAAATGAAAAAATTATTAATCTTTTATCCTATAAGTTATTATGTTTATTAATGAACAAAAAAGTATACATGTTTGTTTATACTTATAAAACAGAGTAAATATTCTTATTTTAGATTTTTGAAATAACACATAATTAAATGTGTTTTATGTATGGTAATGTGAAATTAAAGCTATAAATTATACTATTAAATCTAAAAGATGAAAACAAAGTAAAACTGATAAGCAATTTTTTTTAAATATAAACATAAATCATAAATCTAACTTTTCAGCCAAATTATGTTCAACACAAGTTTATTATAATTGAGTGTATTTTATATTTAAAAATAACATTGAAGATAAGATTTTCCATTTATTGCATAAAATAAAAAAAAAGTTACCATAAAAAAATCACTATCTTCTATATAGTTCAGTAAAGTTTTTAAAAAACAAAAAAAATAAAAATGTACAGTTAACATTAAAGAAAAATAAAGTAACTTAAATTTAATTGATTATTTTTAAATAAAATATACTTATGACATATATTTTAATAAATACAAGTGAATATTATAATGTCAAAAAAAAAACTTAGTGACGAGTAGCAAGATGCATGGACTCAATTCCAACAGCAATACATAATTGTCAGCAGTGCTGAAAGGATTAAAAGGAAATAAGAAAATAACTTTTGATCATAAATAGTATGTGTAATTAATTGTAAACTAAGTTATAGAAATTATTATTAATTGTTGCATATCAACTTCATATCTTTAGTATTTAAATTCTTCCTTAAACTATGAATAAATTTTTAGTATTAAAATGTGCATTTTTTAAACAGATTGAAAGTCAAAGTATTGTTACTGACAAGGAATTTTTTTCTGTATTCATTAATATTTTGTTTTGTTTTTTATTTTATTATTATTAAAATCATACAGTTGAAGTACTAAGAAATTTTAGTATACTTTTTAGAATATGTATGTATATTATACTTGTTTAGTTTGTGTTAGTGCTTCTAACAGACAGTTTGTAACTAATTTTGAAGTAATTTGATTTTTTCTTGTATTTGTTGGAACTGTGATACTTTTTGTTTTACTTTTTTTAGAAATTAAAAAAAGAAAATCTTAATTAAAATAAAATTTCATTCAGGATAAGTAAATAGATAAAAAAATTATATAATTCATGATTATCTCACACTCTTGTAATGTGGATCTGGTATGTTATTTGGAAGGACAAAAGACATACACAATCACAAAAGAGACAATCATTAACTAATTATTTAGAAGAAAAAGCCTTTATAACCACACAGTAGACAATCAACAACTGTTTGTTATCAACCGTACTATATGAATGTAAAAGAATTAGAAACTAAAACTTTGTGAAAAGTAGCATGAAAGTGCTGTACTCAGAGCAGTAACCATATCAGATTGTCCTACATTTGAGAACTGAACAATCATTGCTAAGGATTTTCATATTTCATAATAATTTTTTTGTAAGATAATCTTACATAGAACATACCTAAATATCCTTTCAAAAGTCTGTTTTAAATTTAAAAAAAAAAAATTATTTAATTGATGAATATATTGTAATAAGCAAAGGTTTCTTCAGCGTTGATAAAAAAAAAAATTTATCTGAAAATTTAAATTGATTTTTCAGTTTTTACCATTTATTTTTTTTGGCAGCATCACATTATATTAAAAAAGTAATGAAAAAGAATTAATTACTAGTACAGTATTGTGTTATGTATTATAACTAAGTTAACAGAATTTTATTGGAACATATCAATTTCCACATCTTTCTTAACCATCAAATTTCTGTTTGTATCTGACACTGTAGTACTCCCCAAATTGTTATGTAAACAAAAGTTTTCTACAGAGGGTTGATCATTTAGATCACTGAAAGTATATACACAGTTAAGAAAAGTTTGTAATTTTGTCATGAAATAATAGTTTATTATTAAATTATAATTTTTCCTTTGATCAATAGTTTTTGATATTTTGAATAATTTTTGGAATGCAAATGTAATTCCAGGGGTGTAAATGATAATTGGCTTTTAAATTGCAAATTAAAACAGTAAATTAATATTTTGGACTGATAAAAATTAAAATTTGGATAATGTTGATAACACAATTTTATTATATGATAATTATATCTAAGATCATGAAATTGTATCATAATTATGGAGTGGCCCAGCTGGGAAAATTTTACAAGTTAAAATCAAACATAATCGCAAACAAATGACAAATTAACCTATTATTGATTTCAAAAGTATGGAGATAGAGTTTCAAAATTAATCTCTCAAGAAAACGTGAATGAAAAAGTAAATATTTGCATTAAAGGTAATAAAAGTTAATTTTTAAAATTTTGTAAATTATATTTTTGGATTAAAACAAGTATCCAATTTTCATACGACAAAATATAACTTTTGTCTTAAAATCAAACCACATCACATGATTCATATCAAATTTTAATAAAAGATAGATCATTAGATTTTTCATGTAAATCATCAAAATCTTCATTTAAAATTTGTACCATATTTCATTATTTAATAAACTGTTATAAAATTTTGTAAGTAACGTTTTCTCTGCAATCAAAGGTTCCAAGGAACATGAATATTACATTATTGGCTTGAAGTTGTTAGTGAGATCCCACTAAATAAATATTTATTTATACATTCATCCACTAACACTCAGTTAACAGTTATGTATGCAAAATTAATGTTTTAGCAAATAAAAAATGCTACATCTGACTGAAATTCAAACTCAGAACCTTTTGGATGAAAGACAGAAATGCTACAACTTAGCCATGAAGTGGAGTACTTTTTGTAATATAAATTTCATTTTCAAGTTTAAACAAATTATTGTTTAAATTTGTCTTATTCAGTTCCTTTGTTGTATGCTTTAAAATACATTTCGTATAATCTCCCTATGTTGTCTATGGATAATTTTGCTTCTCCATATTTTTCAAATATCAAATATTATTTTAAGTATTGCAAATTAAAAAATTTGCAATACTTAAAATAACAAAAGCCAAATAACAGCTAAATTAAAACAACAAAAAATATAACCGTTGCATTTGCATTATACTGAACCAACATTCAAAAGTGTACTTTTGAAATGTGTGTTGTTGGGAAGTAGTTTGTTACATAGAGGTTACTAAGTTTAAACATACCACAATCACCTCTACAATGGACACTACAAATTCATATGTTTTTTTAGATAGACATTATTATTTTTGTATAAGTATTAAAAGAGTCTGTTGGTGGTGAGAGAGTTATACATACATAAATGACCATTGATAGCCAATGACCATTAACTTGTAGACCAACCAGCTGAAGAGCTCTCTTAATATTTCATTAGGTTTACAGTGGTTAGAACATTAATTCATATAGAAAATTTGATAATGTGTTATTCATAATTATTACAAAGAATAAGTTGCATTCATTTCTTGAGAATATGCAGTATGTGTAATTATTGTTTGCAGTTGGTATACCAATTTTTAAACTCTTAGCAAACTTTAAACAATTGCAGACTTATTTTTACCAACTTTTTAACATTTCTATGTTTACTCACATGACTAATCATTTATCCTTGTTAATATCAAATTTTTTTGCTTAGTCTTCTGAAACAAATTAGAGAATAATTTTTCAAAACTATTTGTTTTTGTTTAATCTTTATCAGTATCAGCTCTTTATTATAAAATATAATACACTAGAAACTTGTGGTTAAGGATTTTAAGATGAACAGTTACCAAGAATTTACTGTATTGTTTAGGCTATCAGTGAAAGAGATTAAATATATTTATCTTGTGAACTTATTTATTCAAAATTACTTTTTGCTTTAGAAAAAGATTTATTTCACACAACATATAGCTCATAAAAACTGCTCAAAATTAGTGTCTCTTGAGTACTACATGATTAAATCTCCATACAGGTTAATAGAAATCATATTTTCATTGATAACAAATTAGATTAGTTTTTTATTAATAAAAATTATTACTACATTCATAATTATCAAAAATTACTGTAATAATATCTTTATTTGGTAAACAAATGTAGGGAAAGGTTAAGTATAAGTCAAAAATACACCAGATATAATACTGACATAGCTTTATGGTAAACAGTAGCAACAAAAAAATAAATTTATTGATAACTAATACCAGGAAAAATAATAAGATGATCACAGATTGGAATTATATTTTTACTTATATATACCACAGTTACTTCATTAATTTTATTACAGTTGCATTAATCAAAACTTAATTATTGTATGCTGTAATTTCTAAAATAGTGTTATATGTAATAATTGTTTTGCAATCGCATCTGAATCAGTGAAAATGTAAATCATTTCAGGTAATAAGTGTTTTATTATTTTTCTATATTGGTTTATTTTTTTTCATTTTAATTTTTTATTGTTTTTTTTATGTAGGAAAGCATTTTTTATAAGAAATATTTTTGATCCCTTTTAATGACTGTTCAAGTTTACAATCATATATATATTTTTTTTTTACTAAATTAATCATTATCATCATTTATATTTAGTGTTTATTTAATTAACTATTTTGGTAGTACATATCATTAAGACTATGATATATCATTTGTAAAATAATCCATGACATATATCTAATTACAAATAATAGTATTTTTCATAATAATAAGAATATTTTTTCAACATACATTATTAGATTTAGCTGTAGTTTCTTTTAACGTAAATAATTTAGTAATTAAGTGTTCATAAAGAATTATGAAGAAAATTTATTATAAATTATATTTAACAATACATTTACTTATGGCCATATGTAGAGGTACTCTATGAATGAAAATTTTTCACTCCTAGAGTGTATATATTTGTATGTATATGTGTTTAATAGGAATATAATTTTTTTCTAAACAAATCATTTGATTTTAGCAGTCAAAAGGATTGCTTCATCCTAAAACTGATTTCCTGAATTAATTTAGATTATTATTAATAAATGTTTATTAAAAAAGATTTCTTTACTATATTTGTTTTTCCATTATAGATACAGAAGAATGGTTGTCACACTATCTTAAGGTACTAAAATTAATTACAACATAACATTTTACTTATAATAAAACCTTTCACATTTTAAAACTTAATTAAAAAATTAACTTTTTTTGTAAATTATTCATTTTTTACATCTACCTATATTTATATTTAACTAAGAAAAAAGTGAGCCTACAGCCCGCCGCAAAAAATGTTATGTGGCTTGTTTCATTACACATGACTTTGTTAAAAGATTTTGCTAATTATAACTAAATAATGTTCATGAATTTAGTATACTAACAACAACAAAAACTTTTACAACGAAAAGCTTCAAAATCCTGAACATTTTTAGCTGTTTCTTGAGTTGTGATTTTTTAACATAGATATAACCCCAATGTTTTATTTTTTTATCCCCAAAACACAAATATAATTTTAGATAAATCGTTCATATCAAGAAGTATAAATCGTTGGAACGAATGAATCATTTGAAAAGCATAAATTGTTCAAATGAATGAATTGCTTGTGTGCTGCCATCCAGCGCACTACCATTGGTCCGCTCTGTGCCAATAGCAGCTAAAATAAAAATGTCAGCACATATAAGAAATAAGCCCACTCACATCCTTTTTTATAGGAAACAAGATAAGACATCTTCTAAAGAAATTTATTAAATTATTTCTTATGTAGGTTATACAACTATTTTTCTTTTTCTACTATACCCATTCTCATTTGTGTACTAACATTGCCAAGGATTTATTTATTGTTTATTAAAAAATTTAACTATTAAATCAGTAAACTAGTTTTCACTAAATCAAAAATTTTAATTGTTTTAAATAATGATTAAAGGCAGGCTAACTCTTTACATTATTTTGTATGCTGAATTTTTTGTTTTGAATTAATTTTAATCCATGTAAAACTATTTTATTAATTTATATAATTCAATTTTTTATAAAACAATATAAAAACTTAATAATTTTTGTCTATCAATAAGAAAATGACTAAAATAATAAAAAAGGAAAAATATAACCTTTGTAAATAAGACAGTAATTTTTTGTTATAATCTATACTTCAATGATTAGATTTATCACATAATGGAAATACAATATAAAATATCTGCAATACATGAAAAATGCCAAGTTTGATGGGATTAAAATGTAGAATCTTCATTGAGGACAAAAGATGATTATGACTCACCTGTAGAAGTCAGCAGAATTTTAATAACTTTTGTTAATATCAACTTTTTTAATAAATTATTTTGTTTCTATAATATTTTCTTCAAATTATTACTTGAACCTCTGATAGAAATGTAGAATGTCTATCTTTCATCAAGAAGGACCTGGGTTCAAATTCCAGTCAGACTTTACACTTAACATATTCCATGAAATGCTATCGCTAAAAAAAAAGTTGAACGAACGTATTATAGCTATTATGAATACATAAATGATTCCATAAATTAATTATTTTGAACAATTTTAAGGATTTTATTAAAACACTTTTACATTTGTTTTTGAAAATAGTTAATGATAATACACAGCCTGAAAAAAATAAAATAATTTTTGTTTAATTTTTTTTTTAATGAGCTCATTTTTCTGTTCAGATAAGTTTAATATCCTTATGAGTTTTTCTTCCTTTCTTCCAAAACCTCTAAATTTGGTCCAATGAAAATTTTTATGTATTAATTTTTATGCTGATATTGGTTGCAATATGATTTATAAGTTATAGCAATAATAAAGTAATAATAATTATCATTACTACATACTTTAAGTATTATTTTGAGTGTTCCTTATAAATATGTGTTAGTAATATATATTGTTTGCCATAACTGTATAGTCCAGCAAGAACAAAACTGTACTTAAGGCTGTGAACAATGGTAAAGAGAGCAGTGCCCTCTCCATTTTGTAACCTTAGAACTCACTTTTTTGTGTGTACAATATAATTACAATACCTGTATACATATCATTCATATATCAATCTCTTTTAAGTCTGTGTTTTTCTCTCTCAATTTTTTTAAGCATTTCAGCGATAATTTTGTTCTGGCCACATGAAAATATATTTGTTTAAGTGAGATTGTATTTTTTTTATTTAAGGTTGTTCTTAGTAGTAATTTATGCATATTATTATTGATAAATATTGTTAAATAAGTATTTAATTAGAAGAAACATGTTACATTTTATGTTTTTCTTACTTTTTTCTATTTCTAAGAATTTAATTGTTACATAATATAGTTATATTATTTAGAAATACTGTAGAGTAATTTTAAGAATTAAATTTTTTTATTCATAAATTTCATATTAAATTTTTTATTGTACAACAAATTTTTGTATTAAAAAAAAATTATGATCAAATTCCTTTTATTAGTCATGGCTTTACTTTTCTCTGGTTTCACTGATTGTATTCACATTAACAACATGTTGGCGTGAATCTATGTTAAAAATAATAAATTTCCTAATTAGAAAGCAACAAACAATTTTACTTACAATGGGTTTCAACAAAACCTAGTTATGAATCTATCAAATTTTTAAGACCTGTCGTCTAAAAAGTACTTTTTCCATTTTATCTTAAACCTCTTACATACTTTCATCAACCTACTAAATTTTCAATATTCTTCTCTAAAATCACATTTCAAATTGTATTCTGGCTTTCATTATTACCAATGTCAATTTCTATATTGCATAACACTAGTTTAACAATTATTTTTAATAATTAAATCTGTGTCCAACAGATTTCTTCTTCATGAATTCTTTCATGGTTTAGCCAATTTGCTTCTAATAAATTACTTTTCAACCACTGTAACTTAGTTTTTTTATTATAAGTGAAAGTTTTTTATTAAAAAATTCATTATTTTATGTTAATCTTTAATTCCTGACTTTATCTATTTTTAACAGATTTTATTAGCTTTGTTTTACTCTTGTATTTTCTAACTGAATTTCTCTCTTAAGTAATGTATCCATTGCATATATTTCCATTTAATTCTTGTTTCAGTAAAAAAATTCATTAAATATAATGTTTTCATTTTTTTGTCCTTGGATTTATACTCAGATTTCAAAAATGTTCTTTTAATTGTTCCCATGTATAAAATTAAAAAGCTGAGAAAACATACTTCACAATTTCCCATTCCTTTCTTTACTGAAAAATATCTTTCCGGGTTGATTTTCTTTTCATATACAGTACTAACTTATATTATCTAACTTTGGATTAATTATAAATAAGCTCCTTCTTTGTATTTCAATCTGGTTTTTCTGAAACACTTAAAAAGTATATTCCATTTTAACATTTTTATGATAAATACATTTTTACAGTCACAAATGTCATGTAGAGCTTTGTTTTTTTCAGGCTGGATTACGAAATGAATCTGTGAATTAAAATGAACTCATGTTTCTTTTGCTTTCCTGAAAACAAACTAGTCTTCATTTACCATAACTTGTATTTTTCTATAAACTGTACAACAAATTTTATTGTTGTACAATAAATTATATTCAGCAATTGTTGCATGATTTTGCTCTTGCTTTCTTTTGAGTGGTAAGAATTACTATTACACTGAAATTTGAAGGCACTAAAAAAAATTGAAAACAGGTAAAAGAATTTCCAGCAAAGAGATGTCCTGTGCCTATTTAAATGCCGTACAAGTGCCTTTTTTAATGTAACGGTAAAATGATTTGAGTTATTTTTTTCTAAGTAATTTATATAAATTCTGCTAACACAAGATTTTTTGAAAAAATGGCATAAATGTAACAAAAATCCAAGCACTACTCTTCATTCTACAAAAGGCTTTAAATAAAGATAGTTTATTTCAAAGTGTCAGTCCCCTTCTGAATAAAAGTTTAGATTGATATACCAAGTGATTGGTGCACTTGGTAAATACCTTGTTACATTTTCTCAGCACAGTTTTGAAAAAGGTTGTAAACTCAAGAAACAATGAAAACTGCTTACACACCAACAAAAAATTGTACAGGATCAGAATATCTTTGGTTGTTGAGTAATTACTCAGAGTTTGCTGATTAAAATCAAGCTAAACCCAGTTAAAATAAATATTTATTATTCTAACCTACTCTGCTTATATTACAATTTAGTTAAGGGTGTTAATAATGAGAATAAGATTGAAAGAATTATTAGACATTGTCACCATATTATCTTTTGTGTACAATTAAATACAAATGAATAGCTACTTCTTTCATAGTCCAGTCCTACATTTGGTGCCAATGTGCGACAGTAGAACCTGCTTCATCCTTGATAACAACTATCTTTGGTTCATGGGATAAATATACTTTTTAAACGGTTAATGTACTCCTATCAAGAAAAAGAAAGCTACAACATGAGCAGTTCACATGATATGGTAGTAATACATGACACATGTGGTATTTAAAATGGTATTGTAAAAATTAGGTTTCACATTGAATATTCTAAGTACAATACTGCAAATTATTTTCCTTTTTTGTGTTTGTCCTGTACTACTATTACTCGATAAAAATCCAATAAATCAGTATTTGTAAAAAGTTCTTTATTTTTTTATTAGATTATGCATTTTATTTATTTTTTCCTCTAAAAATAAACAGGGTATTCTTAATTTCTCAAAATGGTTGTGATTTATCCATTTTGTGTGGTTTAATTGTATAAGAGTATAATAATATTAAACATAGTAATTAAGCATATGTATAATTTAATTATTTTTATTTAAAATGTTGACTTGTTAATAACTGACCGAAGTTATTTAAAAATATGTACATATCGTTTTTCCTCAATAATGAAAATATTCTTATTGGAAGTGTTGCATTTATTTATTACCTACTTTATAATACATGTATAATGATGATAATAATACACTTTTATCATTTCATGTAAAAACTCTGATGAAAAGCAGCTGTCAATACCATATTACTGATTACATTAATAAAGAACTGGAGCTCAGAATTTCTTGAACAAATTTGCTGATTTATTAATCAGCAAACAAAAAAAATAGTAAACGAAAAATTTATTTAAAAGTAATTTTTTTTTATTTGTTACCCTCCTCTTTATTAAATTACAAGATATTTATGTAGTAAAACCAGTACATAATTTAATACAAGGGGAGAAGAAACTTTGTGAATTGGAGTACACTGAATACAATTAAGAAATTATTTGTTTATATCTATACCAGGAGAAATTTTTTTGACATTACAGAAATATTTGTTTGGGAATATACACAAAATTATTTTCCAATAAGAATGTACAGTGGGGAAGTAGTTAATGGAGAATGGAATTTTCAGAACTTCTGTTACTTTATATTAAAGAGAGACATTACAATTAAGGACAGCTTGAATGAGAAGACCAATCTGTCAGTGAATACACACAAGCATATTTTATGTGGAGCCACTAGAATTGCACTGAATACTGATGGCATGATATCAGAGTCAACCCATTCCTTTTAATAGTAAAATGGATTGAGATTGTAATAATTACTTGAAAATATTCCCAAAAGTTGTTTACAAACTTCAGAAAGTGACACAAGACAAAAAACAAAAGTTGATGTAGAAAAATCTTCTAACCACTTTATTTTCTCTCTGTCTGTCTTTTTGTGATCTTTAAATAGAAACTTGTGCCTTAATAATATATGGTATATATATTTGCATCAATACTCTCAAATAAATAAAAATTGTAATCTTAAGTTTTCAAATTTCAAAGGGGTATTAAATTTTATATCGTTAATACATTAGTTATTATTGTATCAAAATATCTCTTACTGGCAAAAACAGAAATATTTTTTGTGAGCAGAGATCTCATTTGTTCAAATATTTAAAATAACGAAGATTTAGTAAAACATCAGTCTGTATGTAAATTCTGAAGAAATACTCATGAAACAGTTTGTAACTCATTCAATAAAAAAATTTATCTAAGATTATTTTTAGCAGATTGCAAACATGTGTTTTGTTTTGTTAAAATCACTATTTGATATTTAGTAAACTCATTTAATGTTTTTTCTTTTAGTGTTAGTAAATGTACTTATTTTAATTCAAATTATTACTATGATTTAAGTTTTTCTTGGGTTTTTTATAATTAATTTTTACTTATCAAAACTAAAAATGTCTAAAAGTTTTAATGAAGAAATATTCAGACAAAATGATGTTTATAGATGGTTATACCAACAGGATTCTTAAGTGCTTCTGTAATTAGTTATTAACATGATTTACCAATAAGAATCATGCCAAACATAAGAGGACCTTCCTGTTAGACTTTATTCCTTAAACACCAACTGAATTTTGAGTATAATACAATTTTACTAAGAAGCTTGTGCAGAAGTTGAAAAAATAATTAATGAATAAATAATGTTTAATGCAGTCTCTAATAGTTCAGAATCTGGTATTAAAAGAACTAGTCTCCTGACACACAAAATTATATCATGAACATCCTTACCACCTGCAAAAAGCACAAAAATAAAGTACAATCATCAAAAACCATGTACTTATTACTGTATTTACATTATCACACTTGTCTTCGTATCATGAAAAGATGTGAATAGGATCTTTTCAATGAACCAGATATGGATCAATGAAAAGATTGAAATTTTATATCCATAAGTACCAAAGTAAAGGAGTACTCCAGGACTTACAAAAGCTTTGACTAAAGCAACATCTAGATGAAATGTGACACAATCAAAAAACATTAATGTGAATTGAGAAAGGTGGCAAAAGTCTGTTGAACCTATACCTGAATCTTCTACATCTGGGCTAGTAAAGCAACAACAGAAGATTCCATCAAAGCATTATTTTCAGTAGTGAATCTAAGGGAATTTTTTCTGAAGAAAACAAAAATAAAGACTCCTTCCTGGTCCAGTGAGGATGCAACTGAAGAGTTGACTTGGCATTTTTCAGCTATTGAGGCAGCAGCTTTTCAAATTTTATTTGAAAAGTGAATGTAATATAGTATGTAGAAAGTTTACAGAAAATAAATACAAATATAAGAATTTTGAAGTTTAATAAAAACAAAACTTATCAAAATGTGACAGATTTTACGTGAAACAAAATTTTCAATATTACAAAACAAAAAATTAAGAATTTTAGAAAAATCAAAATTACAATAAAAAAATGAAAAATCAAATAAAACACATCAGTTATGTTAAGTATTTGTTTTAAAATTTTTGTAACTAACAGTGTTTTTATTAATTTTTAATCCATAATGATTATAACAAAGGTATATTTAAGTCTTCATCTCAAGAAAATTTATCAGAAAAATATGAAAATTTTTTACAACTCTGCTTATACAATTATCATTTTTATTACCTTTTTTTTGGCTACAGCTAAATTAATAAAAATTATAGTTGATTTTTATTTATTTTTTTAAATGTGTACATTTAATTTCTTTTTTTAAGAGGTGGAGGAATCCCATTTACGGGCGCCTAGGTAGTGTTGGACTCACTAACAGGTTCTGCAAAATGGTATTGCGTGTGTATGTGTGCCTGTGCATTACTGACTAAACCTCCACCCCTGGCTAACCACCCCTCCTGGAAACTGTTGATGTGGCATTACTTCAGGAGAGGGGTATAACGCCCACACACAATCAGACATCACTAACATATGTGAAAACCCATACAATCAATAAATATATATATATATATATATATATACATTGTAACTGGACCAGGATAATGGATTTCTTCCAATTAAGAGGAAGGGAAGTGAAAAGAAGAATCTAAAAGGAATTAAAAAGTATTCTTTTCTTAGAATAACATGTCCGTTTAACAATCTGTTCTTTGTAATTCAGACAATGGTACCTCCAAAAGCTATTAACCAGAAGGATTACCGGAACTGCAGGCCAGGGGATATAAATACTACCAGGTACCAACAGAAAGAGTCATTAGTTTTGTGAGGCCGTGTTTGGCACAGTCGTGGAAGCAAGCGATACCAGTGAGTAGTTTTGTGGGCCTGAGTTTCATGTGATTGCAGTGACGGCAATATCAGTGGGTGTGTGGTAACAGCAAATGAAGAGTACATCACGAGTATTCCAGTGTGGACAGTGGGTGAATGCAAGAAGTTGTTTGGTGAGTTATTAGTAAACAGTAGTGAAAGTGACAGTATTCTACTCATTCATAAAGTGTAATACAGTTCTATTGTAAACAGTAAAATAAATAATACTTGCAGAAAATTGAGTTGGTTAAACATATCTAATACTACCTTTTAATTACAATATCAGGTTCTAGCGATCATTATAATGGTTTTAGTAAACTGGATTGTATTCGGTTTTTATAGTTTAACTGTCATAAAACAAATCTTGCCCTTTTCATCTGAATTACTTTTTTGTATGTAATATATATTAAATATATGTATTGTCATTATTATTTATTTTTTTTAAGGTTTAGGGGGTTTTAGGACTACTGTGGTCATTAGCCCCTTCTACATTAAAAAAAAGCAGAAAGAAAAGAGAATATTTCTTTCCCCCTGACAAAAACATTAGCAATGTAATTGCTAATGTTTTAGATTAAAAGAAGACTAGTCTTATCAATATAGATCATCTAGTAAATGCAATTGTCGTGAGATATAAAACACCAAAAAAAAACATAGTATGGCAAGAGTGTAAAGGATGTAAAGGGTCCTTGCCACTTAAACCTTACACACTAAAAACATTTCAAAAAACTTGTTAAAAACACTTAAAAAACAAACCATTTCAACAAAATATTGTTAAAACTTATAAATGCTGCAATGTCACATGAAAATTAAAAAATCATATTTTCATTGTAAAATTTCAAATAAGTCGTAGAAACTGTCTCATTTTTTAATGCTACTGCCTAGGTTTTCCCTTAGGCCATCCTTTTTTGCTTCTCTTTTCTGTCTTCCTAAAGGCCTCAAATTCCAAGGTATCTGAAGCCTCGGAAATGGAATCATCCGATTCTACACAGTAAACCATTGACAATCCCTTGATTCCAGCATCAGATGATACCGGCTTTGATGGTGCGATAAATAATGTATCAGACTCAAGACTCTATGCACTCCCCACTAGAGCATGTGGGGCAGCTGAAAACCTTGTCCTCTCTGTGCTTTAGGGGACCATTTTTGTTCGATCTAAATTCTCTTTTTCTAACAGCTTTATCTCTAGTTTCGCAGATCCCTAAATGGGATTTTTTTTTATCTGAACTTTTACTTTAGAAGTAGTTGGCTCAGGGTTTCTCTTGGTTTTGGCTTCATTTTGTTTCACTTGAGTACTGGTTGTAGGCTCATTTTTAGGCAGAATCATGACCTCATCATGTAATTCGCATATTTTGCAACTTATTATCATTTTTTTTTTTTTTAATTTTGACAGTAATTAATAAAATTTCTTCCTTGGCTGAAACTGGCAATTACCAATTTAAGTTTCTTCATCTCATGTTTGCATTAAATAGCAAAATATCAGGTTGAAATAATAATGGCACTGCAATTATTAATGACTGGTTAGGTGAAATTTGAAGAATGTTAGTAAACATTATTTGTTATTGAAAGAAAGTGTTGTTATTTTTTACTCTTAGGTATGAAGAAATACTGCAGTATGAATTAGTAAGTAGTGTCAAAACTAAAATCACATATCTTTGCATATTCTCTATAATTAACAATTTAAAACCAAATTCTGTAGTTTTACAAACAGTAAATTTCATGGTCTACACTTGTTTTATAAAGCATAAAGCTATCTTTAATCTCAGTGATACTTATAAGTTCTTCCCAGATAGAAGACTGTTCAAAAATTGCCTTCATTCCTTAAAGGGTATCATATATATTATCATAATAATATTAAACTAATTCTGTAATTGATACTTTGAGTATTTTAAACATATCTATATTTTATCAACAAACATTTTTAAATTTATCACAAACTCTTTCTATAACTAACTGCTCACAATTATAACAAAAAACAGTAATATTATTTATAATAGTACATGATAAATGATTTTAAATAAATTAAAATAATTTTTATCATTTTCATCCTTAATAATTAACCCAAATCTCTGAGCTTCATAGGAGGAACAGAGTTAAATTTTAGAAAAAGAATTAATAAATGATTTTAATATTCATATTTAAAGTTGAATCTAACATTTTTTTAAAAATTAACTTTACAACATTGAAAAAAAAACATTATATATATATCAGTCTCTTCAATAGCTTTAGGATGGTTATAATTAAAAATAATTCAGGTAATTTTATTATTGGGTGAGTAATAAAAATAAAGGTTTAACAAAGTGAAACCTATTTCACAGCGTCACTTTTAATATATTAAAGAAAATAGCTTTTTGCTTCAATTATGTGATTAGTATTTTAATTAATGTAATAATTGATTTGATGTTTAATGGGAATATGAATACTTTTATTCCCATTTAAGGATAATCTTTATATTTGTTTTTTTTTTTTTTTTAAATCAGTGAAACAACTGTCTTTGTTACTAATTATTTATTTTTGTTTAATTCTGTAAATTAGTAATTTATTATGATAATGATTGGTATACAAAGACAGACTAAACAACTGGTACACCAATGCTGTAGGTAGCTTTATCTGAAAAGAAGCAAATGTAAGAAATAAGATAGTTGTATTACAAAATATTTGCTGTTACACTACTAAGTAGTTATATGTAAGAATGGTTTCATATGAAAAATATGTTTTTGGTGATTTTTAAACCCTGAAAATAAAAATAAAATGGTGGGAAGTATATCACAATCCTCAATTGTAGATTAACTTTGATCTTCTACTAGAGAACCAAATGGGGAACAATTTTAACTTAATAATTAAAAGAAAACTATGATCTTATGTAGTATTTCAAGAATCATTGGTTGCAACTGCCCTTCCTTAATGCAGAGTACAGAACTCTGCGTTAAAACTACTCCCCATGTCTAATATGTGGAGATAGGTGTTTCTGTGAAATACTTCTTATTAATCTGGTTTTTAATTTCTACATGTTCTGATTGTCTGACTTGAGAGGCTCTCCCAGTAGTTTAGCTACCATGGCATAAGTCTCAGGATTAACAGAACATGCAAGTCCACCATCATTATCAAGGTCCTGCACACTTTAATTAAGGATAAGCATATAAAGATTGTAAAAATATGTTTATTCACCAGTAGATATCCTACAGTAAAGGTGGTTATGTAGGATTTTATATTTTAATTCAATTATTCACTAAATCTAATACTTTTTAAAACTTTCAATTAACTTATAGTATAAGTAAATATTTTTACAACAACATAGCAGGTTTGTATTAAAATACTATTAGGCATAACATTTTAATCAGTGGAAAACTTTCTTTCCTAATATATAAAAAGAAAACAGCTGGAAATTGTTCCTTAACTCTCCTAGTATTTTTGTAGATCTTAAAAATGTAACCTCTCCACAAGGGATAAAATGGGCAGTTATTTGATTGATTTGTTAGACAAATTCAATTGCAGGTAAAGGTATTCTACACTAATATAATCATAAATTATAGTTAAACCATTTCAGGTAGCCATATTTTTGGCTATTTAAACAAAAATTACTTTTTTTATTGTTTTTAATTTGCTTCATCTCATGCCAGTGAATAAAATTGAAAACTATTTTCTTCCTGATCATATCTCTTTTTAAAAATAATAATAAAAAAAGTATTTTTTAAATTGCACAAGAAAATGTTATACTTTAAAATTATCATATATTAATAATTTTCTTGCAAAAATGCTATTGGATGCTCCACCAAGAAATGAACCAATAATTAACACTGAAAGCCTTTAGAGGAAAAATTTTTATTATTTTGAAAATGATTTATTTAAATAAAATAAAGTTAAGTTATTAATTTGAAATATTAGAAAAAAAAAAATAAATATTTGTAAAACTGAAATTTTCAAGATGCAGGTATTTTATCAAAAGTGTCTCTTTAAATTTACAGTTGATTATATATCCAGTAATATATTTTTAGGTATACTAAGAACATTACTAATAAATGTTTTATAAAGTTCACCAAATGCTCAAATTTTTCTAAAAATTTAATACCATTCTTCCTCATATGAGTATGCAAGCTGAAATACACAATTTCAAATTTGCAGCTTAAATCATTCCTGAAATATAAAGAGAAATAAATCTACCACAGGGATGCAGTTGACTTCCCAGATAGTACTAGGTAAGAAATTTGAGGCTGCTTGGCCAGACTACATTTAAACACTACCAGCTCCTCAATACTGTTTCTCAGCCACTGAATAGTGGCTAATCTTACCAACAAAATAATCTCAAAACAATTCTGTTGTTAGACTTTAACAATAAAATTGCTGTTAGATGCTAATTAAGGACACATCCTGACTGTTCTTAACTGATTTAATGAAATTGTACTTTATATCCACAAACTTCTAGAATATTAACATAAACATCAAGAGACATAAAATCTTGGAAAATTCCTTTGTTTGACCAATAACAGTACTTTCTGTTTGTTGTGTGATCTTAATAGCTGGGGAAATAAAAGCTGAAAAAATAAATGAAACCAATAATAATCTAACATAAAAGTCTAATGTTTATCTACAAAAACAATTCACAATACTTATTATCTACTGTTATAAGAAGGTTTTAGTTTGATAAGTGATCATCATCAATTATCTTGTACACTTTACTTTCATTTTTAATTTGTAATTACATATTTGTTTCATGTTATGAAATGTGGTAAATGAAATAATTATATAAAAAGACATTTTATTTCTTAAATCTAATATTATGCTTAAAGAAACTAAAAAGTATCAACTAATATCTCATATCTTACATGTTTGACGAGATAAAATTAAATGATTGTAGTTAAGTATTTTTTAGTTTATTATATAATTTTTACTCACAGAGTTTTTCTTACTAGTCTTTTTTTCTTAAAATCTTTTTTTGACTTCTGTGAAATGAGCACCTTTTAACCTTTACGTGTTAGTAGTAAAATTTGTTGTAATAATACAGTTTTTACTTTTATTAATGTAATAACTTATGTTAAAGTTATAAAATAAAAAAAATATTTTATAGATTTGTGTACTTTTTCAGTTAAAAATCAAATTTTAACTTTATGTGCAATAAGGTAATTAAAAATTATAGCAGAGAACAATTTTTTTTTTACTTACAACTTTTCTTTTTTTACTTATCTCAACAGTTTAATTTTTATATTCAGATCAAAACTTCTTAGATTAAACTACATCAACAAAAATCTTTTTAACCCACAAATAGGAAGTTGTTGAGCAATAATATACCCCCACTATATACGTTATTTTATACGATGTGGGGGCTATCTCATAAGTGTATTATCTTTCCAGCAATTGTTTTTATATTCCTTAATGCTATATTGACCATGATTTTTGTTTTACTTATAGTTGAACATCCTTCACTCCAATACATCCATTTATGTAACTATTTTTCATGTATCATTTCTCTTTTTTTATTTAATGTTTATTTTTGAGAAATTTATTACAAACAATTCTATTTCTTTATTGCATTATTTATCTTTATATATATTTATAGCTTGATAAAAATTATGCTTATTCTAATATTGAGCGTCATGATAATGAATGAAAAATTAGTTGGATTAATCACAGATTCAAATCTATACCAGAGTACTATAAAAAAAAATTAATATATAAAAATTGACAATTTCCAGATTCAAAAGAAATTGCAGTAGGTGTAACCAAGAAAATGTATAATTCAACCAAGCTGTAACTATTAAAATAAGATTATTAGATGCACTTATTGTTACACACAATAGAAAAGAGTGGATTACAGCAGATAGAAATCTATGAATGGAAATGAGTTAAAGATATTAAACATATGACAAGATTCAACATTTTTTTTACTAACAGGAATGCTTTATTTGATTCGTGTGGATGACAGTATCACTTTTGTTCAAATTTGTAAACAAAAGCCAGTTCAATATGAATGTTTTTGAAGTTTATAAAAGATTTTTCCTTTTCTATGATGTATAAAATTTGATTCCAGAGATGACAGAAATTGTAAGAAAAATAAATAAGCTGGTATTTTTTAGGCTGTTTTAGTAAGTTTATTAAAAAATGTAACATTAACTGTAGTTAGTAAATGACAACATTTTTTTGCTGGAAAACTTGAAGGATTCCAAGGCTGGTGCATTATTATACAATGTATTAAAAAACAAACCAGATAGCTACAACTTTAAGTGATGCTTCTTAAACAATTAAAATTAACATAAATTAAAAAATGTGAATGAGAAATAGGACATATGTACATAAAGAAGGCAATAACTTCATTTGTGTTAAAATAAAGACAGTACCCGACCGGCTTGAAAGTTAACAGGAAAGAATAAATAAGTTTAAAATATATAAGTTTAAAGTACAGTATGGTATTAAAATTTACTATTAAATTAATACTAATTCATAATGAGCATAAAAAAGCAAATGTAAATTTAACTCTATATCCCTTATAATTATAAACTATGTTATTGGTAAAAAGAAAATGGCTTTTTTGGTTATGATGCTGATTATTTCACACTTCCTTAGAATTTATTGCTGAAAAAATTTCATCAGTAACAAGTAAATCTTCACAATAATATTTGTTAAAATTACAGGAGTGAAAAAAAAATTACATTGTAGACAAGAATCTTCTCATTCAAGGATTCACTAAAGATAGGATTGATTATGTATATAAACAAAATACTGAGAACCGCACTTCTGATTAATTAGTGTTAAGAAAACAGTTAGTTTTATGTTGCTGTCTTCCCTTGTATCAGCAGACTGTGTTTTGATTTTTTTATAGTGATGGGAACTTATGCATAAAGAAGTTCTTTAATTTTGATAAGAGCAAGTTCTAATACAATAGAAATCAGTTAAATTGATTATAGGTAAAGGACTGAAATGTATCTATAAGCACTTCTTTATTAATTTTTTAAACTCATTTGTAACATTTTTTCTTCTAGAAAAACTTCTTATCCATTTACCATTAAGTAAGAAATTTCTTTATAGTCATGTATATTTAAAAAGATGAGACTTATTAAAACTAATTGATTCAATAATCAATCCCAGAATTTAGTTGTCAAGTGATCTTTCATTTCATTATGATGGAAAGAGCTGAAAGATGGTCCACGTCGAACAAATATCTTTCTTGAATTTATGTGTTGTAAATGTCTGTAATTATCAACAAGTTTTGATTCATGTGTCTTCATTTGTCTGAATTTCAGCATCTATAAAATACACCAAAGAACAAATATAATCATAAAATCATATTTATCTATATATATATAAAAATGAATGTTTGTCTGTCTGTATGTCTCTTTGCCTTCCTAAACCGTTCATCCGATGGCAATCAAACTTTGGGGAATGGTTGGACGCATGCAAGGGAAGGTTTCTGAATTAGTTTGGACCCGCTAGGTGGTGCTGGTGTCGAGATATTTCGAAGAATTGTATTTATGGTCCGATTTGCCTCATTTAGAATACATGTTATTTACATGTAAAGAATTATCTCTGCAAAAAATGAACCTGCTAGATGGCGCTGGGGTTGAGATATTTAGAAAAATTATTTTTGTGGACCGATTTGGTTCATATTCAGAATATGAATATTAGTTACGTGAAAAGAAATATTATACAAACTATAATATTACAAAAGTATAAAAACTATACAAAAACAATACCCGCTAGGTGGGGCCGGTGTCAAGATATTTACGAAACAAACAAACTTTTTTATTCTATATATATATATATATATATATATAAAAGGCATGTTCGTATGTATGTCCGCTAAAGACCAAAACTAATGGACCGATTTACATGCAGGCAAAAGGGAAAAAGGAAAATGGGGAAAAGGTGGAAAGAGAAAAAGGGAAAAAGGAAAGTGGGAGAGGGGTGAGGGAGAAGGGTGAAAGGGAAAAGGGGAAGGAGAATAAGTGAAAGGTAAAATTTGTGAAGTTCAGTCTTTTAATTTTTTTTATAAAATTTTCAATTGTGTTCATTTAAACTCACTCTCTCTCTCTCTCTCTCTCTCTCTATATATATATATATATATATATATATATATATATATATAGCAATGGCAAAACACTGCAGGGTCTGCTAGTATATATATAAAAATTAATATTTGTTTGTTTGTCCTATATGTGTTCTTATACCAATCATCCAATTGCGATGAAACTTTGGTGAATTGTGCGCGTGCCCACGAATGTTTCTGAATTAGTTTGCACCTGCTTGGTGGCGCTGGGGTTGAGATATTTCAAAAAATTTTATTTATGGTTCGATTTGGCTTATATTCAGAATGTGTGTTACATGGAAAGAAATACTTCTGAAAAAATGGACCTTCTCGATGGTGCTGGGGTTAAGATATTTGGAAAAATTGTATGTGTGGACCAATTTGACTCATATTCAGAATATATATTAATTACGTGAAAAAAAATATATTTGCAAAAAAGGGAAAAGGAAAAAATCAAAAAGGAAAAGGTTAAATTTTGTGAATTTCTGTAATGTTCAGTTTTTTAATGTTTTATCAAACTTTCAGTTGTGTTCATTTAATTTAATTTATCTATCTATATATATATATACTCAAATCTAGCAATAGCGAAGCATTGCTGGGTCTGCTAGTATGTACATATATATATATATTTAAAAATAAGATATCCAACGGGAAACAATAAAAAGTTTATCAAACACCTACGTAAGATAAGGTATTTAAATTGTACTGATTAAGGCAGAGTGCTATAGAGAAGAAGAACTATTTCAGAGAAAAACATTTGGGTTAATGATGAAGTAAATTATGGAATTTTGAATGAAATGTATTAATGTACCACTGATAGCCAGACTTCAAATTATTGATGATTTCAGGAGTAGGTTGGCTCAGAAGTGGAGGGGGGACCAAGTGTTTTGATGCTTGGTAACAGAAACTTTCCTTCTGTCTTATCTCTTCTTTGTCCCATATCTAAGAAATATCATATCTAGGTTGTCATTTTGATACAGAAAATTATAGGAAAAATTATTACATATATTTTTCCATGTAATAGCAAGAAACCTTACTGTAAAATATTATAAAAATATGAAAACAGGTGAGTCACATACACACAAAAAGCAGATTAAGTACAAAAGATCAAATTAAGACAGTAACTCACTTCATTCATTCAGTCATAATAACAAGTAACAACAATAACTTTTAAAATGAAATTTACTTACTTGGTTGTAAGATATTGGTAGAGGATCTGGGAATACTATCCATGTAACGACTTCAGAACATGGTGGTGTTGTAAGGGAACCCTTATATGTATAAAAAACTTCCATATTCCTACCTAATATAGATGATAATGTAAATGATTTATTTGTCTGCACTGTATTACCTTCTTCTGTTAAATGTGGAAATTGTTCAATCATTGTATTAAGTGGTTTATAATCTTTTTCCCTCATCTGCAATTAAGAAAGTTAATAAATTGATTTTTATATAAATATTGCAAATTCAATCAAACCCATTTACTATATATTATTTTTCCTTATTTTACGACATTTATTGCTGCCCAAATACAGTTTTGTTATATTCTTACTCTAACAATTTACAGTGTACAGTATCTCAAACTGAATGTGTACAAGCCCTTCCCTTTTTTTATTAGCTGTTTTAAAATGTAAAATTTTTCAAAAATTCCTCCAAATATGTTGCTTGGAACTCATAAATCTAATTTAGCTTTTAAAATAATACCCAGAGCACATGTAACAAGATGCTTAACTATACATCTTGATTCTAATAAAAATGAATCAAAGTACTTGTATGCATCAGTGAAACTGTCAAATCATTGTGAAACAAAGATGGAATTATAAAAAGCATTGTGTCCATTTTGTTCTATGCAGGTAAAACATGGAGAAAAGTTGTGTTTTTGAAACTCAGGGCTTATGTGTTTGAAAAGAAATGTAGAGAAGAAATGGAGGTAAGTAAGGGATGGAGATTTATGAGGATAAAACAAGATATATCAAAGATGAAAAAGCTAAATATTATGCAGAAGATATGTAGGCTGAACTTTGATGGGCAAGTAATATCTTTCATAAGCCTCCTGACAGAAATTTTCACATTACATTCAAAGGATTGCCACCAAAACAGCAATCAAGAGAATGATTAAAAACAAAGAAGATATATGAGCTCCATAATAACTTGATGTCACTGTTTATGAAGGACTACTGGAGTGAGGAAGCTTAAATTAGGGACGGCATATTGTGAAGACAACGTATGATCTTCAAGATCTGTGAACACATAATAAGGTAATATTATATTAACCTCAAGATGAGATTAATAAATAATTTGTGAAATGACTGCAACTCTCACTAAGAAATGAACCTAAGTCTGCCTGATTTAAAAGCTTGCACCCCTACACCGACTAGCGCCAGTTCAACTCTACAGAAAAATCTTAAAAACGTGTTGGTCCACCCTCCAGTTACACACTAAAACAAATACAATTTAACAACAAATAATTTCTTAATTTTAATTCCTTTTAAAGTCTAAAAATCCACCCACACTCAATCTCTTTGTTAAATCTTTTTTTCAATGTGAAAACCTTACTATAAATTATTTTTTAATATTTTAAAATCATTTTTATTGAAGTCTGATGTAAACACTCAGATCATTTAATAATCAGGTTTGTTAAATATTTTGTTAGATTTAAATTAAAAAAAAAAAAAAATATTGGTGATTTAGTTAGATCCACAGAATCAAAAATCTTCCAAAAGAAATCATTCCTATGTATTTATATTTAAAAAGTAATCACATTCATAAATAGCTAATTATTCAAATTGTTTCATAAAAAAAAAATCAATCGTAAAGATTATATTAGCACTTGGCAATAGAATTCTTTACATGTTATCACAATAAAAATAGCAGATAAACTTTTTTTTAATTTAATAGCTAGTTGCATAAATTTATGAATTGTGAAAAAATGTTTAAACAAACATGAATACAGAAGAAAATCCCAGCATTTTTTTACAAATATTATTTTTACAAATCTTGCTATATGACAGTTAATCTCGTGATAAGATTTTGATCCATTTTCATCGCAGCTTTACTTATTTAAATTTATTTTCGGCTCTTCTATACGGCATTTTAACTGTCTTTTTTTCTATTACATGGAATCAATCATTAATAATTATTTGTAACGTATTTAAATATTATGTATTTACCTGAAATATAAATGCTAAAACAGCTAAACCATTTCGATGTCCTGAAGCTGCTTCCACATTATCAAAATGTTGTTTATAAAAAACTATATGCATCTCCAACGGAAATCTGTTTGAATTAATTCAAGCAAATCAGATTAGTAGAAAATGTTAATACAGTGCACCCTCAATTTCCGCATATAATGAAATCGCGTAAATTGAGACTCACATTTAAGGCAGAAATACAGTTTAGGTTCTTGTTAAGTTACACAATAAATGATATATAAATTACTGTACTTTATTTTACTGTTTTATTATCGCAGTATCATTGTATTATTTTAATATTACAGTACAATGTATGTATGTATGTATGTAAATCGCTTGAACCAGCCCTTACTAGCATTAAAACTGAAAGTGAATGATCTATTAGTAGAAATTTCAGATTCATTACCTATTTTACTGGACACCCTGTGATAAAACCGCAAAGCCTTTTCTCGAATTAAAGCTGAACTTAATGAGTATGCTTTTGAGTTTGATATTCAATCCATGTTATTAACAAGTTTTCGATTTTCTCCAATATTGGATTTCGCGTGTACAAAACGACCTAGGCACAAACCGGTACACTAGCCGCGATACTTTGGCATATTTTGTCATTAAGCCGTATTGTACGCACAGACGATTCATTTAAGTTAAACTTTCTAGCTCTAGACGCCACAGTATCTTTGTTATTTAGACAATTTTATTTTTTTCTAATAACGATAAAACATTTTTTTTGTTTCTTAGGTTTTATCACAGTACGTAAAGGAACAGTACAGTACAAAAAAATAATAATATTCTTAGGAACACAGTTGCAAAACATACTAAAACTCGATAACAGTAACGGTAATGCAGTGTTCTTGTACAGAGGCACAGGTAGTGCGTCGTAGTTTATGTTAAACTGCGAATGAACGATGATTGTGAAACCAGTGCACTGATCATTACAATGACTCATAAACATTTCGTCTTAGTACACGATAAATGTGCGGATGTTAATCTTGTAATTGGCTGCACTACAGTATTTTAATCAGTTTTACTAAATATGATAGTGACCGGATTTTCGTGAATAATTTTCCTAACTTATTCAAACGCGTATAACTGAAATCGTGAAAAGAAATTATGCTTAAGTTGAGGGTGCAATGTATTAATTTATTTTTAATATTATATAAAATATTTTTATATAATATAAAATTGTTTAATGTAATACTAGACACCGAGACCTAGGAAAATATTTATACAGTAATGATTCGTTAATCAACATGGCAAAATGTGGTTTAAACTTTTATAAAAAGGACAAGTCCAAAAACAACCCACTTAATGTAGATGGAAATTGGCTTCTAAAAAATCGTTATAGAATAAGATTTAGTTTCTTCATCAGTGTGTTGAAGAAACAGCTGCTACTGATTTTCTGTCATCTCTAATGAAATAATTGATCTTATTTCCAAAAAGATCTTGTAGATATTTCAAAACATTTAGAAAGTAAGTCTTTTTTTACTGTTTACTTTTTGTACAAGATGCAAACAGTAATGGATCGGAATTTTAACTTCTTAACTGAGGAAGACATTTTTTTAATTCTTGCTTTGATATCAATTAATAAAGAAGATATCTAACATGCAATTATTTTCTTAGTATCTTTTACACCTGGCATAATCAATTATGAAATAAACCAGTTCATTGTTTAGATGTTATTTATTTTTAATTTAATAATCTAGGACCCCAGAATACTAGTAGCAAGAATTATTTTGTAAACATCATGGCAAAGTAAATAGAATCACTCTCTCATTTGGAAGGTTTTGCATTCATATTCTGGTTAGTCATAGCATTTTAACTTGCTATCTGTAATGAAATCACCCCCAAAAAAATTTCTGAAGTGTTTCATGCAACATTAGTCTGAAAATCTTAATTATAATACAAAGAAAATCTAAAAACTCCTATTAGGGTTCCCTTTCTTCTCAAAAAATGGAAACTATTGTTTTTTCACCAGTAACACTATAAATATTAAGTGTTTGAGAAACTTTGTTGGACTGTTTCACTGCTTGAGTTACAATAATTCAAATTGGAGACTGATTTTGTAAACTTTCATATTACAGCAATCATTATTCAGCTGTGTGCACTTCTAAAGAGTGAAGGAACTGGCCATCGACCACATAACTTCGTCATCTACAATGGTCAAACCGAACAGGTTAGAAATGTTCAACTTTACATACATAACTAATGTGTTAAATGTAAAATTAACATAAACAAAAAACTGATGAAAGTAAAATAAAATATAGATTAATCTTTTCTTCATTATAAATAAGTTTCATAGTTTATATTATGGTAATAATAGGTGTAAAAGAATAAGATTATTTATAAATAAATAATTTATTGGGAAAAAATAAATGAAAAATGTACCAAAATATTTTATTAGTGAAATTTCTGATTATAATCAATATGAATTATTTGAAATTGCTGGAGTTATGAACCCAAAATTTATTTTATTTAAATAAAATACATTTTACAAAAATTAATAAGCTTTTCTAAAAGAAGAAAAAACATTACAACTTAAATTTGTGTAATACTAACTCGCACTAAAAAAAAAGATCAATGTTTTGTTTATATCAATTTACATAAGTACCTTATTTGGCAGCTTAAATAAAATAGTAAAGATAGAGGAAAAAATACCTGACATGACTTATTACATGTTCACTTCCACGGCAGTTTGTATCCCCCCAATGAAAATGTAACATCTCCATTTTGTAAGTTGCATCTAATAAAGCACCAAATATACGTACACTCCCACCATCACTTTCTGGTAATTTTAGTTGAACTACGAACAAAAACAATGACATGTGGTAAAATAAATTGTTTAGATTTAGATTAAGAAATAGTAAGAATTCTCTCAAACTGTCTTAGCCAAAAACTCACAGTTATTGTTACATTTCTATATTTCAGTTGAGCCCTAATTTTATGCCCATTACTTTGCACAGGGTAAGTCTATGTCCTATATTCACTGGAAGTCAGGTTGAATGGTTTGTAGTTAAATTGGATACTTTCACATACCATTCAAGGATGGTTAAGGCTATGCTTTTGAAAATTCTGTACCTCTGTTATCAGGTAGCTCTTTAAGTTTTAAAGTTAAATAGTTTTAGTTGCATGATATATTTAACCTGGCAAAAGGAAAATCATTGATCATTAATCATATTTCTCTCATCCTTGGTAAAAATTCCACCTTCTCAGGGACTGTGGACAGGACAAGCACCTGCAGCCTCAAAGTGGGCCTTGAGCTGTTCTTTAAGTAGGAATGTGTACCTTCTGCCATGATTTCTCAATGGATAGATCATTCTTTTCACTACTCATCGTTTTCCTTATTTTGGACTCTGAGTATAGATAGTGCTCTGCTGTCTATGCTGAGGTCTGTAGAGCTAACAGAGCTTTCATTCCTAGTATGATCTGAGGAATGATTTGTCTGTGGAATAATCTGTGACTTTTTTTTCTTTCTGACAACTCTACAATAAGGTTTAGGCCAATTAGGAAATTGAGTCTATTAATTCCTCCTAAAATGCAAATACAGTTTACATTTGTATTTCCTTACCATCATACCTGAATATTCTTCTTTCAAAAGTAAATTGTTTTTAACCAATAATCTTCTCATCTCAGGGCTATGCAAAAAATAATACATTTAGCAATCTTTCTGAATGATTTCACAAATATTTAGTAAGTAGCAGCTTTCAAGTAAATTTTTTTCCATTATTTTAAGGATTTTATTCAGTAAGTAAATATACAGCCCTTCTAATTTCAAATCACTGAATAACATAAAGAATTTCTTAAACCTCCATTCTGGCAGTACTTGTTATTCCACTTTTCATATCACAGACTAGCTAGCTGAATTTTTATACTATAACCATGCAGTGGTTATGATGGTAAACACAAAACACAATAAGTATAATCATTAATGAAAACAACTTTTTAAATGCCGAACAAGTCAGTAAGTTTCATTCTCTTAAATCATAATGATTCCAGATCATATTTTAGGGAGTAACAGCTTAAAAACAAGTAATAATACGAGGTAAGGATAAGATTACAATGGTCAAAGTAAAGTTTAATAAACATATTTCCTTTGATCACATCTATCTACATACCAATAGAATACATTAGATAGAGTTTCTTTTCACAAGATTTATGTAGGAATGTAATGGAGTACACCATTACATGTAATTTGATATGGAAGCCATTAATTTATTTACTATGCGCGATTTAATAAAGGAATGTTTGCTGAACTTGAATCTACATATTATTGATTAAAAAATCTAGTGATTTAACCATTGGTCTATCTACCTGTTTATATAGATAAAAAGAAACAGCATACTTATGAATACTTCCACATACAGCATTTGACAAGAGCATACTTATTATTATTAATACATCATATGACAAGAATTATTCTTAATAATAATGACAAAAGTAATTACCAGAATGCCCATTGTTGGTCATAGTGAGAGGTTTCATCAGAAAATTATTAAATCCAATCATTTCTAAAGCAGGTATTGGCATAGGTATTGTTAGGTTTGAATCTATGTGTATAGGTGATTGATGTTTACCACCACATTTTGAATTTGGAAGTAATGCCCATTGCTTTTGCACTTTAACATAAAACAGAACATGTAAATAGTTTTTAAACATTTTACATATACTAGAAAGAAAAATATAATTAACCCTAAGTAATTACTATTACATACTTACATTTAAATAATAAATTATGTTTCTCAATGTCAATTATTTAAAGACTATGAGAACTAATGACCTAACCATGTTGCAGCTTTTCTTCTAATGCATGGACATATACTATAATTTATTATTCACCAGTATTACATAATCTTCACTGATCTCCGTGGTGAAAAGTAGCTTCTTTGCCTTTACTCAAAAGGGTTCTAGGTTCATATTCCAGTCAGGCTTAACATTTTTCATTTGCTACAAAATTCATTTCTCATCCATCACAAAAAAAATAAGTTTAACTGTAAACAGGCATTATCTTGTTAGTACATGTTTAAATGAATTATCTCTTTTTTAAAATTTAACATTTGTTAAAATATTAAATTCACAAAATAATAATAATTAACATAAATATTACACAATCTACAACAGGGGCTCGGATGATCAGTTTATATTACTTAAATATTTCCACTCACTACATTACCTACTCCAAGAGCAAGTAAGACGTATTTGTTTAGGAAGCCTCCTATTCTCAAATGGGTCTTTAATTTCAGTGGAAAAGTGACTTCTGTTACAGTCACTTTAAAAGATTAAAGTCTTTGACCAGATAAGTTAGTTTGGAGTAATTTTTGTATAAAAGGAGAAATTTCATAATGTATTAGATAAAGATATTAAAATTTTCAGGATTTTTAACCTGAACAAAGAAAGTAAATCTAAAAACATTTGAGAATGTCAGTATTTCTCCTCACTGTTTATTAAAATGATTGATTATTTGTAACCAGGAATCTCCAAATATCTTATGCAGCTTAATATAATTAGTATTCATAAGCACCTGTATCCCTTGTTCACATATTTAACTTGTTACATTATAGGATTATCAGTCAAAAACTCATTTTACCAATATGCTTTTTTAACAACTCTCTTCTCTAATTAATTCCTCTCCGTTTATTTATTTCTTTTTGTGGAATTAAAATCTGTTTTTATTAAAAAATATTCTGTAATAAGTAATTATTTACTTAATACATTGACTGTGATTTTTTTTTTATGCATATAATTCTATTGTTCAGTGTTCATGTTTCCACTGGTGTGTTATAGGATGTAACACACCTATCTTGTAAGCTTTCATCTCTTCTGGCATTGACAGTCACTCATAGAACTATTTCTATTAATTAGCAGTATCATAAGCCATACAAATGACTATCTTGTTTAGGCTCCATCCATACCAATCCTATACATCCGATATCACACCAAAATGTCAGAAATTTTACGTTATTTTACCAACTATCTAGAATATGTATAATACAAAAGAGAAATTGAAGAGAGAAGTTTTGTTTTGCACCCAACATGTTAATTAATTCTTAAGTTTAGTTTTTTTTAAAAATGTAACATTATTTTTAAAAAGCATGGAATTAAGTTTCTAGAAGGTATTTTCAGAGCTATTGTATTTATAGAGCTATTGCTCCTTTATGAATTGAATTGCAGGACAACTGTTACCTGAATGAATGCTATCTGCATCTTCACAGATAAAGGAGCCATTACTGAAATACACATCTGTTATTTATTATTATTAATCATCTATAACAACAAAATATCAATAATCTATATCACAGTTAAATAAAAATCTTAACCAATGACTATGTGTTGTTTCATCAGTTTTTTAAATGAAAAATATTCTTGTAAAATAAAGTCTTTTAATTGAAACAATATTTTTGTATGATTCTTGCTATTATGTAGAACATTTATTGTTAGAACACATTGATTTTAGTTAAAATTATAAGTTTTGAAGGTAACAGCAACAGAACAATGGTTTAATTTATTCTAACTCCAACAAAATTATATTAAATCATATTAGATGGTAACAATTATGTTTTAAAGTATCACAAGAAAGTTTTAAGCTCATATGTGAAAAAGAAATAGTTTACTATTTATGGTTTCATTAAAACTAACTACAGTGGTCTTAAAACTAATAATAAACATTGAATAAGTAAAAATAATAAAATCCCATTAATATTTTTTTTATATATAATTCATAAATTTTAAACGATTTACATTCTGAAAAATTTTTAAACAAGAAAATTGTTCTCAGGTTCATCTATACTACAATTGTTTTTTTTTTATGAAAAGTAATTCATCCTATATTTCACGTACTACTCAGATAAAATGTTTGAAATAAAAGTATTTAAATTTTACAATTTTATAAACGCGCATGCGCGCGCGCACAACCACACACACACACAGAAGTCTTAAATGCATACCTCATTTATAAGAAAAAGTATGGATTTATTAAGAAATCATGAGTAATGAAAACAATTTTTGGAATTTTAAAAGAGATTAAATAAAAAAAAAAAAGATAACAATAACTGCAAATTAAAATTACTAAGTAAGCTTTAATCAATTTTTTTTTAATTATTAGTACTTACAATACTTTTGTGCAGAAAATTATTAAAATGACACATAAATTGTACTCAACCCATATCTTTTGACGTCATTTGTTCTCTAACAGAATAAATAGAACAAATGATAATTTATTTTAATTACTGATAAAATGAAGAGTATCTAAATACAATGCAAGTAGGATATTACTGTAATTAATTAGTAGAAAATAACAAAAATTACAGAATACATTATAACAAAATAATTAATTCATTGAGGTTTTCCTTATTTATTTGATTCTACATACATTTTTTTTAAATAAGTGAATTCCAAAATATTATGAACAAATAATCAGATACTGTTTCTTTGTTATTTATCAGTAAAAATATACATTTTGTTGGTTTGTCAATCACAATGTGCTTTATATGCAGTCACACTGTAGGCTTCACTCCTTGCCAACAACTACTGTTTGATGCCCTCATTTCCATTATTATTTAAATTTCACTGAAAAGTTGCAGAAAATGTTTTGTCATAATTTATGTATGTTTTAATAAAAGATATTTTATATTTATGATATATATTACAATAATTTTATTATGTTTGTTCAAATTTGAATGTTTTTATAAAAAAAGCAACTTATCTGTTTGCTACCTGTACTGTGTTCTCAGGTGGAAAATTGATAACTAGATTGAATTTTTATGTCCTGAGAATTTCCAGTAGATCTATGGAAGTGTTTATCTCACCTTTTTCTACTACAAGGTGCAGATAAAAATTCCCCAATGAATCATATGGTTTATTTACATAATTCCCTTAAGAGAGATATTGACTTATTTTTTTATAGATATGATATTTTTAAGTTTGGATGTACTAAAAGTTGAAGATTCAGTCATATCTCTGTTGTGAACTTGGACAAAATGGTAAACTATCTCGATCAATCTGAAACAGACAGCCCCTCTACGGATTGATTACCTCCTTTCTCTTCTATCCCCTTTCCTTATCCTTCATTCCTTCTTTGCACAAATGCCAAGGGGACTGGATCAACTGTCCTCTTTCAATCAGTGGTGCAATGCTGACACATTTGGAAATCAACATGGTAGACACTTGTTTAGTGAGCTAGTACAGTTGTTTAGTGTGAACCAACAGAAATGTGAAAACCCTTATTTACTATCCAAAGGTCGCATGAAAAGTCCAACTGCTGGCAAGTGAACATTAGGCCAAGCCTGCTGCTAGGAGTCAAGCCTACATTCTTATTCCTAATCAATCACTAAAAAAAAAAATTCTTTTGAGCATTTATCACATTTTGCCTGTTTCTATTAATAATTTAATGGCCTTATATATATATATATATATATATATATATATATATGTATATATTAAATTAATTTTAAACCACCAAAACACAATAAATAGAGATAAGTTATTTTGTTTACCATATTAATCCCAAGAATCAATTTTCATGGGATCCTGCATATTTGGTTGGTACTTAGTTCTAAAATTACATTAAAATAAATTGTTTTTATAATTTGTGAATTTTGAATTGGCTGAAAATGTTACATATGCAAATTCTGCTGTTCGGTACTGGAATTATGTAATATTTAAAATGTCACAATATAATGTCATATAAAATATCCCTTTATTAGTTCTTTTCAGTATTACCTTGCACTTTTTTATTTGATAGAATTTTTTCTTTTTCTTATTAACAAATATTTATTTCTTAAAGATCCTATATGCTTAAAAAAAAATTATATATATTTTAAATCACCTCGTATCTCTTATTGTATATTGATGCTCTATCAATTTTTTTTTCAGACTTAGCTTTTGGTTCTTAATCTACAATTGACCCATACGTAATCATGTATAGGCTATTATTATTATTATTATTATTATGTGTAGGCTATTATTATGAAACTAAATTCAGTAGATTCAGGAAATTAAAAATGAATGATTTATTTATATAAAACTTTCTTAGTTATGTATTTCTTTTCTTTACAGATTTTAGGTGTAGTAATCAGGAGGCTTCTAAATCAATCAATCTTAATTATCAATTATTTTTTTAGTTAGGATATAATTTTTTTCCAAATATTTTATCCACTTTTTCATCTTTCTTATTAAAATATATGTGTATATTAATATGTGACCATTAATATAACAAAATAATAATGTAATTATTAATTGTACTTACTGCCTTTAGAATATGAGAAGTTAACTGTATTTGCATTTGAACCAGGTGGTAATCCTGTAAATAAATTTAATGTTTAAAAAACAAATATACTAATATAAAAACATTTTTTTCTGAAACTGGTTTGGAATGTTGAAAATGCATAGGAAAGTTTAAAAAAAGGGTAAAAAATAACATTGAAATAAAAAAATTTTATAATAATAAAAGATAGAATCATTGTAATAAGGATAAAATCAAAACCTAAACCGACAACGATTGTTAACGTTTATATGCCTACAAGCGCCCATGATGATGATGAGGTAGAGTGTGTATACGAAGAGATTGATGAAGCAATTAAACACGTAAAAGGAGATGAAAATTTAATAATAGTTGGAGATTGGAATGCAAGCATTGGAAAAGGCAAGGAAGGAAATATAGTGGGTGAATACGGGCTGGGCAAAAGGAATGAAAGAGGGGACCGACTTATAGAGTTTTGCACAAAGTATAATTTAGTAATTGCCAACACCCAATTTAAAAATCATAATAGAAGAATATACACTTGGAAAAAGCCAGGCGATACTGCAAGGTATCAGATAGATTATATCATGGTTAAACAAAGATTTAGAAATCAACTCGTTGACTGCAAAACTTACCCTGGAGCAGACATTGATAGCGACCATAATTTGGTGATAATGAAATGTAGATTGGGGTTTAAAAACCTGAAGAAAAGTTGTCAGATGAATCGGTGGAATTTAGAGAAGCTTGAGGAAGAGGAGGTAAAGAAGATTTTTGAGGAGGACATCGCAAGAGGTCTGAGTAAAAAAGATAAGGTAGAAAATGTAGAAGAAGAATGGGAGAATGTTCAAAAGGAAATTCTTAAATCAGCAGAAGCAAACTTAGGCGGAATAAAGAGAACTGGTAGAAAACCTTGGGTTTCAGACGATATATTGCAGCTGATGGATGAACGTAGAAAATATAAGAATGCTAATGATGAAGAAAGTAAAAGGAACTATCGGCAATTAAGAAATGCTATAAATAGGAAGTGCAAACTGGCGAAAGAAGAGTGGATTAAAGAAAAGTGTTCAGAAGTGGAAAGAGAAATGAACATTGGTAAAATAGACGGAGCATACAGGAAAGTTAAGGAAAATTTTGGGGTACATAAATTAAAATCTAATAATGTGTTAAACAAAGATGGTACACCAATATATAATACGAAAGGTAAAGTCGATAGATGGGTGGAATATATTGAAGAGTTATACGGAGGAAATGAATTAGAAAATGGTGTTATAGAGGAAGAAGAGGAAGTTGAGGAGGATGAAATGGGAGAAACAATACTGAGATCTGAATTTAAGAGAGCATTAAAAGATTTTAATGGCAGAAAGGCTCCTGGAATAGACGGAATACCTGTAGAATTACTGCGCAGTGCAGGTGAGGAAGCGATTTATAGATTATACAAACTGGTGTGTAATATTTATGAAAAAGGGGAATTTCCGTCAGACTTCAAAAAAAGTGTTATAGTTATGATACCAAAGAAAGCAGGGGCAGATAAATGTGAAGAATATAGAACAATTAGTTTAACTAGTCATGCATCAAAAATCTTAACTAGAATTTTATACAGAAGAATTGAGAGGAGAGTGGAAGAAGTGTTAGGAGAAGACCAATTTGGTTTCAGGAAAAGTATAGGGACAAGGGAAGCAATTTTAGGCCTCAGATTAATAGTAGAAGGAAGATTAAAGAAAAACAAACCAACATACTTGGCGTTTATAGACCTAGAAAAGGCTTTCGATAACGTAGATTGGAATAAAATGTTCAGCATTTTAAAATAATTAGGGTTCAAATAAAGAGATAGAAGAACAATTGCTAACATGTACAGGAACCAAACAGCAACAATAACAATTGAAGAACATAAGAAAGAAGCCCTAATAAGAAAGGGAGTCCGACAAGGATGTTCCCTATCTCCGTTACTTTTTAATCTTTACATGGAACTAGCAGTTAATGATGTTAAAGAACAATTTAGATTCGGAGTAACAGTACAAGGTGAAAAGATAAATATGCTACGATTTGCTGATGATATAGTAATTCTAGCCGAGAGTAAAAAGGATTTAGAAGAAACAATGAACGGCATAGATGAAGTCCTACGCAAGAACTATCGCATGAAAATAAACAAGAACAAAACAAAAGTAATGAAATGTAGTAGAAATAACAAAGATGGACCACTGAATGTGAAAATAGGAGGAGAAAAGATTATGGAGGTAGAAGAATTTTGTTATTTGGGAAGTAAAATTACTAAAGATGGACGAAGCAGGAGCGATATAAAATGCCGAATAGCACAAGCTAAACGAGCCTTCAGTAAGAAATATAATTTGTTTACATCAAAAATTAATTTAAATCTCAGGAAAAGATTTTTGAAAGTGTATGTTTGGAGTGTCGCTTTATATGGAAGTGAAACTTGGACAATCGGAGTATCTGAGAAGAAAAGATTAGAAGCTTTTGAAATGTGGTGCTATAGGAGAATGTTAAAAATCAGATGGGTGGATAAAGTGACAAATGAAGAGGTATTGCGGCAAATAGATGAAGAAAGAAGCATTTGGAAAAATATAGTTAAAAGAAGAGACAGACTTATAGGCCACATACTAAGGCATCCTGGAATAGTCGCTTTAATATTGGAAGGACAGGTAGAAGGGAAAAATTGTGTAGGCAGGCCACGTTTGGAGTATGTAAAACAAATTGTTGGGGATGTAGGATGTAGAGGGTATACTGAAATGAAACGACTAGCACTAGATAGGGAATCTTGGAGAGCTGCATCAAACCAGTCAAATGACTGAAGACAAAAAAAAAAAAAAATAAATACTTTTTTCTCTAAAGTTACAAATTTTACAAATGAAAATACATATGCTTTATACATTTTTAAAAATAATTAGCATATTTTTGTCGTAATTTATTTCTCTTTGGGGAGCACAGATGAATATGTTTAAAAAATCGTTAAATTTATTTAAAAAAATTCTCAATTCATTTACATATAAAAGATTAAAATAAAAACTGATTTAACTTTAGTCTGATGAAATAGTCTACATAATAGTATAACACTCATAACAGGAAACAAAAATAATACAGTAATATATATTAAGTACATTGAATGTTTATTAATTTAATCTGTTGCTATGTTGCATACTGATAAAATATTTATTAATGGATGCTTTTACTTACTGGAAGTATACAAGCATTAGGTGAAGAAGAAGATTATTTTCTCATCCATCCGTCTTTTTTGTTTTTTAATAACAGGCTTACATCTAAAAGAGACATTGTGGTCTTTTGATAAAATTTTTTATACACATATATATATATATATATATATATTTATATCACATAAAAATGTGATGATTTTATAGACTCAAATTTCAAAATGGTGATCTCATTAACATGACTATAATTTAAATCAGTAATATAGTTAAATCAGTATGTTTTGTATGTTGTGGTTCACAATACAAACAAAAAGCAACAATCAAATCATAACCTGTGCTGCAACCTTTCTAGCAATTGCCACCAAACAGGAGAGCTATAATATGTAATTTTATATACATATATTTAATTAAGAAATAAAGGTCACTGTAGCTATTGAAATGACTGCTTATATCTGAAAAAAAATTGTTAGTCAGGCTTTTATTATTGGTGCTCGTGTTTTGTTCCTGTGTTAATAAAATTATATTGCTACCTTGAGTCATTTTACTTTATTATTTTTTGTTTTATTTTTGAACATTAAGCTTTGTAATTACAGTTATTCATCAGAGAAACATTTCTATCTGTCTTTGTTTCATTTCTTGTGTGTGCCAATTACAGAAATTTTAGTTGTTCAATGAGTTTTTATAATCATTGTAAAATATTTGTAAATTTTTTTAAATAACAAGTAAAACAATGTTTTATTAGATAAATGTAAATAGTTTTATTATGAAGAAAATGATACTCCATTTGTTTAACTGTAATTTCAAAATAAAAAAAAATAAAAATAAAGATTTGCAGAAAACTCTATACCCAATTTTGACATGATCACCATACTCACTTTAATGTGGCTATGGAAAATAAAATTTAAAGAGAATTTTTAAAAACATAGATAAAATAAAGTATAACTTTTATGAAAGTAATGAAATAAATTGCTTCTCATTTTGGGATCAGAATATAATATAAACGCCAAAGCTACTTTAATTTTAATAACCCTTTAAGTGATGGAGAAAAATACAAAAAAAATTTTAATAAAAATTAAAAAAGTTAGAGCCAAAAAACAAAAAAACAGAATTTATTTATTTTTTCTGAAGTGGGTAATAAATTTTAAGAAAAACTTTCCTAAAAAATATTCATAAATAGGTTAAGCTTAACAAATTTAATTAAATAAAGTTTATTCCAAATCTAACAACCCCTTTAACGAGGCTAAAATAAGAAAAAGAAACTATTCAAAAAATATTTTCTACTTTTTTAGAACTGCAATCAATTTTAGATTATAACCTCAAATATTAATTTTAAAAAATTTACAATTATAAAATTGGAAACATTTTTTGATAAATGAAGTATAAACCACAAAGGATTTCTGAAAAGTATTTAAACAGAAGGGAAGTAGAGTAAAGGAACAAAAAACATACATTTCAATTTTATGAGGTGAGGACTGTTTTTTTTTTTTTTTTTTTTATTATTTATAAATGCATTGAACATAAAAAATTTACTTTAATAAAGTAACTGAAGAAAATCAGAATTGATTTGTTTTCAGTATCCCCAAACCCCTTAATAGATTTTGAAAAAAAATTAATATGATCAATGCCCTATATATAAAAATATTTAAGCCAAATTTGAAGAAAATCAATTTGGTCAATACCTCATTTTTAATGTGATCTCCATACTCTCCCAGGAGAGTAAAAAGAGATAATTGATTTTAAAAAAGAAATTTTAGAATATGAAACAAAAATTAATAAAAGAACAAGTTCTTAAAATGGTACACAAAAAATGTAGAAATTCAGTGTAAATAATAAATACATGATAATTTTACAAAAAGAAAAAAAAGGTGGGGAAAATTATCCTATATTTATTACATTTAATTTTGTAAATTTCTCATTTTATTCCTTTTATTGTTTGTAAAATTTCATTTTAATATTCTGGATACACCAACAAATTTTTTTTCTAGATAAAGCAGGGATATTGAAAAGCAAAGGAACAAGGAGAGAAGTATCCAATAATAATACAGGAAATCTTAGTAGCAGGGATTAGAAAAAAGATGCAAAGGAGTTACAACTGTAAGCTAGGGTACATAAAGCTTAAGACTAGTTCAACTAAGCTAACATAAGCGAAAGTTTTAGGATTGCATACAACACTTGATAAAGCTCAAAATTATTTTTAAAAAAGAAAACCGAGTTGTAGAAAATGCACATTAGATAAGATTATGAATAAATAAAGATAATTTTGATAACAACTTTATCTAGTATTTTATGATGTACTAAACTAAAAAGTTCAATAAAAGATTAAAAAAGTTATTTCTAAACATACAAACCAATAAATAAAGATGAAGCAATAAAGAAAAATTGATATGCATTTAAATCCATCATCAAGTTTCTTATTTAACCTGCAATGAGAAAAAGTAAAACTTAAATACTATAGCCAATAACAATATGTAAGTGTAATAAGATATGTATAATAACTTAATAAGAATTCCAAATCTACTTTATCATTTTTTTAAATTTATAAGCAAAAAAAGAAACAAATCAGAGGATGCAAGGTCATTAAATAATTCATCCTGACATATTTCATGACTGTTTATGTCATGATTAATGATTAATTTTGGTTTGAATATTTTGGATGATAAATAAGTTTTGTTCATCATTGTATTTTAATGAATGATAATTTGTGTACCATTACTAAATTTAAATTTTATCACTTGACTTTATATATAATTATCACTTATCTTTAAGTTGAATAATTAAACCGAATTTTCTGACATATAAAAGCACTTTACTCCATTGACGAATCCACTTCTACACACCACTTTATTGAAACAAGTCCCTTCTCAATACACGCGCGCGCGCACACACACACACCACACCATTATAGTATTTTATGATCTTAAATGAATTTAGTTAAAAAAATTTTAATGATGTAAATTTTTCTCATATAATTGGCAATGATATTAATTTAAGCATATAAACTTTTACAACAAACCAAACCAAATCTACGTATATAATATTTATTAACCAATATTTCATAATAACTTATTACTTGCTTTTCTTTAACTCACAATGTTTTTCATGTTGGTCCTCAAATCTTGTATCCTTAATTTAATATACTTCCTGACAGTGCCTATTGATGAAATTTTTCACAATTACTAAGGTCAGCTAACAATACGGTATTCCACCATTAGTTTTGGAAACATCTCCTCATACGGGGGTAAATTAAGGGTGCAGAGGTAATAATTTAACATATTTCCTGACATTGCCTATTGATGAGATTTAATATATATAAATAAATGTACATTATTATCTGCACAATATTTTTTGTTTGTTTAATTTTTCTAAAAGTTAAAAAAGTTAAAAAAATTTTTAAAGACTTGCTTCAAAATTGGGTTTGGTTTGTCATTGACCAAAAAACTATTTTTATAGCTTGATGTATTCATATATATATATATATATATATATATATATATATATATATATATAATAAATTTTAAAATGTTTTAAATATTTTTTATTAATAAACAATTTTTACGAAATAAAAGTATAAAGCTATAATTTAATGTGTAAATGTGAAAAAAATAAGAATTATTAAAAAACATCACTGAAGATGGGCTTAGCCCCGAAAACGTTTTAACATGAAAAAGTAAAGGTAAGAGGCTGAAAAAATATTATATTTATATAAATGCCAAAGGATGAAACTAGACAACCTGAACAACTAAAAATATTTGTATATTTTTAGTTGTTTGATTGTTTAGCACCACACATAAAAGCAGAATATTAAATAAACAAACATAATATAAATAAATCACTTACATTAAAAACAACAAAAATCTTCCAAAATCAAATCCAAATAACACACCACATTCAGAGTTCAACAACAATTTAACACTTTCAGCTTCTTCAAATTAAGCTTTGAAGAAGCTTAGTTTAGAGCAAAATATAGCTCAGATTTGACTATTTAAATCCTATAACTTTCATCTTAAATTAAATTATACTGTAGTTACATTTTAAACGTTCTCATTTAACATGGTGTCACAGATATAAAATTTGAAGATTCTCGGTACAATTCCCAGTAAAGTCTGGATTTATATGTAAGATCTGATTTCTTTTCAGTGATTCCTGATTATTACATGAAGGTGTTACACATTACAATTATTTTATTTTTAATAATTTACAAAAAGTAATAATAACTTGCTTTCATGTAATTTTACCTCTAGTTTGAATCTTTTTCAATGTAATTATAATATTTTCCTTAACTGAAGGTACAAGTAAGTGACAGAATTTACATACCTGAAAAGAATAGTTAGCAGATAAAAATAATATTCTGTTGGTCTGATTGGCTGAAAAATAATTACATTTTTGGTGAATTAATAAAATAAAAATGATGAGGTGGATAAAAATTTTATAAACTTCAACAACCAACTTTAATTATACAAGTTTTTCCTTATAAAAATTCATAGATTAATGCTCAAATGGATAACTGGGATTATAAAAGAAATACGAGGAAAAAAATATGAACCTTACTTACAGTTATGCAACTTAAGATGAATCACTGAGGAAAATACAGAATTAAATGATTTCACTCTTAACATTCACTGCACTGTAAGGAAATGCCAGTAATATTTTTTCAATATATCATTAACGTAACCAGCGTGCAAATTATATTTTTTATACTTTCATTCTAAACACTCTGTCATGAATATCTTATTAGTGTAAAGATTTAATCTGTATACTGTACACCATACATTTAAAAGATATATTTATAATTTGTATAAGTGTGTGTGTTTTAGAATATTAGACCTTGAATTTAACCATTTTAAAAATATTGATTTCAAGGAAACATTAACATTTATAATTACTATGAAAGGAGAACTTAGTTTTGGCATAAGTTTAATAATCTATTTTAAGACAAATATTAGTTACTATAACATATAATCATTAATAAACATAGGCAATAGTTTTTTCATGTATTAATATGCAGCAGATTATGGAGGGAAAGAAAATTAATTTTTAACACTGTAAGTTTTTATCACAGTACTTACATACTTACACCAGAGTAATAAAAATGTCTCACCTGTCACAATAAATCTCATTATAAAGATTTGACCTTCATCAAATAACTACATAAGTCGTGAAATATACGAATGTGTTTAAATTAATATATTTAATTAAGTGAAAATAAAACTACATTTGAACAAATTACTATTTAAAAAGTATTATTATTAGAGCATAAAAAAAATATTATTTTACTACTTTTCACAGATTAAAACAATATTTATGCATTTCAGCATTTAACAATGATAAGGTCTGTTTGCCTATTCACTAATATCATAGGAACAGTTAGAAACAAATTATTGCAGTTTTAAAAACAATCACTCATTTCTATTTTTAATTTTCTTGATTTTTAAATTTCTGTGTTCCAAGGAATTGTGAATATGAGGTGGATATCCATGGTTGGGGGGGAGTCTTGAAATACTACTCCTTTGAAAAGGTTACCTAACTAGATTACAAATTTTTGTAAAGGTTTTATAGTCGCATTTTGGGTACATCATCCATTCCAAACTATCTACCTCTTTCAATTTTTTTAATTTCTTCTATCTCATGGTAGTGTGGAAGTATTTTTAACTAGTCACTTACTGAATCTATGTAAGGTTATGAAGACTTGTTAAATTTAGGTCAAAAAATGCATTACCATTTAGGTCAGGAATTCTATTTTTCTTTAATTTCTATATCATGAGAAATATTCTTTTTGAATAAACAGTAAACAGAAGCAGGAACTAAATATTATAAGTAAGTTTATCCATCTAACAAGATTTTAAATTGAAACATTAAAAAATCTGATGGTACCACAGACATGGAGTGTTTCAAAGGAGTATCTTCATGGAAGATAAATAAATATATGTGAAGTAAAAATTAAAACGCCACTATTTAAAGAAGAAAAGAACATTAAATTAAAAATCCATACATCACAAACTGAAATTCTGGGAGCAATTTTTTTTTTGTACATAGGGAATATATTTTTTTTTGGATGGGTAATTAAATCACTGCAAATATAAATTAGTACCAATTAATAACTATTTATTAAAGAACCATTGTTTCTCAATGTAAACGAACTTCAAATCATTTATTAAATGATTTTTTCATTTAAACGAACAAATTATTTATCATTCATCTAAATGATTTTATTTTTTCGTTTATTATTGTTTTCTTTTTTGTTTTATAATAACTATGTACAAATAAATAGCTATTTTGCTAAATGGGTATTGACATAAATTAGAAAATAAGAAATACTAAAAAAAACATTTATAAAATTATTTCTTTACAATTTAAAACAAGATGGGCATTTCAGTTGTTAAACAATAATCATAAGTAAACAAATAAGGATATAGTATATGGATGAATATAAATAAATAAATTTAAAAAAATAATAGTAATAAATGTTAACTGAAAGAAAAGTAGTATTTGTTATTTAATTTTTTTTTTCATTTATTTTTATATTTACATATTTTCTTTAACATACTATTTCCTAATTGTCTACGAGATTATTTAAAAATCAAAATTGCTATCTAATTTTTGATTTTATATAAACAAATTTTAAAAGCAGTTTTTGTGTGTTTCTTGTTTCCAATTTTATAGATGTACGTGGTTAATTATTTCATCAGTGACTAGTTTGAATTCTGTCAATATTACCCAGTCCATGAAGTTGTATTCTAAAACAAAGGTTACTGAATTTTTCCCTCTCTTAATAATGGATTCTGTTATATAAAATAATGGATAGATTATTTTTCACTTCTTCATTGTGTTAATAGAATAATAAAAACAAAAAATAAGAAAAATTGGAATAAATTATTAATTTTAATTATAAATATTATTACCAATTATTAAAAATGGAAGTGCAATTTTCTTAAGTTGACGATAATGTCTGACCAACTACGGTCCTAATACAATCAGATGTTCAACTTTCAAAGATGAATGAGGATTGAAATAAAAATTTTGTTCATTCAAACTGGTTTACCATTCTTGAACAAAATCAACATGTTAATTTTTTATAACCCTATAAACAAAATTAAAAATAATTCATATGACAGTGATTTATATATTATAATTAAATATATAAAGATATTTCATTCAACGAATTAGAATTAAAGAAAAAATAAATTTTTTTTAATATCTTACCTCTTGAATAAACAAAATAAATGTGAATTATTTATTGACTGAACAAAATCATTTTAATAATTATTTTTCTATTTGAGAAAAGTTATTTTAAAATTTTATTTAATGGTACCTCATATATTTTGCACAAACATCTTTTTCTGTTATCACTTCTTATCTGTTTTAGCTACTTTTTGTTCATTGTAAAAATCTAATATTAAACAGTCATAAATTATATACACTAATGATAAAAATGTTAGTTACTGTATCTTAGACATTGCATAGTTCAACTAGCTAGTCTAAACTGAATTGGCCATTGAAATATTACTTACAAAGTGAAAAAGTTGTAGTTATCAAAACTTGTTATCTGTTATCTTTGATCCATTTCCTATTGTTCTTCAACAGAACACACTTATTTTTAATAATAAGAAGTTAAAAGTATAAAATATATAGTTAAAACAAAAATATATAGTTATTTTATATTTTTCTTAAAAACTCCTATGAATATATATTGTTCTTTGACAAATTTGTGATCAAAGTCACTGTAATTATCATCATCTTTACTATTTATAATTATTGTATTACTGAACTAAGACCAAATATATAAAGTGTCTAAAAACCAAAAATTGGCCTCAGAAGAGGCTGTAAACTAGCATCAATAATTCATTGCATTGAACTTGGTATTTTATATCAAAATGTTAGGAACCTTTGCACTAGTGGATTAGAGGATCTTGTAGCAAGTAGATGTGTTGATCTGAGTTTTTGAAGTTCTGGTTGGTTTTTTTTTGGTGATTTTTACGATTTGTACGGTTAGCAAAGTTTGGTAAAATTATTATAGTCATGGATCGTCTGTTTTAAGATTTTTCAATCAACAGACTTACTATTTATTTAGTGTTTTATAACTTCAACCTTATTGCCCAGGCAATAAGGTCCATAGTAGACTGTCTTCTCGCTATTCGTGTTACTGCAAGTCGGCCAAATAAGTAAACAAGAATTTTGCAGATTTTTCGATATTTTCTCCTACACGGATGATCAAGTGATATTTTTTTGTCCTCAGAACAATTATAAGGAGGAACCCATTTTTTTTATATCTCCTCTTTCCCTCATCCTAACCCCCAAATTCCCCCGGTTCTATGCGAACCGAGTCCTCCTCGACCCGCTGACCCCTTTCCCCCAATTTTTGAAATTTTTTGAATCCTTTTTTGAGGGATACATTTTTGGATCCCCTAAAATTTTTGACTTTTTTTTTGCATTATACATTTTACCTTCCCCCCAAAAAACCCCCGGACCCACCTCGAAATATCGAGTGGGGGTGTTTAAAAACGCGGAATTGTCTGCACGTCAAGAATCCTTCATCGAGAATTCGATAGCTTTCTTTGTTTTCGAGTAAATATGGAAGATACGTCATTTCGTGCTAGGAGGACTCTGACTAGGTCACCATCGCAACGAGACGATAGAAGACGTAGTAGTCTGCTAGAAGTAGGACCATCTCTACAGAAAGAGGGTTAAAATTTAGAAGCGGCAGAAAAGTTGGAATAGGTCACGGACCGAGCACCAAAAAAGGAAGTGTGAGAAAATAGAAAATAGCAGCAATGGGTATGTGACAGATGGAACAGATATGGACCATCTGATGGGGGAAATTCATAAAATGATCATACTCATACAACGAAATATAAACACCAAAAAGAGATGCATACAAGATCCTGGATAAGGTCCGGGACGTGGAGACGGTGATTATATCTATTTATGAAGTGGTTTCAAAGATGACAACGAGTATGGCAACACAGACAGATTAGAGAAAAGACGGGGGAGATAAGGAGACCCAAACGAAAGAAAGAAGCAGGTTAAAAATTGGGAAGATCCTCACAGAGGACGATAGAGAAGAATTTGCAGGAGTTATCGGATGTCGCTGGCAGAGAGATCTGTTTCAGAAGGTTGAATTCTTTAAAGGAACCTCTACGAGGAGTGAAGAGAACGCCAGAGTGTTTATAGTTTCTAAGACTCATTGGAAAAATACTATACCTGTAAAAATACTGATATAATAAGAGATCTATCGCCAGGAATAGGGAAACGCCTTGATATAGAAAAAGAAGTACCGAGTGGAACAATCTTTAAAGACTCAAGAAATATAAAAGTCTTCTACCCAGATGACGAAGGCGATGATAAATTTACAGTCTATGTACTAGTCTTTGATGAAAGAAATGAAGATCTAGTACAGCAGGTCATAAAGGTACTTTTTAGATTGAGGAACGCGTTAGCGAATAAGCTGATGTTCTTTGCTCAGGACGATAAGACTGGGGACAAACAGCAAGATACTAGAATATTGGTACCGGAGAGAAGCAAAGGAGGAGAAAAAAATACCATTTTAGCTAGTATAGAAAAAAGAAGATTATTCAGGGACCCCCATCATCAGTTATAACTGTTAAGAAAACGGAAGTTACATATGCGGTACTCCTGAAACAAGTTAAGGGTTCCTTAGGGGAAGATTTAGCAGAGGATATCCTCTCGGTAAAAAAGGGCCGTGAGGATTACATGGAAATAAGAGTAAGAGATACTACCAATAAAAGGGAAGACGTGGTGAAACGAATTGGTACAAAGATGGAGAATGTAGTTGTACAGGAGAGAACCCAAGAGACCAGAGTAGCATATCATGTGAAGGATCTTGACATTGATGTCACTGCGTATGAAGCAGAAACAGCCATTAAACAATTAACAGACAGTGACTCATCAGTGCGGGTAGTTCGATGAGACGCTTTTGGCGAGATTTAGAAGGCGACAGTCCTTCTGTCACTCCGAGGAGCAAAGATTCTGGCGGACAAAAAGAGGGTCAAAATTAGTTCGCATTCATACAGTGTTGAGCCACATAGCGATGTAATGAGATGTTTCCATTGTTGGAGCTTCGGCCATGTTGCGGCGAACTGTAACGGGCCCGATCGCACAAACTTGTGTTTTAACTGAGGGAGCGCGGGGCATTGAGCTAGGGACTGCAAGGAACGCGCAAAATGCTTGGATTGCGGCAAACTACGCCATCGAGACTGCAAGTGACGACGGCAATGAAATGTCTACAAATTAACGTAAACAGGCGGCAAACAGCACACGATTTAGCATGGTGGATAGCTAAACAGAAGGAAGTTAATTTTTTATTAATCACGGAGCAAAATAAAGGGACAATTACATCGACTCAGTGGATGGTTGACACCGATGGAGTTGCAGCGATCACCAATATTTCAAACCGCCATGCGATTTTGGAAGTTTCCGTGGGAAGAGGTTTTTTTAGCAGTGACCACCTCAGCATGGGTGCTGATTAGTAGTTATATTTCCACAAATTCAGTGGATGACAGATTTGAGGCATTTATAAGTGACTCGAAAGGTAAGATGCGCACTTTGAAGAAATCGATTATACTTACAGGCAAATTCAATGCCGAAAGTTTAGAGTTAAGAATGAGGTCGACCAGAAGAGAGTACGGACTTGCGATATTACTGGGAGCCTTTGATCTTACGGTGCTGAATAAACTCGACGTTCAGACTTTAGTGGGACGAGAGAATGGATCAACAATAGACATTACGGTTGGCATCAATTACTGTCAGGCATCAATTCCTGACAGAATAATCCTGAGAGCTACATTATGGACGGTACGTAGGAAGAATTTACGAGTGACTACAATGCCATTTTATTTGAAATAGGTTTGGATAATCATATAGAACGGAAATACAATTTTAAATGGAAACCGAATGTGGTGCAGATCAACGCTAGTTTGCCGATGTGGTAGGAAGAAAAGCAGAAGAATTATGCAATGGTACCCCGGAGGACTTACTAATAACGCTGAAGAAAGAATGTGATCGGCATAGACCATAGTTCGCGGGAAACAGCAAAAGATTTTATTGATGGACACACGAAATTTGGACGAAGTGACAAGGCGGAGTGTACATATAGAAATTATAAAAAACAATTATGCGCCAAAATTAAGTACGCGAAGAGAGAGGCGTGGAAAAAATCGTGTGTGAGCTTAACAAAGACCCAAGGAGGAGGGTGTAACGGGTTCTGATGAAGAGGTTCGGTGCGCCTCTCCTTACCCTCTCCAAAGGAACAAACTTTAAGAGCAGTCCAAAACCTCTTTCAGTCTGAAATAGTAGAGAAGGTTCAAATACAATGTCAGGATAAACGTAGATTTAATATCGAAGAAATGAGAGGCACTATCCAGGGCTAACTCCAGAAAGAGCCCCGGGCCAGATGGAGTGCCGGGTATAATCCTCAAAAACATTAGTGAAGTCCATCTATGGATCATACTAGTTGCTCTAAATAAGGCATTGGAGCAGTATAGATTCCCGGCATCTTGGAAACAGGGGAGACTAGTCCTCATCTTCAAGCAGTCGCATGCAGGGAGGGATCCAGCTTATCGCCCAATTTGTTTGCTCCCAACATTGGGTAAACTGCACGAAAGGGTTCTAGCTGAAAGGATAGTGGAAGTGTGGTGGGGGGGTTCTCTCAGTCACAATTTGGCTTCATTAGAGGGAGATCCACTGTTGACGCGCTCAGGAAAGTAGTTGAATGGGCTGATAGATGCAGGAAGGGCAATCAGAGGACCAGAAAGGATCCCACTTCTGGTCCTCCTAGACATAAAAAACGCTTTTGGTGGCATACCATGGACAGTAATTATGGAAGCACTGCAGAAAAAAGGAATTAGCAACTACTTAAGAGTAACAATTGCAGACTTTCTATATGGGAGAGAACTCATTGGCAACACTAAAGAAGGTGAGGTGAGATTTTTCATGCAGAGTGGTGTTCTGCAGGGGTCTGTATTAAGCCCCCTGTTGTGGAACATCACTTTTGACAGACTGTTCAGAGTGAGGTTTCAAGAAGAAGTTTCATTAGTTGCATTTGCTGATGATTTAACTGTGTTAATAACTGGATCTACAGATGATGATGTTGAAGAGAAAGCTAATACATCAATAAGATGGGTGAGCACCTGGTTAAAATCAAAAGGCCTAGAATTAGCACCGCAAAAGACCCAGGTAGTGGCAATCATTTGAAGATGGAAGATAAGACGAATCAACATTAATGTTGAAGGTATGAGAATCATTATGATGCCCCATGTAAAATCTCTAGGTATTTGGATAGAGTAATCTGGGTTATTAAATAAGCACTTACAAGAAATTTCCAACAAGGCAGAAAAAACTATCAACTCCTTGAGTAGACTGATGGCAAACTGGGGTCCATGGTGATTGCTAATGACGATGGCAACAGCAATTTTATTGTATGTTGTGTCAGCTTGGCTTGGGGTTTTAGACAAACAGAAAAATATAAAACGGCTTGCCGCACTCCAGCGCCGCGCAGTGCTGAGGATATCCTCACCATATAGAACGGTATCCATGGAAGCGGCAGGAGTGTTAGCTGGGGTACCCTCAATTTACCTTCTAGCTGAACAACACAAACAAGTGTACGAGGGGGATGTCAAAAGGAGACGCAGCTAGGCTTCTACTCTAAGAGTGGCAGGAGGCTTGGGGAGAACAAAAAAAGGGGCTTGGACCCATACCCTAATACCGAGACTAGAATTGTGGCTGGAGACGCAGCATGGGGATGTGAATTATTACATGTCCCAATTTCTCTCTGATCATGGGGAATTTGGGGACTATTTGTAGAGATTTAAAAGGAGGACTTTCCAAATTGTGTGTATTGTGGGGAACTTGATTCCCCATACCTCACTTTCTATATTTGCCCAAGGTGAGATGAGAAGAAGAGTAGATCTCATGTGAGGGCTTTGACCCTGGATATTACAACTGAATTCACGCTCAGGGATGCAGAGAATTGGAAAATGATGGAGAGTTTCATCATTGAGGTATTAAAAAGAAGGGCGAAGAATACACTGAATGTGGTGCACTATTGGGTCCATAAGACATGGGGAGCAGGAACAGTCCTCTGCTAAGCCAACGTTTGTTCTTGCTTGCAGGGGTGGGTGGTGGTGAGGACACACAAGGACTCCCAGTTCCCCAGGTTAAAAAAAAGGTCGAGTCCCAGCCATGGGATGGGGCTCTGGAACAGAATAGCTGGGTCGGGGCACCCCTGCTCCATATTTAGAAGCAGGCTAGATGTGAGGAAAAAAGATCCAGAACCGGTGGGCTCCAGGTTGGTCTAGTGGTGAACGCGTCTTCCCAAATCAGCTGATTTGGAAGCCGAGAGTTCCAGTGTTCAAGTCCTCGTAAAGCCAGTTATTTTTACATGGATTTGAATGCTAGATCGTGGATACCGGTGTTCTTTGGTGGTTGGGTTTCAATTAACCACACATCTCAGGATTGGTCGAACTGAGAATGTACAAGACTACACTTCATTTACACTCATACATATCATCCCCATTCATCCTCTGAAGTATTATCTAAACGGTAGTTACCGGAGGTTAAACAGGAAAAAGAAAAAGAACCGGTGGGCTGAATTGCCATGCCGGATGTACAGCCGGTAGGTGGGAGGTCCATTAGAGTCAAAAGGACACCCCCTTGGGATGAGTAGTGCTTGAGTACTGAACCGTCCTGGGGGGCAGTAAAAAAAAGGACCTCTGCACTAAAGCTGCTGAATTCTTCGTATTACCAGCTGCAATACAACATGATACTATGCTGTTACAGTGACATTTTTTGTGACTCCAATTCTATCAGTAATTTAATTTCCTGTTAGTTGGATAATTTTTAGGGCTGATCCCAAAGTTTTTAGAACTGATTCAGTTCTACCACAGAACTTCTGGAGGAGGTGTTGGGTTCAGATATAACCTCATGATATGTTAATCAACTATACAGAAAATTAGATTGGAGCAATCTAGGATGTGTTCCTGGGTGATTTCAATGCCCCAAGTGTTAACTGGAATACAATATTATATAAAGAAGAATGAGGCCATTTTTGAGTTTATCAGTGACACATGACTTGATCAATATAATTTCCACTTACTGGAGGATAATACTTTGGACCTTATTTTAGTTAGTATTGGTACGAGTGTGATCATCATGTGAAATTGATCATCTTGTTTACCTGCCGTCCCTCAAGATGCCTTTCCTGATGTCATAAGTAAATTTATTGATATTTGGCCACACCGATTCACTGCATTGACAAAACCAAAATCGATGCCTTTCTATTGCTCTGTCTTACATCCACCATATCGGACATTCTCACGACTTTGCAAGAAGTTCTGATGTGTCTTGAACATTCTGGAACGTTTATGTGATCATCTGCTCAAACGTGTATAAATGCTGCACCTCATTCAATCCCAGCCAGTCTCAGTTGAGTCAATCCTACTATGACTATCGAATCTATCATGAATGTGTATGTTGTAATTTGTGTGTTAACTGCAATTCACGGTATTAAATATTCAAGGCAGTAAGTTGTATACAGAATTGTGGATAAATTTTTACATGGGTGTAAGTGAGCATTAGATGACAGTGAAGCATCAACAAGTGCAAAAACGGGAGTGGTTCCTAAAATAAAATCAAGAAAATATCTCAAGAATTCATAAATTTTGGGTTTACCAGTACTGAAGTAAATGAAGAAAGGCCCTTGTGTGCCATTTGCTCAAAACTTTTGGCAGCAGTCGGCATAAAACCCACTGATTTCTGTATAACTGGATAGGGGATCCCATCTATTGGAATTGATAAAATTTGAAGCATAAACAAGCGCCAATAAATGAGTGGTAGAACTAAACAAAATAATAGTGCATGCATAGATGTAAGTGTAAGAGTAGGATAAAACCACATTTTAAACTGATGCAGTAGAAGTGTTCTGATTTTGTATTTTGAATATTGATCTCTATATAACTATATATCTGATCTCTATATAAATTTTCTACAACTGTCCATAAATTTCTGCTTGTATTGAAAAAATGACCGTTCTTTTGGTTTTCTGACTAGAGTAAAATAAATTCCTACCATCATGATTATAGTTGTGCAATCGTACAATGATTTTATTTAATTCCCAGTCCCTCATTCTTCGGCGCTGGAATATGCTTCAATATTGAAACAAATTGTATTTTATGCCATAAGGATCCCCTATCCAGTTGTATAGAGGTTAATGATGAAGCCTAATAAACTTAAACAGTATTTGGAAACACTTCATAGTGAGTACATTAACAAACCCCGAGAATTCTTTGAATTAAAATTAAAATCATATGAAAAGCAAACATTTAAAAAAAACTTTGTGAATGAAAAAGCTTTACTAGCCTCTTATAAAGTTTCATATAAAATAGCCAGATGTAAAAAGCCTCACATGATTGGTGAAGAGCTTATTTTGCCGGCTGTAATTGAGATGTTTGGAGATAATGATACTGTTTTTCTGTCAAATTGGTGATGTACAGCATCAGCTTCTCGGGAAGTTGCATGACAAATTATTTTCATTTCGGCTTGATGAGGCAACAGATAACAATAAAAAAGATGCTCATTTCATTGCCTATGTTCAATTTTGTGATGGTATCTCAGCAGTAGAAGAACTACTTTTCTACAAAACCAAAAGAAAAAAAGAAAAGGACTAAATACAACCAACAGCGCTTGCATTATTTGCCATCTTAAATGATTTTGTAATCAAGGCAAACATAGACTGGAAAAATTGCGTTGGAATATGCACTGATGGTGCTCATTCAGTATCTGGAAGATTCCAAAGTATACAAACACTTGTGGAACGAAAATCTCCACAGTGTCTGGAGACATTGCATGATCCACAGAGAAGCTCTGGCTTTCAAAGAAGTCCTGGTCTGAATATTGTGCTAACAATGATTGTAACCATAGTAAATTATATAAAAAAGAGATTCCTAAAATCAAGAATATTTTCTGCACTTTGTAAAGATATGTTTGCCGTACATTTAATGTTACGATTTTATTGCGAGGAAGATGGTTATCATGTAGGAAATTTTTGCAATGTGTTCATGAATTAAGAGATGAAGATACCATTTTTCCAGAAGAGGGAAACTGATCAGAAGACGAGAAGTTTCAAGATAGCTAGTTCTATACTTGCATGAGTCAATTTATCCAATGGGCTTCTCTGAAAAGTTTCCTCTCAATCCACAACTTCTTCAGAGACGGGAGGTCTTTCAGCACTTTCTTTGTGTACTACACTTCTTGTGACCTTAAATTGCTTTTTACCAACGTCTTTAATTAGGTGAATTATGGCCATACTCTAAATGAAAACGTCTACAAATAGTTATAACAGATCCGTTTTCATGAAACCGTTGTATGCATATTGCTTTCTCCTGCATGTAGCCATTGTTCAATTGACAATCTCCTCTGTCATTACATCACGCCAGCGAGTTCATCAGTAACTAGTACCTACACTGTTTGAAAAAGATTAATGCCCACTACATTACTTTGTTCATTTTTTATTAATTTGTAAAATGTGCCAAATAATTTATGTTCACTGTATATTTTCATCAGATTCAAGTTGTCTGTCTACGTGTAAAACAATGAAGTTATTAATATTATTGGATTTCTAAGAGGTAGTTGGAAAATTCTGACTGTTATATAGTGGGTTTATGTATTTTTGTTTGAAGTTGTGTTAATATTTAATAAACAAATTTCATTTGATCATCTCTCTTATGAAAAAGTGAAATGCTAAGTTGAAGGAAGAGATAATTTGATATTTTTACAATTAAAATTCAAAACTGATGGCAATATAGATGTGTAACACATTTATCAATGGAAAAGTTTATTTTATTTCAAGATTTAATAATACTGACATTGGCACTCAATAAGTACGTTAGATACTATGATTAAAATATATATGAGTGTTTGTGTGTGTGTTTTGGAGTTTTATTTCATAGGACTATAGATTTGAGCAATTTTTATATCAGATAGATGAGATGAGTAACATTAGACAATGGAGAAAGTGTTAATTAATCCAAAATTTCTCACAGAAAGAGGTAGAATAATTTGTTGGTTTACACTACCTGTCCTAATCTTTCCAGTGGCTGTGACACATGTAAAGCATGTGAGGTGCACACAACAATAATCAACTACTTTCTTTTTATAATAATCATCATTAGTAAACAGGAAGTCTCTGTGATGAATGAGCATGTCGCCTGCACAGCAGAATGGCATCAACATTGTGATAGATTATTTTTTGCTCAGGTGATGATACTGTATATTATAAAAACAATCCAGAGTTGATATGAAATGGTTGGAAAGCTTTAAAGTTATTGCCATTAGTTAATAAAATTATAAATATTTTATAAAATATATATATAATAATTTTAAAAAAAAATACATAATGAAAAGGATTAACTATAACATTTATTTTGAATTTCTGTTTTTTTTTTGTATACATTTTGGTTAATAAGAAATAATTTTTCATTTTATTTTTGTAATATTATTTTTACTTCAGGTTTTTTTTTAGGAACTAATTGAAATATATTAATTACAAATTGCACTGATAAACAAAACAAAAATTTAATGTTTCTGCAAGTGTGATGCCATTTCTTAAATTGCTTTTTTTCGTACATTATAGATCTGTATATACAACTATTATATCACCCTTAGTTTTAAATAAATTACACTTCAAACAAAATTAAAAGAAAATATAGTTAAAATTTATAATTTTGCACGGACATGCGTCTGTTACAATGATTTAGCTGATGCTTTTCTTTTATAAATAGCGTCAGACACATCCCAAATTAATGTCAAACAGTAATCAGCTAGCATGTTAGTATTCCACTTCCTTTATAGCTTTCCATCATCAAAATCTCTTGGAAACATTCACTGTGTTCGTCACTTACGTCTCAGAGGTTGTCTGGGAAATAATCCAGATGTGAGTAGAGGAAATGTACTTTAAAGACATATTGTATCCCACAGCTCTGTATGAAGTAAGAAGTTGATTAACAATATTGTGATAATTGTCAGATGTTTGCTGAGAAAATTTTAACAAATGTCTAAATAAAGCCCAAGCTGCACTTTCTACATTATTTAACTTTGAGTTAAATACATCATCTTTGACCAATTCTTTTATTTGAGGACCAACACATATTCCTTCTTTAACTTTTTCTTCACTTACATTCAGAAATTTTTGCCTGATGTACAAAAATCCAGGACTACCCTTAATTAGTCCTAGCTTGATATGGTGAGGGAGTAAAAATATATTTTTGGGTTCAACTAAGGGCTTATGAATATATTTTTCCCATTTTGAGTTAAGTTGTCTCGTTTCTTCCCCTCTTTGGTAACAGTTTATCCCCAGCTTAGCTGTCCCATTCGCAAAGAAAACACATGTAATTATTAGAGCCTAACAAAATAGCCATACCTTTCAAATCACCACATATGTTCCCGCTATGTTTTTTATAATTTATTTTTTCAAGAATGTCTTTCATCACATTGTACGTCTCTTTCAAATTAATACCATAAGCGATTGGTATTGAAGGATATTTGTTACCATTGTGTAGTAGAACACTTTTAAACAATACTTAGACGAATGAAAAGGCACCAGTCCTCAGGTTTATGAACTTGTCCTAGGCGCAACATAAGCTCATCAATATTTGTGCAATAAACCAAATTATTTTTATCAGTCAGTAAAGTACTCAGAAAGTTCTTTTTGTCGGCTTTGAAATTTTTGTATTTTTGAAGTAAATTCCAACCTCTTTGCAGTCTTGATCCTAACAGTTCAGCTTGATTTTTAAAAAATTTAAATTCCTAACAAAGTCATTTAATTCACCTTGTGATATAAGATGTGGCTTATTGGAAGATAATTCAAAATCATTGTTGTCTTCTTCATTAGTGCTTTTAAAACATACATTCACATGTGGCTCAGGAACTGGAATAATTTCACTGCGAGGTACAGGCCTGATTGCAGATTGCAATGACGGATATTTTACAGTATGTTTAGATTTTTTAGAAATTCCAGACACACTTGTTAAAAAAAAGTAACAATCGGTTACATGATCCTCTGGTTCACGCCAAACCATGGGTACACCAAATGGCAAAGCCTTCTATGTACCTTTCACTCATCCTCTTAAATACACAGAACAATTAGTGCATACTATACAAGGAACCCATGTCTTATTCTGATCACCAATATTACATTGAAAGTACAGATGATACGCATTTTTAATTAAAGGTGTAATTTTCTTTTTATTTGATTTTATGATAAACTCACCACATACGTAACAAAAGGAATCCACATTATTTACACAATTTCAAGGCATTATGACACTGCACTTTTAACAAACTTAAGACAGCTATAAGACTGAACAAAATTAATTCACTCCTAAATCCAGTGCTTAATAGAAACAACACAGCTGTTTTCAGCTACATGTTTTGACCTGCACAGACATGATCAATCTTGTTCATGAAGGCTCACTCTTCAATATTAGATATGATGTCATAATTTGCGACTATGATATGATTTAATTCTTTGTCTAGTATTATTTATTTATAGCTTACAAAATATGTTAACAAAGTTAAACAATAAAAAATGAGGAAACAAAATACAATACAGGAACTTAAAATGCTAACTGTATGTTGAAAAATGAAAAAATCCTTTAATTAAAATTTAAAGATTTTTCAAAAATGGTGGGTGATAGAAACATTCTGAGTTCATATTCATTCTCAGCATCAAAAAATAGATTAAACTCATGTATCGCAAGTTAGGAAACAGAAATTATGTTTATCAGGGTTATTATTTTTATAATTACTGTCGGTAATAAATTTTTTCTTCAGATATTTTTGAAACGTTTTGCAAATACTATGTTACAGATTTTTACCATAAATTTTTTAAAAGTATTTCCGTATTACATCAATATTATTAAAAAACCAATTATTTTAATACATTGGTATTCCCTTTAATATAATTAGTAATTTTTAAAAAAGTATTTTTTCAGGTTTTTTACTTTAAACTGAATATGATTTAAATTAATTAGCTAAACTGATGGTAAAAGAAAATTAACTTGAAATAATAAAATATTATGGAGAGATAAATGTATTATTATTTCAAATATTAACCTTGCATACTTTAAGCAGGCCTAACTGTCAGAATAATATTTTATAGATAAAAAATAATTTTAATCTAGCTTTTCTTCAGGGAATTTTTTTGAAACAAAAATGAGGAATGAGAATAATTTGTTGAGCAGGTTTAAGAAAACATAATCTAGATTGAAATTCTTAATTTTTTATGGTGAAAAATTCAATGTGAATTATAACCAGAAAATGCAAATTTAAAAAATTGTACATAAAAAGTTAAAACTTTCTATTTTTCATTTATGGGAAAATCAGATTGTATTTAATGCCTAATGTATTAACAATATATACAATTATATATATTTACAATTAAGCTTATCTTTTTATTTTTCTTATAACTAGCAATCAACATAACAACATCTGTGTCCCATGAGGAAACAGACATACTTTACAGGTGTATTCCTCAAAATAATGAAAATAGTTACAAACATAGGTCTTAGAAACACTTTGTTAGTGAGCTATGAGTAGCAAAAGATTTCATCCAGAATTCAGCTCCCCCAGTGAAATGAGGTCATACTGAAATTTTTAGCATGTTAATTGATGGAATTAATGGTTTTGACCCAAAAAATTGAATAAAATAGGTTCCATAATTGTACTTCGGTTAGTTTAAATGATATCCAGAGTAAAACAGAAAAAAAATTTTGTGTGAAAACAATTTTTTTTTAGGTTTGCAATACAATACTTTTAGTGACAAATAAATGTGTAAAATTTATCAAAAAACTTGTAGAGAATTTAATTCTAAAAATAGGGATCTAAATAATTCCAATAAAAGTTTTAAGAAATAAAATTTTACTGTAAAAGAAACAAAACAAAAAATAAATGAGATTACATTCCGGAAATTTTTGCAATCCATTCTTTGTTGTGTTTAAAACAGACTGTTAATAATAATAAACAAATACAGTTTAGTATTTGATTAATTTAAATACATACAAAACAGTTTTTAAATGTTCTACAAAAACAGGATTTCAAGAATACTCTATTAATTGAAGTTCTTTAAGTTATTGAAAAAACTAAAGTTGGCAACACTGTTTTTTTTTTAGAAACAAAATTTGAATCACGTTATTGTACAGCTGTTCAACAATTAACTTCTTATTAATCAAAACTAGTTTCTTATCTGTGATTTACGTAGTGTATGTGCACTTTTAATGATTTGTATAAAAGTATTCATGGCTTTTTTAAGAAAGGAGAGGCCATTCAAATTAAGAATATGCAGATGTTGTTTTTATTCACGGTTTTACTAAGAAGATACTCAGGCAGCAAAACATGAATATAAATGAAGATTTCTGAATAGAGCAATACCTACTCACAAAAAATTTTTTTTCAATAACTTACAAACTAATGGATTTTTTCCAGTGGTTACTTGTTCCATTGAATGTCCTATAGAACAGCCTGCACTTGAACGAGAAAATATCATGCAAATGATAACAGCACAGTCCTCAACTCAGCACTTGCTAAATTTCAAATCTAACAGGCATATCTTGTAGTAGTCTGGAGGATGCTGATTGAAAGAGAACTTTTATCCTTATCATTTTTGCAAACAGTTCAAAATCATCAACCAAGTGACAGTGAATTAAGATTAAATTTTTGTCAATGGCTACAAAAAATTTAAAGTACTGGTCATTACATTTTATACACAGATGAATCTATTTTTACTAGAAAAAAAATTTGAAGAATAGTCACAGAACATCAACTGAAAATCCAAATGCAATTACAGTCCAACTTTCAAACTGATTTTTGATAAATGTATGGTGTGGTATAATTGGGAACAAGTTAATTAGACCATTTATTTTTCAAAATCACCTTTTTTTGTGTACAAAGATTTTTTACAAAATCAATTGCCAGTCTTGCTAGAAGATGCATGCATCTCTTGAAAAAGGCAGCAAATGTTATTCCAACATGACGGAGCACCATGTCATTATTCAAGATGTTAAACAGCATTTAAACTAAGTTTCTAGGCAGATGGATTGGTCAAGGTGGGCAAATTGGCCTCTTAGGTCCCCCCAGTTTAAATCCCTCAGAATATTACCTTTGGGGTCATTTAAAGGAACTTGTTTATGAAGAAAGCATTAATTCCAAAGAAGAGTTATTAAAACTATTTTAAATGCTTTTTACCTCTTAAAAATTACCAGAATAATGTTAGAAAAACTTCCTGTAATGTTATACGTTGCACTAGATTTTGCATAAACTATCAAGGAAATCACTTTAATAGTATCTGTAAGGTAAGTTAATTAAATTTTTAAAAATAAAACAAAATGAAAGAGTAATTTTTTTGTGCAGTCATTTCATTTATTTTTTGTTCTGTTTCTTCTTTCTTTAAAATTGATTTTTTTAAATGTATTTGGTTTTTACTGGGACTTATTTACATCCCTACTTTTAGAATTAAATTCTCTATGGGTTTTGTTATTGCAAACTTAAAATAAATGATTTTCAGACAATTTTTTTCAGTTTTACTTCAGATTTCATGAAAACTACTGGAGATACAGTTCTGCAACCTATTTTATTCAAATCTTCAGGTCAAAACCGATAAGAAACCATAATTTCACCGCACAATTAACGTCCTAAAAATTTCAGTATGATCTCATTTCACTGGGGAAGCTGAATTCCAGGCAAAATCTTTCGCTATCCATAACTAACAATGAAGAGGAACCAGATGTAAACTTTTCCACTATTTTGATCAGAGGAATACACCTAAGTACATCAGTTTCCTTGTGGGACACCTGTATATATAAGATTTCAAACTTGTATCCCAAACTTCAACTTTCAATTCCACATAATTTAAAAAAAGCACTTCACAAAAATAATAATCACTCTCCAAATAAAATTTCTACATAATAGTTGCACATTTACATATGTATAAATTGTAACGTAACTGCAGTCCTATTGTGACAGATTCAGAGTGAAAATTCTTCTTGTGAATTTCCTTTTGTACATTAACTATATTTTACAAAAATTGATGACATGGGCAGAAATTTTTATCTGGACAAAAATTTGGTGCATGGGTAGTATGTGCTCACGTTTTTATTTTAGCAACTACTGGCAAGAGTGGATTTAAACATTATATTTATGTTTTGGGGATAAAAAATAAAAAAAATATTGGGTAGGAGCTGTGTTAATATTATTTAGTTTCAATTGGCAATAACATTTAACAGAATCATGTGTAATGAATCAAACATTTTCGCAGTGGGCCATAGGCCCACTTTTTCTTAGTACCTACTAAATCCTAATTACTTGTATTTTGCAGATCTGAATAATAACTTAAATATTAATTATATATGAGTTCTAATAATCTTGCTTATGCTATTTAATCCCAAATCAATATGTAATATTTAAGAAAATTTTATGCAGCCTACAAAAATCATATAATCACGAAATGGCTCATGGTAAAATCAAGTGACTTACCTGGTGAATATCATTAATTTCAAGAGAGCAATTCTGACTGATTATATTTGTAACTGTGATTGCTTTGCTTTAAAAGCATTACAGTCATTAAAAAGACAGGGACCATATTGCATAAAACACCAAATTAATGTACTATTTCTGTTGTGAAACATAGAATTATTCATAATGCAAACAACAGGGTAAAAATTGCACACATATTTGTATAATAAAAATAAGAGATTAATAATATGCCTTTTATTTACTAAAACAATGAATACAGAGATAACTGGCTTCCTTTTAAATTAAATATTATACAGATATTTTATTTATATCATTGCTGTTTTAACCCTTTTATCATCTATTATAAATAAAAAACAAAAAATTAACAGTATGCATCATCAGATGGTATGTAAGATAAAACATCTGTTTACAAATCTACGATCTGTATTCCTAGACATTCATAGAAACAAGCCATCTTAGTGGTATTTGTAGTTCTTGTGATTTTCTGAAAAAAATAAAAAATAAAAATAAATAAATATAAAAATCAACTGAACTGAGGGAAAGAAGTATTTAGTCAGCTGGATATTAGAAACTTTGGATATTGCGCCTTCCTTTCACCATATACTTAAAAACTAGTAAACATTCCATGTAACAACAACAGCAAGCAACTTTCTAATACTTAAATTGTATAATAATTGAAAAAAATATTAATACTTTAGTGTATGAAAAGTGAAATTTTTATGGTGTATAAAAAATGCCATGCCTCATTGGGATTCAAACCCACAACCTTTCAGATGATCCAACACTCTGCCATACACGTTGACAGAAATGATTTACATTATAATACTAAATAGGTGTCTTTTTTATTAATTATCTTTGAAATATAAACAAATGCAGTGTAACTGAGCCAATTCCATTGGAAGATTCAGCAAAAGAATAACACATTTTAGTAGATCTATGTTTTGGAGCAAATCATAGATCTCCTCAATCATTATGCTGTTTTTGATAAAAGTTGTAACAATGATAAATGTGTGTAACAATATCAATATTTCCTTGAAAAGTTACTTTTAGTTTTTCTGTACAAAACTACATAAAAAACTTATCATTATTACTAGTCTTATTACTGGAAGATGCTTTCTGTTTTAACTGATGTTTGCTTACTAACACTGATTTCACAATAAAATTTGTAATAAATAAAGGAAAAATAAAAAAATCAAACGTGTAAATAACAATTTTTTAAATAAGAATTAAGAGGAAAACAACGCGAATCATCTTTAAAAGTTATTTTGCAAAAATCTATTAAAATATTTTCTTTGGAATATTTTTTTAAAAGGAAAAATCAGTTATTGAATGAGAGACAAGCAGCAGAATGCAAACTCTCCAACTATGAGGAATGCACTATTGAAGATATTATTATACATCAATATGTTTACTGTAAAATACTTAGTGTGGGCACTCACTCATCCAGATGTAAAATCAGTATGTATATATAATAATGACAATAAAACAGTAACTGTTTTTTCAAGATTTTATTTCCAATTGAATAGTCATGAAATCTGCATTATATGCAAATCAGGAAATCTCTTAAGAGCTTACCTTTATCTAATTAATAATTAAGACCAAAAAATGTGGTTTCAACAGATAAGAAAAAGAGCCGAAATAATATTTGACTACCAAAAGCTTTAAAAATTGGTAATCTTATTTTATTATCAATTTTTATTAGTTAACCAGTTAACCTTATTGATAATAATTTTTTTTTTATTGTTTAAGAAGCAAAGCATTCTCTTCAACTTAAATTAATCTAATACAATTTTTTTAAATGCATTTTATTAAAAACCAAAACTGCATTTTTGATAGATGCTGATTAAATTACATGATTAAAACATGTTTAGTGTGTGTATTTTTTGGTGTAAGGAGCTAAACTTTTTAGTTTTAAACTAAAATAAAGCTATCTGAAAATAAGCCACATTTTACACAAAAAGACACCTAAAAAAATATTGAATCACATGAATGAAGATTCATAATTGTTTTAAAATTATCAGTAGAGAAAAAATTTAATCAAGGCTTGATCACAATTAATAACCTAAATATTAAGTAATAATGTCAGTAAAAATAATCAACTTACTGATTTTAAAGTGGTTCATGGCATAAAAAATTATCATTGCCGAAACTCCAAACTGAAGAACAGGTGCTATGGTTGAACGTCTTGGCAACACATATTTGTGCTGCCACCTCCAAAATGCTAAAACAATAATAGTGTGTTTAATAGTATAAAAATAATCAAATCTAAATTAGTTAGGTGTATAACATAATTTAAGTTTGATGCACAAATATTACAAATTTACTGGTTATATAGAACATGTAACATGTTATACTCAAAGGCTTAAAAGAAAAATTAATTCTGTTTACTGTATTCAAAATTTACCATAAAAAAATTTGGTTTTTAAACAAAATATTTTTTCAACATTTTTAAGAATGTCAGGCCATACACTATGACAATCTATGATGCTTAGAGATGGCAGTAAAAAAATCGTTGAATTCTTTATTAAGACGTTAGTTTCATATCAAAATGATATCAGTCAGGTGGAACCACAAGAAGAACATCCACTAAAATATTTAAAACAAAACATACAAATGTTAATTTCATATTTAGTCCTTAGTGCTAAAGCCCATGTAGGACTTTGCTCTCCACTCTTCCCTATCTGCCTTTTTTGTCTCAATCATGTAACATTTATCCTTGCTAAATCATCTTCCACATACTTAATCAATTACCCCTGAGAGTCTTCTCAGTTTGCTTCCCCCAGGGTCTCATCTATAAACTCACTTTGCATACCTGCCATTGTTTATCCGCTCTACATGTCCTAGCAAACTCAATCTTTTCACCTTAATCTCCCAAGTAATATCCTGAATGTCAAAAATTTCCTGCAATTCCTGATTGGTACATATTCTCAACTCCCCATTTTTACTTATCGGTCCATACATTTTTCATGCAGCATATCCTCATCTTTCTTTGTGTCAGAACTCATGTCTCTAAATCATACAAAACCACTGGCTTAATTACAGTTATAAATCTGTATCTTAAATTTCATTGAATTCATGTAAATTTATTGTACATTTACTGTAAATTAATAAAGCGAGTACTTTAAGTAAATTAAAAATGTTAATTTTTCAAACATTAAATTTATTATACTAAAAACAGCTATAAATAAATAATTTACAATAAATGTTCAAAAAATCCACCATTGAAAATGATGTACTTTTTAACTCGTTTCCTTACATTTTCTATCGCCAACCTAATGATACATTCACCTTTCTTGATGAGGACAACATTGAGAATGTGAGTGCTCAGTTTATAATGTGTCTACTTTATGCTACTACTATTCCTTTTCATTTCATGCACTCCCATAAACAGTAATCTGGGTGTTATTTACCAGCCTTTCTACATCCAATTCATTTACCAGTAATTTTTTCATCTAAGAATTATGTAACTTCATTTGTGAAATGTGTTGAGCTCCATCAATATGTTTCACCAATGAGAAATTTTTAAGCTCTAAGAAATTCATTGTTTAAAAATTTCATATAAGTTTCTCCCTGTGACACATTGTTTTATTATTTAAGGGCCTATTGATTACAGCTAATACAAATTCATAACATTTTTCCATTATGTTTGATTTACCTAGAATTTATGCCTTCAATTTTATCACAACTAAATTCTCTATTTTTAATAATAAAATTTACACAATTATTTATCATTTAACAAAGCTACTGTACTCCAAATCTAAAAAAAAAAAAAAATAATGGTTTTACATCACTCAATTTTTCTGTTTTATGTTAGATAAAAACAGTACGGAATATACTGTACTGTGATCTGTTTTATTAGATTTTTCAGTTCAAAAACATAAGAAATTAACAAGTTTATACCTTAAACTTTTATATGCCTTAAAAAGTTTTACTATGATCTCACTTCACTAGGCAAACTGAGATCCAGGTGAAACTTTTTTCGCCATAACTAGATAAAGTTTTTTCTCCTTTTGTAAAGATGTAGAATCAGTTCACAATTATTTTCCTTTCTTCCTCCTGAATTACTCCATATATAATTAGGAAGTTGAGTCCTGGACCATGTACATATCCATAACTACAGCTCCATTTACCTAATTACCAAATGGGTTATCTAATGATTATGAGATTTCTACAGAGCAAATTCTATAAGTCAATGATGAGCTGAATTAATTAGTAAAAACTTGTTTACTCTTTTCATGTTAAAATTGATTCTGCAACACCACACATATACATATAAAAAATTCTCTCAGATTAATGGACATGAAAGCATATGTGCTTGTATGTGAAAAAAAAAATATATATATGTGGCTATTATGACAGTCAAACCCAATTTTTCTGTTTATTTAAGAGGGTAATATCATGATTTATAAATAATAATAAATAAAACCTATCAATTAATACTTGCTGGAAGCAAACAATTTTTTACTAATCAACATTTTAAATAAAGAAACCAATAAGCAAAAGAGAGTGCTGTATAAGTGTTGTTTCCTACATCACAGGTAAACATTTAGAGGTTTTTGTTGGGCACCACGGTGTCACCATGGTGAAGTGCTGCCAGGCCGTGCAGTGAGTGCTCTAGGAAGCACTCTTAGATGTTTGGCATGCACAGTTCTTAATTTTTTTTGTTGGGCATGCTTGTTTAGGAGGATATGAGACAGTTTTACTGCAGTAAAATGTTGCCAGGTTGCAAGGCAACATCAAAAGTGAAGTATTGCCCTATACTGTGCACGATTAAATAAAAGTTTCTAGCAGTAATTCTCCACTTTTTTACTTCCAAAACCCATAAAAAAAAAAAAAAAAATATAATGAATATTTTGTATCTCCCTACCACAACCCTAATGAAACTTAGTAGTCATGAACATGCATGATGTATGAACTGAACATACATGTGTTCACTTCACTGTAACCATCTGTTCAAACATGTATATGATGCATTTGAACACATGTGCTCTTAACAGTATAAAAGTTGCATAAGGGATTGCAGTATGTCAGTTTAGTTTCGAATACAAAATGTGCATCTGGTGCCTTAATTAAGTTTTTAAAAATATTGTGCGGTCACTTTTTTTTTATTAATTCTAATGTAAAATGGATAAATTTATGAAAAAACAAAGCAAGCCATCTCCATCCAGTGAATCGAATGGTAAAAAGACATGATTGTGCAATGACTTGCACAATCATGTCTTAATTAAATTATGGTTTTACATCATTGTATGGAAATCCAATCTAACACTTGAAAACTAAACATCCAGATCATAAAAATCAAACCCTTGGAATTTTGAAAGAAAATTGCACACTTTTGAAAGAAAATTGCACACTTTGAGAAATCAACAAGCTTCTATTTGTAAATCAAGATATCCTGATAAAAGTACACTTGAAGCATCTTATCTATCTCTTAGCATTAAGAGTAGCTAAGATGTTCAAACTTCATTACAATCTCTGAAAGACTCATATTGCCTGCTGCAATTGATATGGTAAGCATTTTAATAGGCATGGAGAAGCAAAAAATTGAAAAAAAAAATCTGCTTTCTAGCAACAGTATCAATCAAGGCGAATTGCTAACACGGTTGCCAATTTTTACAAAGAGATAATTCAGCAAATGAGTTCCAAGTGATTTTTTTGTTGTATTCAATTTGATAAATCAACAGATGTGGCAAACATATTTCAATTCTTAAATTTTGTGAGATATGATTGCGATAGGGCCAGATCAATCAAAGAATATTTTACAAATCCTGGCCATGCAACAGAACAATATCTTTTTAATGTTTTTTATGAAGCTACTAAAAACTCTCACAAGTTGGACAAAATTTATTGCTGTGTGTAGTGATGGTGCAAAGGTGATAAGCAGGAAAGAACAGTGGATTTCTGAAAAAACTCAAAAATCATCTTATACAAAGGGTGGGATGGAGGCACTGCTTCCTTCACAGATGTACTCTTTCCACAAAATATATGCTAGAAAATCTCACAAATTTTATTAACAGCTGACCTTTACAAAATAGGCTGTTTCAAACTACACAATGAAATTGTGAAGAGAAATAAAATTTCATCATTTCCATACAGATTTGTTGTAGGGGAAAGAGTTAACATAGTTATTGAAATTGCAAGATGAATTAATATTTTTCCAGGATAAACAATGCCATTCTAAATATTTTTACAGAGTAAGTATATGTTGTTGGTCTATTTAGCTGATGTATTTTTGCATTTAAACAACGAATGTAAATAATAAGGACATGATAAAAATATTTTATCAATGATAAAATTCATACTTTTACTTAGAAGCTTATATCTGGATTATTTGCCTTCAAAGTAAAAATGTTGATATGTCACTCACTTCCAATTAAAAGTATATTGAGAAAAATTTGGATGAAGAAGATTCACACATTTTGGGCAGCATGAAGATGCATTTGCACGAGCTAAAATTGGAGTTTTCACAAGATGAAAATGATTTCTCTGAAAGACGAGTACTGAATCCATTTAGTGAAAACACTGTTGCAGCTGCTAAGTTACAAATTGAGATTCATGACCGGCTCATCGAAATATCTGCAAATAAAACGTAACTACAATTCCCATCTAAAGATTTTGTTAAGTTTGGAGGCTTTCTCATCAAGGAAATTAAATCACAGAAACACTGAAAATATTACTCCTTTTACCACATTTTACATCAATGAAAAGGGTTTTTCATCTACAATTACGCTATCTATAATCTTCTATCACTTTAAAACAATTTACTTTTGTGCGTTTCTAACATAGATCCACATATGGAGAAACTTTTAAATGAAAAAGAAATTTCATTAATTTATTTTCTTTTCTTATAAATATAAGTAAGATGTTTATAATAATTTTTTTCTAATAAAATAATTTCACTATTGTTTATGTGTAAAGTTTTAGGCTAATTTTACAACCCTTACCTTCTGAGAAATGCTAGTTTAAAGTAATGTGACTGAACTGGTCAAGATATACCAGACAAAGTTATGCAAGAGAAAGGTAGCTGCTGCAAAGACTAGTCAGTTTTAAGTTAAAACCGATACATATAATACCTACCACATTATTTTAATTTTTAATAGCATTTATCAATTAGTTTAGGACAAAGTGAAATTCACAGAATTACATCTCTCAGAATCTAATACAATCTCAGCATATAATTCTGTAATCCAATCCTTGTGATTCAAGTCATTTCATATTGCATCATAACAAATTTTTCAATAATTAAAGGTCTTTAAGTGTAAAGGGCATTTTTTTAACTGTAAATGGGGCTAAATTCAATGTTGTCAGAATAATGAAGCCGTTATGTGTGGAAGGCCAAACATTAAATTTTAATGCTGTCAGCAATTCAATTTTGTTTGGTATTACCATTTCTCAGAGAGTTATCACAATATAAACCAGGATTAACACAATTCTACATTTTCACTAAAGCTGAAGTGATTAATTTTTCAATGTAAGGACCTAACACAAGAAAAGCATTTTGAAAAGTATCAGTTTTAGTAAGATTCTGTAAGTGATTTGTTGTACTGAATTTCTCTACTTCTGTGAAGTTTGGATCAATTATACACAAAAATTTCAAATCACCTTTTTTTTCCACCAGACACTCCTTACAAATTAGAATTAGTGTATTGGTGAGGCAATGAAGACTCACTATTTTAAGAAGAATTGGTTCTAGTACTTAAATATTTTACTTTATTCAGGTAAATCTGAAGGTTTAATAGCCATCTCAAGAAATATATACATATACATCACAATAATTATGTATTATTGATACATTTTTTTTTAATGAAATCAATTCACCACCTAATTGGTGTACATAAACACACATGCGGGGGTGGGGGGTTAAAAAATTTCATTTTTTAAAAATATGATCTTGAAGACATGTAAATCCATCAAAATTTATGTTTTGCCTAATATATGTATTCTAAACACTATAAAAGGCAATCATAAAAAAACAATGAAACCTTTACTTACCACGACTAATAGCTGCAACAGCTGCTCTTGGATGCTTGTCACGTCTACTAAACCAACTGACCAATTCAGAAAGTTTCACCTGCCCAAATGGTGTATCAGCTAAAACATAAATTAAATTTTTCAATAAAACTGTGCACATATGTAGAAATAAAATATATTTAATATTTCTATATCAAAAATACACTGCAGTAATAAAATTATAATTATAACTGATCTTCTCTATTTACCTTTCTGAAGATATGCTTCCAAAATTTTTTTATGAGTCTTTTTTAGTTATTATAAAACCTATGATACAAGATTTCATTCGGTGTAGATTTACAAGTTTTAATGTTGGGTTCATGACTGTAATTTGCTTCAATTACTTGACAAACTCAAAACAATATAAAATTTACACTTTCTAAATTTGAAAGAGATAAATAAACAAGCACCTGCAATATCACACAATAGACACAGATGCATGAAACACAGACTGGACCATAGACACAGACAACTGTAATTAGTTCTAGAAATTATTATTAGTTTTCCACCAACACTGAAGAATAAGAGCTTGTTCTTGTATATTTAAAATGTCATCTGCATTACTGATAACATATATCCTGCATGAACATTTATGGTGAGGTGACCTGTGAGGGTAGTGAAAAGTTCTGGGCCTGGATAAAATATATTTCTCTGGTAAATTTTGATTTATTTTTCAACATAGTCAACATTAAATGCTCTTAGTCCATCATTCCACAAGAGCACTTATGCCAATTTGGTATACTAATTTATCAAACTCCTTAAAATAACAAACTATGGTGGCAATAACTTCATCATTGGTCGAAAATCTCTTCCTTCCAAGCCATTTTTTAGCTTAGGAAACAAGTCACTGTTCACCTGGGTGAGCAGTAATGCACAATTTGAATATAAAATTCACAAATCGTTTTATCTATTGATATCTATTCACCTGTATTTATTTAAACAGCTATTAATATTTATTTATCTTTGTTTCAAAATTTTATAGTTTTTAATATGCATTATTTTAAGTTAAATAATATTAGTATGCAGCTTTAAATTCAAATACATAAAACTTGAATAATTTTTCCCCTTTTATTCTATTTTTTAGCTGAAAAATTTCAAAAGGAAAAAATAACTTTATTCCAATATTTATAACCCAGTTTTATTAAAGCAATGTCAACATTTAAAATTCAGTTTTAAATCAAGATTTTAAAGGCACAGACTGTAATTTTCTAAAAACTTTTCATACATGTATTCTTTGATAAATATGCAATACACTGTTTTTTCATAAAACTGGTAAGTTTTTAACTATACCAAACTGGTATTCGTATTCATGTAAACACAATTAACAAAAAATGCAAAATGGATTTAAGAAATTTCCCTTTTTAATTATTTAAATTTCAATGTTATGCAAGTCTACACCAAAATAACAACCACTAACACACCTTACAGATCCTTAATCTACCGCTGACTTCTTATGAAGTCAGCAGTAGATATAAATATATTTCAATAATACTAACTTTTCCTACTATTTTCTTGAATTTTTATATAATCTGAATATGTAGAATATAATCAAGCTGTATATCATTATAACAGAAAAATCCAGTACAAATGTCTTTATTCATTTGCACAGACAATACAATGTTCAGCTTAGCTATCTAGAAAAAAATTACAACAGAACTTCTGAAGAAAGGATTCTACAAAATAAAAGTAAAAAAAAATGGTCAATTGGCTGAACATTCTTAAAAAAATAAATATAATGAAACTGAGAACCTCCTTCTTTTATTAAAAATTAATAAGGTAATTTGACTAGGTAAAACACAAGCAATATTCAAAAATGCAAACAGTTTCAACAGCCATTTCAATATATTGTCAATTCACTTAACAGATATATTAATTTAATTAAAATTAAACTATTCTCTTTACAAAACCATCAACAAGAATGTTAAATATTGTTCGGAATCTTTTTCTGTGTAGTAATGTAATCACATATTTATACACTACAACATGTCTACAAAGTAATAACAAGCTGTTACACATTCTTGTGCTTTGCCCTAATTACCAGAAAGCAGTAACAGGTCCTAACTGGCCACACAAGTGCAGTCTGTGCACATTAGTATTCAGTGGCAACATATCTGTGTGTATACTTTACTATTAGTATTTACTTGTTTTCCTAGTAGTTGCATAATAATACCAAGTGTATGTATGTACAACTAATTGTGAAACTGCCCAATTTAAAATTTTGGCAAATTGTTTGTTTGGTAGATTGAAAAGCATATATTAGAATATCTCTAACCTCTACATCTACAATAATTTGGAGGTCAAATTAAGTGTATTTAAAAAAAAAAAAAATAGTTCGTAAAATAGTACGTCTTAATAAATTTTGTCGTGAGGTTATTATATTCACCACATTGCAACGTAGTATAAAACACAGCTACTACCAAAAATTAGGTTGCAACTCTATAAACATTAACTATAAAATATGGAGAATACTAAAAAATAATTCTCACGACAGATATTACTCTCCGCTGAGTAGTTAATGCTTATAAGGAGATAAGTGCAAACCTTAAAAAAAAACAAATTTAAAAAAAAAAAATAGTAATTATCATTTTTAATAGTTAATAATGTAATAAAAATAAATTAATATAGCATCTCAATATATACGTTGACCTTCCCGAGCAGTCAAGGAAGAAGGCCATCCAATACTTACGCTTGCCATAATATCTAGCAGGATCATAAGGTCCATGTACCTTCGGATTATAATCTGCTGGGTAATCTCCAATCATTGTATTTTTCCAACGTAATTTAGGATCAATATAAGTAGGACCTGATCCACTATCAGCGCCGCCTCCTCCACCGGTAATTGCAGGTATGGGTGTCGTAGAGCACACTTCGCCAGGCTTAGAAGCTTTTTCAGGTTTCTCCCCACCACTATCGCTACTATCACTGTCGCTTTCGGAACAACTATCTGTGTCTGACGGTATTTCTCTACCATACTGTGGCTTTTTAATATTGTCAGATATTATCGGTGGAGTTATTTTTTCAGGTATAATTGGAGCAACTTTTAGGAAAAAACCACTTACAAATTTTTTTATCTCATCCATTATAATCCTGAAAAATAAACATTTAAACAAATTTATAGACATATAAATGTTATAACAAGTTAAAATAATCAGTTTTTTAATATTACAAATTTACATTACTGATTAAAAAAAAATACTTACGCTAATTTGTTTACATGCAAATGGTAAATTTTACTATTTATGTTGGTTATTGGATGTATACAAATAAAGATTAATGGCGTGTGTAGTTCGTACTCTGTTGGCATTAGGACGGATCTATAATTTATAAGACGATAATATAGATTCAAGTATGGAAGAGTTTTGTAGAAAAACTTTGTCAGAAACAGTCGACACTGCAACTGAATATTCTTCTAAGCTGGAAGAACTCACCGCTTCGATAATTAAAGCACAGCAACAGGTTATTTTTTATTAATTGCTTATATTACAATAAATTTTTATTGTTATTTTGCTGATTTAACACTGATTACAGTTAACACAAATCAGTGTTAATTATAATACAGTATGTTTTAACGGTGTAACTTCGTTATTGCTTACAAGCTTCATGTGCTGAATTTTTCAGATTATACAGTCTAAATGATTATTTTGCAAATACAATTTATAATTATTACAATACAATTTGCTAATATTTATTTATTCTTACCTGCTAAGTTGTGAGAATAATTAACCTTTTATAGGAAATTATAGTTTGTCCACTAAACAACAATGCTGTTTTGTTTGTAGCCATCTGTGAGAAATTTTACCACTGCTGTAGTGATAGTTAAATTTTACTTGTTTCACTTAACACTAACTTTTAATAATTTAATTTACAGTTCTCTTATACATTCTTCAAAATATTATTTAATCAGCACTGTTAAATTTTATCATTTATGGTTCTTGTAAAACTTAGTGGGTCCAACATATAAACTAAAATATATCTGGTTTTTTATGATGCCAAATAAAAAATACCCATATAATTTCTTTAAGTAATTTAATTGTCTAAATTATTTATATTTTTTTGTAATTGAAAATTTACCCTAATACTGAAACACATTAAGGCTGCTTTGAGTAAGCAGGACTTGCATAGTGTAGAATAATTATATTACTTAAAAGTACAATATCGGCTTTTATCAAACCGAATAACAAACAATATCTTTGTAATACAATAAATGCCACACTGTTAATATAAAATTAATGATTTTTAATTAGATGCAACATTTTTTTAATAACCGTGGAAAACTTAACCTAATTAAATTTTCATTGGATCCAATTCTTCAGCTGCTTCACTATCTTCATTGGATCATGAAAGTCACTATCACAATGTACACACATAGTTAATTTTTCTGTTATTCATGTTTAAAGATCCAAGTGTTAAATAATCAGTTTATTTTTGTTCATTTATTGGAGTAAGGTTTACAATCATGTTTGTTGTTTATTAATCTGAAAAAAATTCATTAAAAGCATTGTCTAATGATTGGACGCACGTCTTTTCAATGCTGAATATACCACTTTGATTGAATTCAAATTAGGATGGTAAGGCAGAATTCTAAGAACCTGATAACCATTCTTTTATATGAGTTCATCAAACAAATACTGTCTAATTGTAGTTTTTAATGTGGAATTTATCATTGCTGAATTATTTACATACTGATCTTAACAGAAAATTTATTTTTAATAAGTTTATCTTGTTGAAAAATTGTGCTGTTTGATATAACTATACTGCTTAAATAGGAAAATTGTAGGCAAGAACTTAGCAACTTCTGAAAATAGTTTGTGAATTCATTGCCACCATGACAAAAGGCAGTTTTACTTTTTAAAAAGGTAGTTCAGATTATGATTGCTTCCTAAATAAACATAAGCTTCTAAAAGCTTATGTTTATTTACCCTTCTTTTAAAGGTATATATTCCATCTATTCAGAAAGTGAATGTTAGTTTTTTAAGCCTGTAAATGTTAATAATAAGCTCTGATTATCGCCAAAGTTTTTAGGTTATTAAGCTTGATTTGAAACAAAAATTGTGGTTGAATTAAACTTTTGATATTGAAAATACAGAAAGTCCACGTCTTTTATAACTTGGTTCCTTAAATATGAATTTAGAATATAACAGCAAAAAACATTATACAAAAACTTTTGATTTTTTTAAAAATTAATGCTTATTTTGTTAGGTAGTTCTCTTTACAATGTTACTTTAGATGCCATGCTTCTAAATGACTGCTTTGCAAAGTTTCAGAAATAAAATATTACAGTAAATGTTACCAGTATTTATTCACAGCTCTTGAGTATGGGGGTAGCTGGTGCATAAATTTCTCCACGAGATGAAACTCACTGTTCATGTTTGGCTTTTTCAGCTTGAGGAACAAATCAAAGTTTAGAGGGATTGTGCTGTATGAATAACATTTCCCACTCATAATCATTTAAGTAATTATACTGTTGATACTTGTTCCACATGTATCTATCATCCATGATAATTCCTTGGTGGCCATAATTAAAGACCATTTGCTTGATGTTTGATTACGCATAAAATTTGTTGAATTGTGGGGAGAATAGGAGTCTCTAAACCATATTTCATCAGTACATTGCAAAACCAAATTTCCTGAAGAAACATGTTTATATTTTGTAGATTTAGAGTTTTGGTTCATTATTTTATTATGTCAGCTGTTTTTGTAATCTGTATAGTATAAATTGTATTTATTAGAAATGCTTCTTTGGAGAATTAATATATACATAAATTAAATTATATATGTCATTATGTAAAATGAATTATTATTTTTTCCCCCTAGGTTAAAGTAACTGCTGAAGAAAGTCTAATGGAAATAGAAAATGTGTTTGATGAGTTGACTATGGTGATATTAGCTGCAATTGAAAAAAGGAGATCTCACTTAAAAAAAAAAGTAAAAAAAATAGAAGAAAAGGGTCTTGCACCATTGAATGCTTGTCATGAAGTAATAATTAATAAATTAAAATTAACTCAAAATTATATTTGTGAAGGGCAACATATTCTTGATCAGCTTCATAAAAGGGTTGACGTTACAAATACATCAAATTATTTGGACCAAGCCTCGTTTTTGGGTTGGTAAGTGATTTTTATTGTTAATACATCGGTATTGTAATGCAATTAAATGTCTAATAGATTAATTAATGTTAATTTATTAGATTAACCTGTTAAAATTATTTTGGAACTAGTGGATTCAAACTAGTGAAAGAGAAAAATTCATGTACTTATAGTACTGTTACTGTAGTAAAGTTCATTTGTAGAAACTTAGGTTTAGAAGATCTCACTTTGAAGTGAGGTTTGGTATTCAATTGCAAGGTAACAGATAAATTTTGTGAGAAAATTATGAAGGAAGATCAAATGTTCACATAATCATTGTGCATTGCAATCAAAGAAGGAATATTGCATTTTAATTCAACAAATGATCAGTGCATCACTATTTTTGATTTTGATGATATTTCGCATATGATAACTACCCGAAAAGGGTAGTAGCCGAAAAATTGTTTGTAGTGGCCAAAAAAGTTTATTTAAATTTAAAAAAAATTGTTTTTGAGTAATATACTATTTTCTAACTCGCCAACAGGTAAAACCAGCTATTTTCATCATGAGCTTAGCATTCTTATTTTACCTCATACAGAGGGTCAAAAAAAGCTTTTTGGAACTTCATCTTAGTGTACTTAAAATTAATTTTGTTACTTAACCAAATCTTGTAATGTTTACTGAAGTTATGTTTACAAATTGTCTTTTTTTCAAATTTTGGACCCTAAATAAATAATGAAGGCCTAAGGGTAACAAGCCTGTTTTTACCTTTTAACTCTTAGGTATTAGTAGTACTTATAAAAAAAAATTGTAGTGTTACCAAGTGTCCTTCATTAAAAAAAAAATGGCTGTCAAATCCTAAGATTTAGAAAATGTCTCATTTTTGGGACCCAAAAATCACATGAGGGACAGGTGGCAAAAATCTGAAATGTTTACAGCAATTAAATATAAAACCACGTAAAATTTATTTTGTTACTCAAAGGGGTTGATGATAATGAAGCCATCAAAACGACTAAAAACACAGTTTCATCTAATCATAAACAATGCATCCAAAAATACTGATATTTATTTTTTCAGATTATAAAAATTACAAGTAAACTCATTAGAAGAATAAATTGATAATTAATAGTTAGTTACAGAATGATAAATAAGAATTACAAAATGATTAACAATTCAAATACATTAAGATGTTCAATTTACTTTTACCTTATTTTACTGCTACTAATGGAAGTTATGAATAAATCTTGCACGTCTTGATAACAAACTTAACTAACATAACTTAGTGTTCCTGCCATTTTTTTTTATAGAGTAGAACTGATAAGTCCTCATTCATTTTTTGTGTAATGTATGTCCTCTTCCAGTAGTTGATAGAAAAACCTCTGAAGGCATGAGAATCTTTAAAATATTTTCCAGTTAAACCCATTTGATTATCCCTCAATGATTTCTTGAATGAAGTACCAGGACCCTGCGGATGGAAAAAGTACATTTGATATTCCTCTTCATTTTCATGTAGTTTGACTTCAATGACTTCACCTAACCCCCACCTGCCATTGTATACACAGCAAACATAATTTTTACATTCTGGCTTTGGTAAACCTATAAAGCAATCAGAAACATTAATGTCCTTGTGCACCGATACTAACATAAATGTTTCTGATTCAGAGGTCGCCCAGACTTTCAGAATACATTTCTGACTTGTTGGAACATAACTGTGAAAGATTCTTGTTTCTAGGATTTTTGTGATTACCTGATAACGAGAACAGAGGTATTCTTCAGTCTCTTGAATATCTTTATTAGAGCAGGAAATAAATGTTATATTTTTAATTTTTTTTTTGCTATAATTGTACATTTCAGAAGGTGTAACAATTTGATTTTCGACTGTCCTTTGAAGGCTTGTGTTAGTCACAGTCCATTTTACAGTTCCACAAATACCATCACATGGCCCTTTTCCATGGTATGAGGCAAAAAAATGTCATTCAGCTGCGATTTCAAAATCTTGTAGGTAGCTCAAATTTATGTAATTCTTTTTGTTTTTATACTAGGCTGAGGAGCCATCAGAAAAATAAAAAAATTGTTTAACTTGTAGTATCAGTGTTTTTACTTTATTTGTAACTTTTTTTTGAAAGCAGAAGAATGATTTGGTATTGTGCTTCACATACTCACTAATCACAGTAACTTTGGCTTTGTAATTTTCCTTTTTTTAAAAATGTATGAGATATGGATGTACTGTGGCGTACGTTTTTGACCAGTGATATGACTGGACTTCATCCTACATCACAAAAGGAAAATTTTGAGAGAAGTCTCCTGTTACTATACATTCACCCTCCAACAAGTTTTCCTTTTTAATATTGAGGAAATTAGCTTGTTTCTTTGCTACAAAATGATGCTTTCTTAGATTATGTAAATTTTCAGTAAGTTTATCTAAGTATTCTTGAAATGGAAGAATTTGAGTAATTACTTCACAACTCTTAACAAAAACCCACTGTTTGAAGATAATTTCAGAATCAAAATCATCCAGCTTTCTTGCAGTAATCTGAGCACTTCATTAGTGCCTGGACATTTTTCACACTGTGACAGCATGCACGTTTTATTTTCTATATCACACACCATGGTTGAAAGGAGAATTTTATTATCAAATTTCATTTTTAGAGCAGATAACATGAGTTTTACATTTGTGTGGGTGACACACACATACATATGAATGAGTACTTGACCCACCAGCCAGAACAGAAAATGTAGGTGTTAATTATGTGACTGGGTTTCTTTTTGCCAATTTGTGGCAAAATTCGACTTGTTTTAATTAATTGTGGATTGACGGGCTAAATACTGACTAACACTGAACTCATTTTGAATTTTTTGAATGCTCCAGCTGCTTGGTGATAAACTTAAAATATTAATTTTTTCCTGGGTTGATGTAACTGCTTTCATTTTATCCTTTATTTTAATGATTAATTTTTCATATTTCCTTCCTAAATCAGCATAATTTTATGGTACTAAACTGGTTTCTTCTGTAGAAATATTTAAATCAATGGAATCATTTAATTTACTGGTAACTGACTTCGGCTATTTTTGTAACTTTATTTTTTTAAATTGGTCCTTTATGCTGCTTGATAATTTTTTAACTTAATGGGAGAAAGTCCAAGTGCTGAACAAGTTTTATTTACAGACTTAAATATAACACATTGAGGCTCAAATATATCTTGACATTCCGATTCACTTTCTGTATCATCTTGTGGTTTTTGTAGTTTATTTAAGCATTTTGTACACAGTGCTCTGCCTGGAATTAATTTTAAATTTGGATTGCTTGTTGAAAGTGCCAAAGATATTTCTTAACCAGTTTAGTGTGACAGCTAAATGGGTCAGAGCAACTTTTCCCTTTAATATGAAAATATTTATCTGAAATATTCAGTTTTATGAAAAGTGCAGATATTTTTTGTTTCAGTACATCTACTCCTTAAGGATATAAATGTTATTTGTTGTTCAGTAAACTCTAAAATATCGTGCAATACTGAAGATCTGTTGTAAGTTAGTTTGTGACATACTGTTTCAGTATGAATGCCAATTGAACACTCCATAATCCATTTTTATAAACTGCATGGGTTCTTACAGTAACAGTACAGTTAGTATAAATTATAAAACTACCTACCAATTGCATTTCACTTTGTCATATCCCAGTTTCTCTACAGCTAAAATAAAAATTTCTGTAATTAATAAAATTAAAATAAAAGATATGACATAAAAGAGAAGTTCACTGCTAATAAAATTACTTTATAAACAAGTGTACATTACCTAACCACAGTATTAACACTAGCAACAATACAATGTATCAAATTAAAATCAAAACAGTAACTGAGCCTTCTACAATGTTTATATTCAAGATTACACACATTCATGTCCATGAATGTCTTATTCACTTTCGTGTTTTAAACATGAGTTTATGTGCATGAGTCATACTTTAAGTAACAAACTATCTAAAATATAAGCTATCTCATTATAGACATATCAAAATATTTTGTATAGTAGGCCTACATTATTATCTGAAAAAATACATGCTGTGAATTTTTTAGATACATTGTTCACAGTTAGAAGGAACAGTGGTTTTGATGGCTACTTGTCAACCCCTTTGAGTAACAAAATAAATTTTATATGATTTTCAAGTACATAAAAAGTACTTACTGCTGTAAAAATTTCAGATTTTTGCCACCTGTTCCTCATGTGGGTTTTGGGCCCCAAAAATGTGACATTTTCTAAATCTTGGATTTGGTGGCCATTTTTTTAATGAAGGACACTTGGTAACAGACCAATTTATTTTATAAGTACTACTAGCGTAAAGAGTTAAAAGCTAAAAAACAGCTTTGTTACCTTAAGCCCTTCATTATTTATTTTGGGTGCAAATTTGAACCAAAAAACAGAAATTTGTAAACATAACTTCAGAAAACATTACAAGATTTGGTTATGTAACAAAATTAATTTTAAGTACACTAAGATGAAGTTCCATCTTTCCAAAAATCTTTTTTTGACCCTCTGTATGTTGTAAAATAAGAATGCTAAGCTCATGGTAAAAGTGATGAAAATGTCTGTTTTTACCTGTTTGCAAGTTAGAAAATAGTCCATTACTCAAAAAAAATATTTTTTTAATTTAAAAAAATATTTTTTGGCCACTACAAGGTGGTTAGTTATATATGAATATCATCAAAATCAAAAATAGTGATGCAATAAAATTTGTTGAATTAAAACGGAACACTCCAGAATTGAAGCAAAAATTGACATTGAAGTTTACTTCAATATGTTTTACTTAGTCCATTTACTCTGATTTCAAGTTATCGTACATGATTGTTTGAACATCTTGGTGCAAAAAATTTTGACTGCACGTACTAACTAAAAATGAACAGAGAAGCTGAATGAGAGCAGCCTTGCATTTTTTAATTGGTACTAGCATGGCCATAAATTTACTTACTCCTGGAAATAGCAACTGTCAGTTTTTCAACAGATTATGTTTCAAAATCTATATGTTGAAAACTACTTGTTTATTTCTGTGATATCTTTAATTTTAGAAGTTTTACAGCCACTAGTAGGTGTGACATAAGCTTTGTTATTTTCACTCTTAGTGGAACAATATTTTATTGTTTATTTTTATGCATCTGATAAATTTTTTGGAAGTATTAATATAAATAACAACTGTTAATAGTAAACCTAATTTTAGTTTTGTATATGTTGTTATCTTTATTTTACAACATATAAGTTGTAATTTCTTAATTTTTATTCATAAAAATAGTTATAATCATTTAAAAAGCTATTATAATTATATTACTTGCATTTAATGACAATCTGTTTATCAGCATGTTTTCTCAATATGATTTCAGTTTACCAGCAGTACCCAATTTAGATGAAGTTCCAGCAGTTACATTTCAGTGTAATGTTGACTCCATTAAAAATAGTATTATTGAGAGAATTTCAGATGCTGGTACTGTTTCTTGTATTGGACCTATACAGTTGACTAACGTACAAGAAAAACCAGGTGGATTATTTGTACATTGGGAAGAGGTCAGTTGTAGCAGATCAATTTTTTTTTATATAACTATAATATAGTGAGAGTAATAAATAATTAATCATTGTGTGAGTAGTTTTGCACAAAATTGGTAGTGGTTACTCAGCCATGGAAATATATAATATTTAGATAATGTGGAATGATCTACCATATTTCAAGTAACAATAACCAGGCTAGAAGATTATAACATGAAAAATAGATTATTTCTTACTCAAATACCTTTACAATATTAAACTAATTATTTTGTACTCCGGCTTTTTTTCATACTTTTTTTTGTCTTCAGTCATGTGGCTGGTTTAATGCAGCTCTCAAAGATTTCCTATCTAATGCCAGTCGTTTCATTTCGGTATACCCCTACATTCTACATCCCCAACAATTTGTTTTACATAATCCAAATGTTGCCTGCCTGCACATTTTTTTCCTTCTACCTATCCCTCCAATATTAAAGAATTATTCCAGGATGTCTTAATATGTGGCCTATAAGTTTGTCTCTTCTTTTAACTAACTTTCCAAATGCTTCTTTCTTCATCGATTTGCTACAATACCTAATTGTTTGTCACCTCATACACCCATCTGATTTTTAACATTCTCCTATAGCACCACATTTCAAAAGCTTCTAATCTTTTCTTCTCAGGTATTCCAATCATCCAAGTTTCACTTCCATATTAAAGCTATGCTCCAAACATATACTTTCAAAAATCTTTTCTTGATGTTTAAATTAATTTTTGATATTAACAAATTGTATTTCTGACTGAAGACTTGTTTTGCTTGTGCTGTTCGACATTTTATATCACTCCTGCTTTGTCCGTCTTTAGTAATTCTACTTCCCAAATAATAAAATTCTTCTACCCCCATAATCTTTTCTCTTCCTATTTTTACATTCAGTGGTCCATCTTCGTTATTTCTACTACATTTCATTACTTTCATTTTGTTCTTGTTTATTTTCATGCGGTAGTTCTTGCATAGGACTTCATCCATGCCATTCATTGTTCCTTCTAAATCCTTTTTACTGTCAACTAGAATTACTATATCATCAGCAAATCGTAGCATCTTTATCTTTTCACCTTGTACTGTTACTCCGGATCTAAATTGTTGTTTAAAATCATTAACTGCTAGTTCTATGTAAAGGTTAAAAAGAAACGGGAATAGGGAACATCCTTGTTGGACTCCTTTCTTATTACGGCTTGTTATGTTCTTCAATTATTACTGTTGCTGTTTGGTTCCTATAAATGTTAGCAATCATTCTTCTATCTCTGGATTTGAACCCTAATTTTTTTAAAATACTGAACATTTTATTCCAGTATATGTTATCAAATGCCTTTTCTAGGTCTATAAATGCCAAGTATGTTGGTTTGTTTTTCTTTAATCTTCCTTCTACTATTAATCTGAGCCCTAAAATTGCTTCCCTTGCCCCTGTACTTTTCCTGAAACCAAATTGGTCTTCTCCTAACATGTCTTCCACTCTCCTCTCAATTCTTATGTACAGAATTCTAGTTAAGATTTTTGATGCTTGGCTAGTTAAGCTAATTGCTCTATATTCTTCACATTTATCTGCTCCTGCTTTCTTTGGTATCATGACTGTAACACTCTTTTTGAAGTCTGATGGAACTTCCCCTTTATCATAAATATTACACATCAGTTTGTATAATCTATCAATCGCTTCCTCACCTGCACTGCGCAGTAATTCTACAGGTACTCAGTCTATTCCAGGAGCTTTTCTGCCATTCAAATCTTTTAATGCTCTCTTAAATTCAGATCTCAATATTGTTTCTCCTCTTTCATCCTCTTCTTCCTCTATAACACCATTTTCTAATTCATTTCCTCCGTATAACTCTTCAATATATTCCACCCATCTATCGACTTTGCCTTTTGTATTATAAATCGGTGTACCATCTTTGTTTAACATATTATTAGATTTTAATTTATGTACCCCAAAATTTTCCTTAACTTTCCTGTATGCTCTGTCTATTTTACCAGTGTTCATTTCTCTTTCCACTTCTGAACACTTTTCTTTAATTCACTTCTTTCACTAGTTTGCACTTCCTATTTATAGTAAACCATGATATAATCTATCTGAGATCTTGCAGTATCGCCTGGCTTTTTCCATGTGTGTATATTCTTCTATTATGATTTTTAAACTGGGTGTTGGCAATTACTAAATTATACTTCATGCAAAACTCTATAAGTCGGTCCCCTCTCATTCCTTTTGTCTGGCCTGTATTCACCTACTATATTTCCTTCCTTGCCTTTTCCAGTGCATGCATTCCAGTCTCCATTATTACATTTTCAACCCCTTTTATGTATTTAAATGCTTTGTCAATTTCTTCGTATACACACTCTACTTCATTATCATGGGCGCTTGTAGGCATACAGACATTAACAATCATTGGTTTAGGTTTCAATTTTATCCTTATTACAATGATTCTATCGCTATGTATTTTGAATACTCTATCTTCCTTATCTTCTTGTTCATTACGAAACCTACTGCCTGCCCATTATTTGAAGCTGAGTTATTTTTTTTCAAGAGGAGGGATGGCATGCACAGTATAAATTATTTTTTATATGTAGGTATGTATATGTTTATAGTTTTACCATAAATAATATTAATAGTGATATACTTACCCCTAAATGTTTATGAATTTTTGAAAACTAATTTTTTTTTTAAATTCAAATTTTGGCTTCAAATAACTGTAATGGGGCTGGTGCTAAAAAATTCAAATTTGCATAACTTGCAGTGTTTTTGTAGATGTTTATAGCAAATAGAAACGTTTCTTGTGTATTGTACTAATAAAAAAGTTATAACCTCTCAAAAATCATGAAAAACCTGCTAAAAACGATACCATTTTGACTCACTAAATAAGTGCTCGAAGGGAAGTTCTTGTCTTCTTTGCACTTTACATTTGTTATATATTTTTTTATATTTAGCCCCTATGTTGTTGAAATGGTTGTTCTGAATATTTTTAAAATAGTCTGTTTTAAATTATTAATGATAGGTCATAATTTAATGATAACTTAACCAGTACCAGTAACCTAATACAATTTTGATTCAAAATTGCTTGTAAAACTTACCCAAACTGAGATTTCAATGAGTAGCCTACATATTTTTTCAAAAATTCATTTTTATTTTTTATTGGTTTGTTTTTGAAAGCACTATCGAAGAAAAAATAAATTGCAGCAAAATTTTAATTATTCTTCAATGAAATAGTCAGTTTTTGTAGTAATGAAAGTTTATTATATAGTGTGGTTAACCAACAGCTGTGATATCTCTTCTGATAGTTCTCTTGAAATTGGGAGTGAAAATGACCCGACACTGTAGGTTATTTAAGTGATGTCAACTTTCTCAGAACTTGCAGATTGGTACCCACAGTTTGTCTTGTCGAGACTTTTGAAATGAAGGAAGTCATGTGTTTGTCCATATCAGATTTTTTCATGATATTTACAAACCCTAGTGACATCTGAATTAACACGTTAAAAAATAAGTTAGTTTTCATCACTAAATTCACAAATTTTAATGAGTTATTTTGGTACTGTACCATTCACTGTTTTATGACACTTCATTCATGGAAATTCCAATGAAAAATTGTTCTACCATTGTTTTTGTGAAATTACTTGAAAATAATGTAAAAATTTAACTGATTTTAAAATTTGCAAATATAATATTATTAAGTAAAACTTATTTATTTAATAAACACTTCCAAACACAATGAAATTTGAGATATTCAGTTAAGATGTGAACAGGTCACTGACTAATGTCAGACTGACGAGTATGTAACTGTTAAGTTAAATGATGCTAAATGACCATGTTGCAAGCAACATGAATTTTCCTCACAGCTGGAAATGACTTCTACCACCTATTATAACATGAACACTGCAGTTGAATGGTTTAAATAAGTCTATTTCAACTGTTGTAATAAGTATAAAAATATATAAGTGCCAAGAAGACAAGGAACCCCCTTGAAGCACTTATTTAGTGAGTCAAAATGATATCGCTTTTAACAGGTTTTTTATAATTTTTGAGAGGTTATAACTTTTTATTAGTACAGTACTCAAAAAACTTTTTTATTTGCCATAAACAGCTACAAACACACTGCAAGTTTTGCAAATTGAGATTTTTATCATGAGCTCCATCACAGTTATTTGAAGTCAAAATTTTAATTAAAAAAAAAAAAAAAAATAGTTTTCAAAAATTCGTAAAAATTTAGGGGTAAATATATCACCATTAACATTATTTATGGTAAAACTACTAACATATACATACCTACGTATGAAAAAATAATTCAAACTGTGTGTGCCATCCCTGCCTCTTGAAAAAAATTACCAAAAGTGAAATTTCACAGTTTTTCATGTTCAACTTTATTGGTAATTTTCTCATAGAAAGAAGAGAAATAGGTAAATAAACCACTGGACCAATCTTTTACCTTGAGAAAATATTAATAAATTGCTTTTTGTTTCGTCCTTCCAGGACCCTTAACAATCACAAAAATAGGTGTGCACACTATAACAAAAATGGCTGTCACAGGTAAACTGCTTAAATAAAAAAATTTAAAAAAAAAACAGTTTTAAGGTCCTGAGACATGTAGGAAACAAGTGGGTGGTAAGTTTCAATTTTTTTTTGAATTGGTCAAGCAACCACCCTTGGGACACTTAAGATGGGTTGGCCCAAAAATCTTTTCCTGAAATTCATTCTTAAGTAATAAAATAAAACAAAATTATTCCCACATGGTAGTAATCATCTGAAAATTTAAAAAAGTCTATGAAGGTTATGTGCAATTCTATTAATTTTTGTATTTTCTTTAAATTTTTCCTCTGCTAGTAATCCCTAAAAATAGTTATATCATTAGGAAGAACCCTTCCCTTCCTGTCACAAAATGAAAAGAAAAACTTTCTTACAAAGTTGTTTCACTTTTTTTCCCCATGAGGGGTTGGCCGGCTGGTAAAGTTTTGAGTAAGTAAATAGTACATATTGTTAAGATTTCAGTCATTTAAATTGCTATCTAATTAAATTAAGTTCATTCTGGAAGTTTAGCTAAAACAGAAAATGTATAATAAAAAATATACAATTGAAATAAATAAACCTTTTGAAGCTAAAGTCCTGTTATTTGAATGCAGTGATAACATGAAAATAGAATACATCTTGGCAATTTACAGAAAAAAGCTTAAATATGTTTACAGTATGTACTACTCTCTGTGAAAAATGATCTCTTACCTTCCTTCATAATTAGTGGTATAATAAAATTTTACAATTTTTCTCTGGTTTCTCAAGAACAATTTGTTCAATTCTGATAAGACTGAATTTTATTCTGGTATTTCATTTATTATATTTAATTTTATAAGATTTACTTGTAGTAACTATTCCAGGTATACAAAAAAGAATATTGGGATTTTAATTTGTTGTATTTCTTGGATAAGTTGTACATTGTTGAATCCTCTTAAATCCTTCCATAATTTTGTTGTCTCTACCTTGTTAATTTTAGAGATAATCTTCTCTACACTCACACCTTTCCTGAAATTTCCTTCCCAAAAATATAAGATAAATCCTTGTCAGAAGGAATGTTGTTTCTCTCTGTGCCTTCCTTACACTTTTGGCAGATCATCTTTTGAAAACATAATAAGTCATGGTTGTATTGGCTAATTTGATTCGCTTCTGAATAAAATGTGAAGATAACATGAAAAGAGAATTAAAATTCCACTGTGGAACATTTACTGTGTAAATTAGGATCTATGTTAATAACCTTAATAGAATCTATCCTTTTTTTGTAAATTTTAGGTAGAAGTGGAAAGACCAGTTGATATACAAAGTTTTAGATTACAAATAGCAGTCGGTGATTATCCTGATGCTAATCAAAATCATACTAATGCAAAATATCGTGATATTTATGAAGGCATGGATTCTGCTTATTTAGTAAGAGATTTAAAAACTAATCAGCCTTATACTTTTAGAGTATGTTGTCAAGAATCTGGATCAAAGTGTTGGAGTGCTTGGAGTCTGCCTAAAGTTGCTACAACTCACATTCCTCCATTTGGTTAGTATCACTTCTGAAATTATTAAAAAACTATTTATGACTGGAATTTTATTCATTTTTTTCTTTTTGCATAATTTTGGTAAATATAGAATCATTGAAACTACCAAAATCATTAACACCATGTTTGGTAATAGTTTTAAATTCTGCTTAAAACTTTAAATCACAGTTTGTTTATGCTGTGTTTGTTGATTTTAAAACAATGATTTTAAAATCATTGTTTTTAAAATTATATACTAATTATGAATACATATTCTTAAAAAAATTTAGATTGGGGTGGAAAAAAGAGAATTATCTTAGAATCCACCATGTTTAAGATTTAAACAGATGTTCATCTTTGTTTTTTATGTTTTTTAAGTAATGTAATTTTGTTTAATCTCTATTTCAGTTTGGGATTGCAGTAATCCACATTATTCTACAAGTGTTGAAGGAAAAATTGCATGTAAAACTACAAATAATAAATCTGTTTTGTTCTCTAGTTTACCGTTAATTGGATCAAGTCACTCAATTGAGTTTATGGTAATGAAAGGTTTGTTTATATATCTTTATGATAAAAAATGGATGTAATTTATATGAAAAGATGTATGTATTTATTTTTACAAGTTGCATAAATTGCTATGGTTATTTGACAATAACAAATGTGAACAACATACAGAGAAAGGCTCCAATCAGTATTAAGTTTATTAAATATTAAGAACCAGATTACCAAACTATTGTGATTTTATCCTTCAAATATAACATAAAATTTTAAGATGCTATTACTTGAGAAGTGATAAGTTTTGCAGAAACATTTATTTGTGGGGATGTAGTTTGCTACATCCATCACAAATATTGAAAATAAATTTTGTTTTTTCAATATAATGTGTTATCATTATAAAAAAAATAATTTACCAGATAAAGTTGTATGGCAGAATTAAAGCAATTCAGCTTCAATCTGAAAGCCTTTTGCTCAAGTCAACCCACATATATATTTTTATAAATATATGTATTATTTTTTTCTTTTTTTGCCTGTTCATATCTTTTCAAGTGCACGAATTTGGATGAACTTTATTAAACAGTGCAAGATGATCCCTCAGTAGTCCTACTGTTAATGAGTAGTATTGGACTATTAAAATAAGTACTGGGTGAAATCAAACCATGTCGATCTTCCAGATCACGTATATTTTGATAATTTACATTTCATGAATATTCACCACAATTTAGAGAGCCCTGCACTTAAGATCCATATCAGACATGGTTCTGAGTCCTATTCATACTTTCCTACAAATCTTACCATAGGAACTATACCATACGAACCATACGAACTAGGCTGTTTTATTTCAAGAGGATGTTCTTTTCTCTTATGAGCAGTCTTTTGAAGGACTACTCATATTTCTCCTTTGAAGAAGTCATAAAACTAAAATAAATTAAAAAATATTTTGTAAAAAAAAATTGAACCAGTTCAAAAAAGAAAATAAAAAAAATTAATGTTACACTGGAAAGATAAAAAAATCATTTTTTGATATGCCAGTAATACAATGTTTAAAATATATTTTTTTAAGCGAGTGTCAAATTTTAGAATTAGCCTGAATCCTTAATTCATATAAATTTTGGATCCATTTCTCATACATTCATAATTCTTTTAAAATTTGAAGCAGACTTCAAAAAATAAGTTTCAAAGATTGTACTGAGGATGTAGTAGAATAATTATTTTATCCTTTTCAGAGCAATATTTCTTTTTGGTAGTCATTTGGATTTTTACAAAAATGTTTTATAATTTTTTAACATAATGTTATGTTATCATTGACTGAGGGATCAGATATAATTGCTAACTTCTTTAGTGAAAATTTACAATTCTAATTTATCTTTTTGTAATATTTTGTTTCATAACTATTTTATGTTCTATATTTTGTAGTTTGTGAACATGTTAATGTCCAGATTACCATCATATTTTGATTATTCTTATGAAATTATGCACATAGAGATTACTTACAAGAGATTTAATAATTCACCAGTTTATTCTATTTAGAGTAATATTATTATTAACTTTATATAAAATTAGTTTTATTTCAGTAAAGATTTTCTTTTTTTGTTGTTATTTTTTCTAGGTTCTGGAATGTGGCAAAACACCAGAATGGGGTGATGGTATTGGTCTTTCTAATACTAATGCTGATTTATTTGATTTGATCCAGCCAGGTGTACTTTTCCTTAACGCTCAAGGTTTGTTTTTTCTTTCAATTTACATTTCATCCCACGAAATGATTTTTCACAGTTATTTGCATTTTATTAGGTGGATGTATTGTTTAAATCTTAGTAATCCTTAGTAGTTTGTAGTTTTGTAGTAAAAGTAGGAACTTTACTTTCTAAAAATATAACTGGCTTATGATTGTTATCCCTTGTACCTGGGCCTGTATAGAAATTATAGTTTTAGAATAAAGCCAATTTTATGAATATTGGGTTAGTAATTTAAAACCGAACTGGCGTGATGCAGTTATTTAAGTGTCACTTTCAAAGTTGTTACCATCACTGCTATTATTAGCACCACTATTATTCGTTGTATTTGTTACTTTTCTCAACTATTGTTGTCAATTGTAAACAGTGCAGTATAGTTTCATTTTTTGTAGTTAATGTTTTTCTAAAATAGCTTATTTGATGGAGGAAAGAGTTATTATTTTGGAAACTAGTCCATTCCAAATCCTTTGAATAAATGCGTCAAATATTCATGGAAAATTTTCAAAATATCATCCAGCAAAGAATAACATACATGTTTTGGTTAAAAAATGACATAAACAGGATTGGTTTCAAACACAAAATGGAATATTCAACCTTCCATTTGTCCAGATCCAAAGCCAATATTCAAAAAAAAACATTTCTGCTAGTTCAAAAAAATATATATGTAAATATCACAACAAAGTGTTGTAAAGTGCACGTCTTGCTTTAAGATTCTTCATGATTTAAATTTGAAACCATATCATGTAATAACAGTGTAACCATTTAAGGGAACAAACAAATCGAAATGTCTTAATTATTGTGATTGGCTTCTTAAAAACATTTTTGATGGACAGATAAAACCTATGCTATATTTCATGTCAATGAAGCATGATTTCATTTATCTGACATGTTAATTCACAAAACACCGGATAGTATTCACTTCATGGTGAGAAAATCGGTATATGGTGTGCTGTATCATTTTGCAGGGCCAATATTTTTTACTGGACTGTCAGTATAGAACCTTACAATTTTTGATGAATTCGACACTCGGTTATCAGATCGTGAAAAAAGAGTATGACTTCTTTCAACTACATGGAATAATGTCGCACATCAAATGATTCACTAGCATACATACATTCATACGGTTTTTACAATTACCACAGCGGTTTTGTGGTAGCATTTCACCATAGCATTATCCATTAGACTATTTTCCTGTTAAGCTTTAAGACAGTTATATAACCAATGAGCCCAAATGTTGAAAGAGTTGAGCGCAATGGCAGATTTTATCTTAGCCTTGCACCACTGAAGTCAAAAATGCTGTTCTTTTCTGTTAATAGATTTTTTCTTATTTATCTTGAATTTGGCTCATGCATGTTCCTAGCTCACAGATTACCTGTTCATAAATCTGCTAAAAAATTATATTATTAAAATAAACTAAATTAATTATAAAGTATCCTCACATAATAATTTTTCAATATCTGCTGCAGTTACTGTCATCTGCTTAGTCTTCCGTGTCTCTTTTCTCATGTGGTATGTAATTAGAACTGTCAAAGTTATCTTCCCATTGAGTTTCCTTTCTAATTCATGCTTTCTTTGATTAAGATAATTAACCATTCTTGCAATTTGGTCATAGATATTAAATTTAGTTGTGATATCAGTATTCTTTGCTTTATCCAACCATAGATATCCTTTAGTCCTTAAAAAATCTACCTTTGCTACATGAAATATTACTTGGTAATCTGTGGTAACCCCTGACTCGTTGTTGCAAAAAAGAACTGGTGCAGTAATTACCTCATAGAATTATCTAGGATATCTTATAAAACATTATAAAATTAGATTACATATAAAATTTGAAATTGTTCACCACTAGGCTTAGTGATTAAGATCCTAGCTTCTACATCATTGGTCTGAGATTTAATTTCTACCACGAGTCTGGCATTTCATTCATCTCAGTTTCCTCTTTTAAATATGTGACTATCTCACATCCAAGGCCATAATAATAAAAAACTTGGAACTTTATCTCTTTTCTGGCTTTGTTAGTCAGTATTCTACAAGTTATACCATAGACAACTTGAAGTTCATTTTATTCTCAATACTAATGTTTGATTCAAAATCAATGTCACATCACGATAAAAAGTGATGGAGATATTTTATTTTAATTTTTATATGTTTTTACAGGTCATATATTTTTAGATGGTAAAGAGAAAACTACTAGATTACCACCCCTGAAAAAGGGTTGCAGAGTATCATTTACATGTGAAGAACTACCTCATCAGAATAGATTACGTATTAATATTGATAGTGAAGATAAAGCTGTCACTTACGATTGGAAAACTTCATCAAAATTACATTTCGTCATGAATTTTACCTATCCAGGATGGAAATTATTGGTTGAATAGTTAATTTCATTCTATTTAATAGTCATTAGTTATAGTAATAATAAATTACAGATATTAATTTTATATTAAGTATAAGAAAATTCAAAAGTTTCTGGAATTTGGCAATTAGTTTTTGTTAAATGAAAATCATGTTCTTTATACAAATTACCTTCAGTGTTATTTTACGCTGATGTTTGTCTTCATTTTTCTTCCAATTTCTAAGATGTTGTTTACAATCATGACTATTGTTTTTGAATGCGTTATTTACGTTGATAAAGTTCCATTGATTCAGTGTCTTGACTGATGTATGATTAGTGTACCTTAATAAGAATTATATTTTATTCATTTTGACTAATCACACATTTTTGTGTAGCAACAGGTTATATTTTTTATTGTTTAGATGGATTTAACCAAATATTTTTATGGAAGCTAGCCAAACATCATATTCAATTAAATAGTAATAGTACTTCTCTAATAATAATTCTGTTCTATACCTTACTTTGTATGATTGTTTTTTTTTTAATCTTATATTTTATCTTTACAGTGAAGTTCGCTTATTAATATTTCTAAGATTCATAAACATGATTATGTGCTATTCAAATATATATCCTTCATTGTCTTGAGCATGTTAAGGACTAACTCATGTAGTCAGTTATATTTTAATGTTTTTCCACAAAAGAAAAATGTGAATCTTGGGTAAACTAAAGTAGTCAGTCATCCAACTGTAGTATTAAAACTGGTATTTTTCAGTTTAAATTCGTACAGATTGAAATTGGTGATTGGCTATATTATAGAAAGGTATTGTTTTGATGCAGTCTATAATTCCCAAATAGTGTTTTTGATCCTTAAATGATCCAAGTACAACAGTAATTTTGCTAATCAATAACAGTTACTATAAATATATTTTATTGAATTTGTATCTGGATCTTTTAATATCACTGAACAAATATCAGGTCAGCTGATTATAGAAGATTTTAACTAATAATCTGTGTATATATTTGTATGTATGTGCATAATATTTACTTAAGTTTTTGGATTCAGAACTTGATTGACTTCCTATCTGTTTCACAAACCATTCCTCTTACCTAGTTAATTAAACTATATTTTTATCGGTTAATGGTTGTTGGTTATTTTTAAAGGTTCATTGAGTGCAGTCACATATTTTAGTAATGTTACAATATAAAATATTAAAAAAATTAATTAACTAGAAATAAATCAGCAGGTCTAACCTTTAAAATAACATTGGATTAATTCTTTATATTGTGTATGATTTTTTGAAAAAGAAGAGTGACGATAACAGAAATTCAAAAAATCTAAATTCCATTATAATTAACATTAATTAGTTAAAAAATGTTTAAATAATGAATTAAAATTACAATACAAAATACACAAAAAAGTAGAAACATAATTAGTGACTTTAACGTATGTTACAAGATACAGAATACAAGATAGTTGAAAAGTACAGTCCTATTGATGGAAATCAAAGAAAACAGTTTTTACTTTTATTAGAACATAAGTAAACCTCAACACTTCGTAGTACTGTTGTAACTCTTACAGTTTTCATTTTTGCACTCCTGCTTTGGCTCTGAGTCTTGAGGACAGTAACAAATTTTGTCCTTGCTTATGTTGATTGCAGAACAGTGGGCTATTACCTTTCACTTTGGTGCAGGCAAACGATCAGTAGAAGATGGTCTTCTGCTTTTTATACTATTAAAGCCACCTTTTCTGCTCAGAGTTTCTCCCAGTTATAGATGAAACGCTGGCAAATTCAGTTTTTTTTTTTTTTTAATTTGTTGGTTTAAAGGCACAAGCATATTTGTGCAGAAGCCATTTTTTATAACACATAAATCAATCAAGTGATAAAATATCTTTATATACCATTTCTTGGATCATATAACCCATTACCTGCCAATCAACTATTCAACAAGTCATCACCACTCACCTGCTTGTTATAAATTATGACAACTTTTGACATTTGATCAGGACTTGTTATTTCAACTGCCAATCGTAATGCTTAACTAGTGTGGTAGGGTTAATATCAGCTAAACAGCATTTTCACTGGTTTTTTATACTTCCAAAGAAGGTTGGATAACTGTGTGCCGTCATAATTACCAATGTATTCAATTACTCCTTCTTTCAAGTTTTTTATTGCTGTTTCATCTGGCAGTTTGCATTTTATTACCTTGTTACATCTGAAAATTCCTAATAACAAATGCTATGTTTTTTAAAGAAATCTAATAAGGCTTTACAATGTGTAGTAGTAATTATCAGAGTATAATGTAAAGGTTTTATTACTTTAAAGAGGCTGAGCCAAGCGAACCACAACGTTACTGCTAGCTCCTAGGTTTGGTTCATTGCTCATCTGAGAATTATTTTCTTTGCCTGTATATATTTCCATATTATACGTAAACCCTAAAATATCACAAAAAATAAATATTTTATACCCATATTTATGGAGTTTATCAGGCAGGTACATTTTTGAATGGTGGTGATCTTTAATGGCACACGTGTTCATCTGTGCTTAAATTTTCTTCAAAGAGAATAGACTAAAATTTGGCCAGCAAATGGTCATAAACAGTTCTTATTTTATACAGCTTATAAGTATTTGCAGTGTCTTAGAAATGAAGTACACTTCTCTATTGTTAAAATATATTCAAAGGCATGATTTCTTTTAAAATGACCAATCACCAGATGCCAACACCACTGTACATTCTTACCAGTCATACAAGAACTTAGAATACATATGCCTTGTATTTATGAAGATCGTTTACAGAAACTGTCAACAGGCCTGCAAAACTTTTTCTGTGAGCTATGCAAAGATGACCAGTCTGCAATTAGTTAAGAGAAATTGAATGGTGAATTTAGATTAATGATATCATTGGGTAAATTAGTGGTCCATTGAAAAAAAATATCCTGGTATATCTAAATTGCCTTTTTTCTAAGAACTGTTCTTTTACTTTGTTATATCTTCTTTAATTTTATATATTCTTTATTTATTTTCTTTTATTTTATATATCTCTTTAATTTTTATATTTTCTTCCTGATCTTAATAGTCCTTGTCAGAGAAAAGCAAACTGTTAAAGAAGGTGCTTGTAGATTTTCGTCACTGGTTGATGTTGTACTGATGGTTGAAAGTCTGTTGGGGAAGTTTGAGTGATAGTATTATAATTATCCAGTATATTAAACATATTTTTATTTACTTTAAGTTTAAAAAAAATCACACACTTCACTATCATCAACAATTAACTCATTTTCATTTATATCTTCACTGTCACTTGGACAGGAATTGAAAATAAAAAAATCTTCTGTAATTTTGTTCACAGATCCATCCTCACCCATAACATAAACATTTCTCTTTGATTTTTTAAAAATAAAAAGCAACCTAGAGATTTTAAATCACTGATTATAAAGACAAACAAACAGTACAGCAAGTTCACACATAAACGCTAACATAAATCAAGAGTAAGGTTTTCAAAACAACACATGTTTGGAATACTGCTACTAATGTTTTATGACTCCAAATGTATTCATGACAGTTTAGGCCATTAAATATTTTCAAAAATAAGGAATTGAAAAAACTAAATATAAAATATTCTGCATATTATAAAATATTTTCTTTTAACTTAATTTAGCTAATATACCTAGTTATATTTAGTCATGGTGAAATCTAGTACAACAAGGAGTGTACTAAATCAAAGATAGAGATAGCAAAAGTTTATCTGAATGCATAAGACTATAAAATCATGATTCTGATTTTAATAATGTATTTTTAAAATATGATTCCATTTGGAGTCATTATGCAATGTATGGTTAAAATCTTCTTCCAATTGTTTCACTGCTTGAAACTGTCTTTGCTATGTGTATCAAACAGATCTGTGATAATATTATTTGAACATGTCATTAATCATATGTAGGTCATTCCTCTTGTTGATATCCAGTAAAATTATTTTCCACAACTTTGTATATTTTACTTTTTTCATACGTCTGTGATGCTATTATTTCACAAAGAATAGTAAAATCTTATCAAATTATTTTTGATCTTTTCCATAACTGCAACAAATTCCAGTTAGTGTTACAATAGCTTTTTAAAAGAGATTCCTTACTTCTTGTTTGAATATTAAGTATTTCTATTTAAATATAAGTGTTATGTTAACATTTTTCCATCAGTAGGCTGTTATTCATTGGATAAGGGAAAGGCGCACCATCATCCTCTTTGAAATTTACTCTAACAGTAGACCTGATTCTATTCAGTAACTGCTATCAAACACTGATGCCATTCTAGAAACTTTTTTAGTTTCTTGTAGAGTATATTTATTATAAGTACTTATTATATGCTTGATTAATTCAGCTGAAAGCGGAACAATTTTAATGTGACTTATTAATAATAGTTATTTAAAAATTTTGCTAAGTAATTTATCAAAACTATTTTTATGCAGTTATTTTTATAAGTAGATATTTAAGAATTGATAGAATTAAATATGAAGAAAAGTAAATATGCTTTCAAAAAAAAAATAATGCACATTAATTATAACATGCTGTGCTGTATAAGTACTATTTTTATTGCCCTTGCATGATTAAAAGTTTACTATAGAGCATTTTTAATAACTTTAATAAGAGCTCTAATTTTTTTTTATTTATTTAAATTGTTTATTAATTTTGTCATATTCTGTGCCTTAATTTGTTATTCTGAAAATATTATAAGCATAACTGTTTACTTTATTTGGGATGTTATTTTAATGTTTTTCAGCACTATTCTAATGTCTATGATTAGATAATATTGCTTATATAATTATTAATGTTGTTTATTTATTAAGTGTACATGAAATTTATTACAGTTAAATCAGAATTTATTACTTGATATATTACTATTTAGATTCTATAATTAATTGCTATACCAGTACAGTGATCTGTTAGACACAATATAAATTGATAATGTTGTTGTAATTGGTTGTTGCCAGTTATTGTAATTATAAACAATTTAATTATATATTGAATTTATTTAATGTAACTAAATTTTTACGTATTTCATTCTAAGTCATATTCTAATTTTCTGATGTTAATAGCACTAGAGTGCAGATGGCAAGATAAAATATAATGAATTAAAAAAGATTGTTAGTGATGCCATACAGTTGTACCACTGTGTAATTGGCTCAATCCGTAACTACATGTCCAGAATGTAATGTAAGTTTCATGAATAATCATGTAATATACTTCAACAGAGGTGATCATTTACATGATTATTCACATAATTTATGAGTTTTGGTGTTAGGTTTTTCCCATTTTTTCTTCCTTGTATGAAGTAAAGGAAGTATTGTGATCACGAAAAATTTCGGTTTTCAGATGTCAATGGAAATATCCATTTTGACCATCCCTGAATCCATTTTGACTAGTTTCGGCGTGACATCAATACGTACGTATTGTACATATGTATCTTGCATATGTATATGTGCATATGCAACTCAATAACAATAAGCTGTAGGATGTTGAAATTTTGAATTTAGGACTGTTGTAACATCTAGTTGTGCACCTCCCCTTTTGATTGCAACCGACTTGACCAAAAATGTCAAAAAAAGCCCAAAATCTAAAAAAATTGAATTTTGGACTTTTTCTTAACTGCAGTAAGTAATAAGTCTTCATTGAGAGCTTTTCAACAATATATCATAAGTAGTACTTATTTTCATTGATTTCAAGAGTTATTATAGCCAAATAAATGAAATATTTGGATCGTACAAGGAGAAGGCACATTGGTTCGAACTCAACTTCATTTCCATTTTTTTAACTTGTTTTTAATTTAAATATATTGATTTATTAATAATTATTAACCTCTGATTGTAAAAAAAAATGTGTATATGCAATTTAATAGGCGTACAAGGAAGTCATGTGGTGTCCACATCAGATTTTTTTTATGGTATACATCTTTTAATTGTATTAAATTCTCATTAAAAAAAAAAAATATATCTGTAGTAGATCTCGTTGCACACATTTTAGAATGTAAATCCAATTTCAACTTAGCAGTTGATTTCGAGCTGATAATTCCTGAGACAGTATTGTTAATTCAGCTCCAACCAAAGTACCTACAAAGGTTCATTCGGAAAGCTCTCGGACTGACAAAAAAAAACAAAATCTTTCAGAGCTGTTTTTAATTTTTAAATGCAATCATCATGCAGTTCAATACATTTTAACCTATAAAATAAGTGGTTGTCTCAGCTTTAACATCATCATTTGAAGTGAATCTTTGTCCAGCCAGCTGTTTCTTCAGATTTTGGAAGAGGAAGTAATCGCTGCGAGCCAAACTGGACAAATGTGGTACAGTGGAAGCACTTTAAAGCATAGGTCTTGAAGTTTGCAGCATCAATCCAAAACATTTGGGCAGGGTTATTATTGTGGTGAAGAACATTTTATTTTTTGCCAGGTATGAATGTTAAGTATGATTAGCACATTTCAATCAGTCCAGCAGTGAAACGTAATACCCCTGTGAGGTCTTGCCTTTTTACAAATAGTTTGTGATCACAACACCACAAGAATAAAAAAAAAACCGTGACTTTTACTTCAGATGGAACCATTTTTGCATTCTTTGGTGCAGTTTCACTTGCTTCTGCTCACTCTTTGATCTCTGTCATGTAATAGGAAATCCATTTTTTACCTACTATTATAATACATCAATGAAATTCAGTGGAATCGTGTTCTAATTAATCTAAATACTCTTCGAGAAATGTTCAAAAGAATGTGTTTTTGACTGTAACAATCATGAAACCTATCAAGCAGAAAGCTTTTTCATACTCAAAACATGTGTAAATTGTACCAGATGTGGTTTACAGGATGTTTGCAAATTAGCAAGTTGCCTTTAGTCAGCAATCATTTAATTTGGCATTATGGATTTTTTTTTATGATTTCATCAGTCATAGCCACGTCAGTTTTTTCACGTAATAAATTTATCAACTTGAAAATGAATTTATGAATACATTTAATAAATTTAGCAGCCACTTTTTTACCACTGAAAACAAAAGGTAAGAATCCTTTTAAGTGGAATCTAACTCTTTTTGTACATCTGTCAGGGTTAAATCTTTTAAAACAACAGCTCAAATTTTGGTTTTCTCCATTTTTCAGATAACGTCAAAACTTATTTGCTATATTCAGCCGTTACAAATAAGCAACTTACTCACGCATTTTAAATCTTTCAGGATGCTGTCTAAAGGATCGTACTTCACAAATATTATTTGTCATTTGGTCATTCTTGCTTCATCTTTGTATCAGGCCAAGAACTTTCTGAACAACTGGGTTTAACACTCTTAGCGCCATGCCTAAATCAGTAAAACTTCACCCCAGGACAGACATTTTTTATTTATTTATTAAGACCATTACGTGTGCATCAAAATTATACACATGGCCCTAAGAGTGTTAAAGTATGAATTTTTGTCTGCATTCTTATTATTGGACATTTAAGTAATTATAAACTGTGAGAGTTTGCACCCATAAAAATTAAAAAAATAATAATAGTTGGTTGACAATGATGCTTAATAATCATTCGAGTGATGCATTGTCAGCTCTGTAGTAAATTAAGCATGAGATTCAGTATTTACTGAAGATTTACAAAAGAAGTTCCTTGCATAAAATAATTTAGCATTTTTTTTACCATTGTCAGTTGGTAGCAAACGTCTCCAAAAATGAATATAAACCAGATTAATATTCCAATATATTAAATAAGCTTTTTTAACTTAAAAATCATTAAAAATTATAGGGATTCATTTTCAAATGGAATTCATTCTTCTAAAGCTTTTTCCTAGCTAATTTAAAACATCTTTATTTAAGTTTACAGTAGTATATTCTACTAATAGTTTCTTTTTTAAAGTATTATTCTAATCAATGACTGATCTGTAATGTCTATATCTAGAATTTCCAAATCATAATTTTCACAACTTAATGGTATCCTTATTCTAATGACAATATGATCTGTAGTCATACCAGATATAAGCCTTGTAGGACTGTTTGTTATAAAACGAAAACCATGACCTTGAAAAAGAAGTAAATATTTTATCAGTTATTGCATCATCAATCATATTATTTATATTTCTATCACTGGCATGTTAACATTCTCATTCAATCTCTTGCAAATAATTCTCTAATTCCTGTAAATAGATATATATTTTGATACGAATTAAATCTGTAAAAAGCAGTTATGTTAAGATTAAAAATTATTTTTCTCAATTTCAATTCATACACCATGCAGATTTAACATTTAATTTAAAATAATCAATACAATGTAGGCCTATTCCTATTTTAGTATACACAATAACCCCTCCTGCTCTACAACTAGAATTACAGTTAGAGAAGCAGTTGTAATTATCTATTTGATATTTAAATAATTATTCTTTAGAAATACATATATTTCAGGCATTTTTTCTGGTAATAATGGCTCTTGTAGAAACAATGAAAAGTTCTCACGCATACTTCTAATATTTTGTAAAATTAGACATAAAAAAACAAATAATGGCCAACTACATTAACTTATCTAATTTTTAATCATTTTAATCAATTCTCTTCAGTATTTTCTTACATTTTTAAAAATTTACCAAAGTATGATTGTGCCATTTAGCAGTGATGTGTGCAAACATTTTTTTTACATTCATTTTGTTTTTAAACTTCTTATAAATTTTTTTAAGTATTAATTTCATATAAAATAATTATGAGTTCTACTGCTGGAAACTGTGTATTAGAATAAAGTTTATTGCATGTTAATTGTTTTAATTAGTTTTTTAAATTTATTTTATTTGCCATGATTGCCTTAGTATATGAATATCATCACTTATGAAGCTAGTAATTTGAAACTATTCATATTCCTTAAAGACTTTTTTTAAATTGTTGATTGTTTGCTGTCTGAGTCCAGTTTTGTTAATTTTATGGAAAATTAGTGCTTTAAAAATAATTGATGATATCATATTTATATTATTTAATTTATCATTTTAAAAACTCTTGATTTTTAAATATAAAATGGGTAAAAATGTCATTGATGTGTATCAGAGTATTTTTTACATTTAAATAATAGTGAGGATTGTGTTAAAGTTTTATTATTATTTGTATGACTTTGTGGTTTTTAACTTTGTTGTTTTATGTTTCTATTGATATTGTTAAAATGTGTTGTAGTTTATATTAAAAAATTAGTTTCCATATTTAGTGACGTAAATGAAACGCATCATTCTGTTTTATACAAAATATAGAAATAAGAAACAGGAATTTCTAGCTTAATAAAATTAATAGAGAATTCAGTTAAGCTAAAAGACAGCATTAATGTTATGTGGGTTACAATTAAAAAATGTTTTCTCAAGACATATTCGTAATTGCTAAAGGCATTGAAATTATAATTTAAAAAAAAGGTTAGTTATTTTTCACTTTAACTTTGCAAAAGTAAATATTAAAATATACTACTCACCTACTCTTGTGATGATAAAAAGTATTGGAAAAAATTACAGTTTAAAATATTTAATTGCAGTCAAACAAGTATTCTTTCTCTTTATACATCAAGTCCATTATCGAATGTTTGTAACCATGTAGGCAGTTAACTTTGTCTACAGAAGACCAGAATAAAGAATCGGTTAATCTGGAAAACTACTGCCGTATATTCTTCAACCATAAAGTTATTTTTTAACCTGGCCTCAGTTTCCCATGATTTTCCCTTGAAGTACAAAACATGGAAGTTAATATTTCTTTGGTCATCATCTCCCATGTGCTAAGTACTCTTGCTTTTCCTCTAAAAATTCTTGACTACCTTTGTGCTAGTATCTGATCTTTTGGGTAGATCCTTACTTTTTCCCCTCATACCAAAGGTCAGTGGGCCGTACAGTTTTCTATTGAAAGTCAGTCTCTTAAATTCCTTATAATGTTTTCCTTCCTTCACTTCATTCATGAGCCCTTGCTCTTGCTTTTCTTTATTCAATTAAACCCTCTATCAACATAGTAAACTGCTGTAATGTCGAAACAAGTAGCCAGTCATACTTTTTGCTGTTGTTGATACTAATCTTTTTTCACCCATTTTTGTTAGTACCTTCTAGTTTCCCACTCTTTATTTGTCAAAGAAACCTTCAGAATTCTGCTCTAACAACATATCTGAAAAGCCTGAAGTTTTTTTCTTTTCTGAGTGCTACTTTCTGCCTTTCAGCCAAAAAAGGAATGTTATTGGGTCAAAAATAAAGAAGAAAAACGAAGATGGAAAAAATTTATGTTCAAGAGAAAAGAAATTGTAAACTAAATGACTTTTTGAAGAAATATAGCATTTACCACAAACAGTACCATCATGAATAAATTTAGAAATTATATAGAAGAAAAAGGTAATTACAATAGAAATTGAGTATACCAAATAAAATGCGATTGCAATGCAACGTATTACAACATATTGCACAAACATTTAAAACAAGATGTAATGTACTTATAAATATGAGAAAAAAGATTCAAATTATGTAACATATTTGATAGAAGAAGGATATGTTCCTAATGAAATTATAAAAAATTATGAAAGTATTACATTATGCAGAAAAAGGAAAATGTTTAAATATTCTAGAAAACATGAAAATATTCAATTTAAAAAGAAGTTGCTAATTAATGAACAAATAAACGTTCAATCCGATATAATATTTAAAAATCTAAAATTATTAAAATAAAAAATCACAAGGAATAGTTTCAAGGAATTAGAACCATTAGAACAGGATGAACAACATAACAGTACGAGTGTGGAGTGGTTAGAGCTTAACATCACTATTTTTCGACAATCCCAACTCAGAAAGGCTTATTACTAAAAGTAATATAAACTTACCATTGTTTATTAATTCCTTCCTCATCTGTAATCACCCTTCCTTCCTTGGCTTGAATACTTTTCTGCATCTTTATTGAACTTTTAACTTTGCATTATTATTGTATATGCTCTTTCTACATTTCTCTTAGCCAGATTTTGATCTATTTCTTACATCCAATTTTACCTCCTTACAGTTTACATTTCCTCCTTTCTTTCATCGTATTAATGATGTACTCTGTTATCCATGACTTATGTGGTGTCGTACCTTCGTATTCCAAAACTGCTTTTGTTACTTCCTCCAAATATTCTAAATGCTGTTTTTATTTGTTTTGTTGAATTTTGCAGTGTCAGTAATTTCTTTTAATCTTTGATATGTTTGATCTTCTTTTTATGCTTTGAATATGCTTTCTCTTGAGCTTAAGCTGATTCTTAATCTGTACTAGACAATGATCTGAGTCAACATTTTCACCAGTCTAGCTTTTAGCTTTAACAGGTTGACGACAGCATTTTATCATAATTTTATTTACTTACTGTGATTTTATTTTCTTAATATACAATAATCTTATTGTGTATATGCAGCATTAAGCAATTATATCAGTCTTAATAAAAGACTGCTTCTCTCTTCAGTCTTAACACATTAACAGAATTAGTGCTGCTTCCTTGTCTAGATAAACAGTTAACTTTGTCATCCATCTTATCCAAATAATGACTGTCTTATAAATTAACTGTATTTATATATTTTTATTTATTTGTTACCTCATAAAAGTTTTCTTTTTATAGTTCCTAAATTATGCCAGTTTATGTGACAACTTAATAATCATTTAAATATCTTTTTAGTCTTCTTATTTTTACATCTCTTCTTTGACCTGTGTTTTAGCTTCAGTTCTAGAAAAAACTATGAAAACCAAATTATTATATTGCTGGAGACTACATAATTAGCTTATCCAGTAGATAATTGTTTGCTTATTACAGGTTATAATTTTTTTAAATGTTTACAGGTATTAAGTTATCATTGTCATTTACTTTACTCTTTCTGGTATTTGAAATATTTCAAATCTAATTATTTAAAGCCCAATGAGTAAGAGAAAAATGTATTATAAAACTTTTTTTTTCCAATAGCACAAGCCATAAAAAATTATTGAAGGAAATTATTATAAATATGAGTGAGAAGAATTAGTTATTTGCTATGGAAGCAAAACGCAATTAAATGATTATGAATTAATAATTATATTAAAATTAAAATAATTATTCAAAAGCAAGAGATTCCTGTAACTTGTGTATTAAACTATTTTAAAATAGTTTTATTGTCAAGAAAATTAATTATTAGGCTAAAGGAGTATACAATATTTAGATATTTTTAATATAATTTTTTGTTTTAGAAATTTTTAATTTATTATACAGTAGGTTAGTGGTCTTCAACAAACTAGTTATAAGTGTAGAGTGTACGACTTACTGTTGATATTCTTTATTGTTAAAGATGCATCCTGTTAATTTTACTTATCGTTTCATATTATATTTTTTATTAAGTTTTAAATTAATTATTGTAATGTTATTATTTAAGTACAAACAGTGTGTGTATATGCTCTGTTACTATTATTCCATATTGTATTTTGGTTGGTGGTCATCCCTCAAAAGTGATGATATGTGGTGTATCATAAAGGAATACTTTAATTTATTTTAATGATTTTCACTATTCAATCAGTTCTTGAAATGAAAAGAGTAAAATGATATTTGTGATCTGTATTTTGAATGGATTTTTGTGGGCTTGGCATCCTTATATTATGCAACAGTATATTCAGCTCTAAAGATCCCATTGCAGAAACTATTTCACTTTCTTACATTCCTTAGTAAGTGGTGGGAATAATTGTTTTGCTGTTTTTATTAGTGGTTTGTACTACTTGTCAAGATACTTACAAATGTTATGGTTACCAGACATACATACAACACTAGGAGGGTCATTTAGATTGATGTATTTGCACTTTTTATTTCTAAACCGACATTGATTATCTTAACTTCTTAATATAATTGTATATTCCTTTAAGATAAACTAACATTTGATGCAAAGGGACTTTTTGAGCTCTTTTATTTCCACATTGCCATTATTTTAACTATATTATTATTACAGTATTGTTATGATTTCAGAATAAATGACTAATTACAATGTTAAGTAGTTCAATTATTAATTAGTGTTGTTGCCTGTTTTTATTCCATAACTATTACAGGTTTAAATCTGTACTTTATATATCACCTTCTGTAATATTCTCTCAGGGATGATTTAAGCGCTACATAATTCAACCATAAACCTCTGAAAAAGTAGAATGTATAGTTAGTAGATAAACTTTTAAGAAATACTTTTTTTTTTTTTGCTTTTTTCAAAATTGTATAAATATAACTACTACCATTGTCTCGCCCCCAGATGTGTACTAGATGAAACTGATCCAAACAGGAGATGGATTGATACTGAGGGTTGTTTGTAGTCTTATGGCTATTTTCTTTTAATGTAAGTTGTATAGTTACTCTAGCTGTTTACACATAGAAATCCCCCTCAAAAAATAACATTTTAAGATTAAATTGTTTACAATTAAGTTGTTCACAGAACAAAATTTCATAGTTTATTTTTAATAACCTTATTGTGAAAATGTTTATAATTGAATGAATGAATAGACTTGATTTTACAACAATAAAATTTAATGTTTGTAGTGTGATATGTTTGCTTTTTAAATAGTTTTGAGATGAAAGTTTTTAAAGTTGATTAAAATATCACAACAAATTAATAAATATGTTACGGAAATGTGTCCCATAAAATCTTACTACAAGATATATTACAGGTAACTATGAAGGAAGGTTAGTGCTGACGTCAGCATCTTCTTCATGTTTGTCAAAAAGAAACTTAGGCACCCAGCTAGCACAAAATTTGTAGAAGCCTGTTACAATTTCATACAGTACTGTTTGCAATATATGAAGAAAACGTTTTGATAATTTTGTTATTGTGAATTGATTTTTTTAAATTTTTACATCAGCACTTGCAAGTTCATCTGTGACAATTCAGGATCAACTATTTCTTTCATTGTCATGAATGTCTTTTCAACCTTCCCAAAATATATGGCACCATTGTCTTACCGCAGTGTCACTCATGATATTCCCTCCAAATACTGCACAAAGTTCACAATGAATTTCAGCAGCTGACAAGTTTTTTGTGTGAAGGAAATGGATACCGGCACACACTTTACAGTAGGTGGGATTTCCTATGACAGCAGCCATTTCGAACGATTTTTACAGGACAAACAAGCAAGTGATCTAATAATATTACTAGAACCGCACTGAACCAGGCTATTCAACTGTGCAAAGACAGAACTGCTACCTCCACTCCTTCGTGCAATATCGAGGTTAATTTACCAATAGCCCTTATACGTAATTATGGATAAAAGATGTGATTATACAGTCTAACCAGAAAAAAGGACAAAATAACACACATAAAAAAGTTTATTACATCAAGAGTAAATAATATTTTTAACATAAAAATAATTAGAAAATAAACTATTACAAAGAAATATTTCTTACTGCAAAAAATAAAGACATTTCTAATACAAAAGAATTCACTCAATACAATTTTTACATTTAAAAATTTAATGAATTTGAAAAAAATAAAAACAGAAATTCTGGATTTCTGATAGTAAATACTTAAAACCTGCAACACAATGAACTGAAAAAAATACAGTCATCACTATCACTTTTCATTCAAATGTAGTAAAATATATAAAAATAAGCATTTGTAAAAGTTATCCAGAACATCCTCTACATCCACAATGTATACATTCAACAATACGACCCTGAAAAAAAGATTATGATGTAAAAAGAAGTTAATATAAAATAGTAGATATTTTTAGTCTATATGATTCTCTACTGGTTTATAGCATGAATGTTAAGTAGTTAAACATGCTGACTTATAATATAATGGCTGTGAATTCAATTTCTTAATATATATTACATAAAATGTTTCTAGGTCTGTCCAAAAAGTATTTGACCTAGTTCTATTTTTGAAAAATATTCAGAATTAAGTAGTAAAACTCAGCATGGCATAGAACTAGACCCCAGTACGCATGTACAAATTTTTATAGACCAGAAAGCTGCTGTATGAGGTCTGTTCAGAAAATAACCGAACTTTATTCTATTAATCTTTATTATTAGTTATACAGATTATTGGTGCTTGTCCCCTTCAAAGTACCCCTAGGTACCCCATTAACACACTTTTCCCAGTGGTGTTTTTACTTTGAAAAGCAGTCCTGAATAGCATTTGAAATGGCCTTTAATGTCTGTGATGAATTTGCTTTAATGTCATCAACAGTCTCAAAATGGTATCTTTTTATCACTGATTTTAATTTCAGAAATAAGAAAAAATTGCAAGGAGCCTGATCTGGCAAGCAGGGAGGCTGAGAGAGAACAGTCATCTGATTTTTGACACAAAACTGACCAATTGACAACACTGAATATGCGAGCGCATATTATTTCATGTAACTATTGTAAAATGCTTTGACAGTATACACAGTTCACTGTTTCACCTTGAGGCAAGAATTCAAAATGCACAACTCCATTAAAATAAAAAAAACTGAGAGCATCATTTTGACATTTGATCAAGACTGGCATGCTTTCTTGGGGCATGGAGATCCATAGTGATGACTGAACTTTTTGTCTCAATGTCAGGGCCACAACCCAGCTTTTGCCTCCAGTTGTGATCCTTTGCATAAATGTTTCATCATCATTGACTTGTTCAAGGAGTTGCCAATAAACATCCACTCAATGTTCTTTCGGCTGCTGGTCTTCAAAGGAACAAAGTTTGCTGCAACTCTATGCATGTTCAATTTCTCAGTCAAAATTTTATGGCATGACCAATAGAGATGCTAACCACCTCTTCTGCAAGTTCCCTTACATTCAATTGGTGATTTGTACACACCGGATTGTTAATTTCTGATTGTAGGTATGTGTCAGTTGAATTCAAAGGCCTCCCTGGTCGAGGGTCAGGTCGTTTTCAATTGACTGACGACCACTTTTAAATCGTGAAAACCATTCACAATTGTGTAAGACCCAGAGCGTCATCTCTGTAAGCTTGTTTCAAAAGTTGAAACATTTCTGTGAAAGTTTTCCCTAGTTTCACACAAAGTTTTATGCTTCATCATTGCTCCTGAAAATCACACACTACAGAAATCATTACAAATACTTAAACACGTTGTACTCAAATAACAATAACATGAAAACTAAACGAGATATCAACAATCCAAGAACATGTGATTGCAGAGAGCTATGCAGAACACAGTGCTGCCAACTGCAAATCACTAAATATCCATTGGCATGTAATTAAAAATACTTGGTTATTTTCTGCACAGACCTTGTATGTATGCTTATATAACATGTGTTCATAACATTTTTACTTTGTGTGCCGTGACCATATTGCATCAAGTTTTACCAAAAGATTGGTGATATCCAACGTGAAACTATTAGGTTTATTCAGATTTTGACAACATTAGGGGATTATGCAAATTATAGAATGGTATAACGTATTTAGAAATGACCAAACTTAAATTAGCAGGGACCAGTGTACTGGTATGATATTTTTTTCTAATACTCCACAAGTTATATGGATCGCAAATATCCACCAGAAGGTGAAACTATTAATAGCATTATTAAGAGGTTCTTCATAATCTTTATAATGCAGTGCAGCATAAGTAACTAGACATTTGGGAGCCACAATAACTGGCAGCACCATTAAGAGGTTCTTCATAATATTTATAATGCAGTGCAGCATAAGTAACTAGACATTTGGGAGCCACAATAACTGGCAGCACCATCATGATAACACTTCCACCTGTTCTTTACATCTAATTCAGGATTTCATTGCCAACCCACCGGGTTGTCTAGTGGTGAACGCATCTTCCCAAATCAGCTGATTTGGAAGTCGAGAGTTCCAGCGTTCAAGTCCTAGTAAAGCCAGTTATTTTTAGACGGATTTGAATACTAGATCGTGGATACCGGTGTTCTTTGGTGGTTCTTTGGTGTTCTTTGTTGGGTTTCAATTAACCACACATCTCAGGAATGGTCGAACTGAGAATGTACAAGACTACACTTCATTTACACTCATACATATCATCCTCATTCATCCTCTGAAGAATTATCTAAACGGTAGTTACCGGAGGCTAAACAGGAAAAAAGAGAAGATTTCATTGCTAAGCAAACAATTTTCCAGATTCACCAAGCTGCTAAAGCTCCAGACTTGACTGTGATTTCTGTTTTTCAAGGTAAAGATGCTGTTGCAAGACTCCTAAATTGAAAACCAGAATACATAAAAAACATAGCAGTACAACTGATAGGTGGCCTTACAATACGAAAAGCACTGGAGAACTGCTGAGTGAATTGTTGGAATCACAAGGGATATCATTATTAAAGGAGATTAGAATTAGAAGATATTAGCCAAAAGGTCTTTTCTAGACCAGATGCCTTTTGAACAGACTATGTATTTGTTAAAAACATAGCTTCAAGTTTATAAACAGTGTATAAGTTTATACGCTAGAAACATAAAATTCAACCATCTACATAAGAAGAAATGACCAATATGTAGGAATCAATAATATGCAAAATATGCCTTACTTAAAATGTTTTCATAGTAGTTAAATAATAACTGAGGTAATACTAACATGCAAATAAAAATAACAAAAAGTTGAATAATAAAATAAAATAAAAGCTTTTAACCCTGCAAACATTGGCAATCTAAACAGTTCCAAACCAGCAGATGAAACTGCATTTATATATTACTTCTCTCTTTTAATATTATGAACTTTGTTCTGACTATCTTCATGCAACTTACCCATTCAAAAATTATAGAAAAAAATAAAACCAAATGTATTTACATTTATTAATCTTTCAAGAAGTGCCTGTACAATTTTAAACTGTATTTTTATTCTTGTAGTTGCAAATATTTCTTTTAGAAAATGTTACTAAATGATGACTAACTTATCCATTTATCTCTATAAAACAGTTATATCTTACAAATTAATAAGTTTTATACATTTCAAGTTACAAAAGTTTTCTGAAAAAAAACGACATTTAGATTCCAATCTAAAATCTAATCTAGAATTACAGATTAATAGAATTCTAAATGTTCACATTTAAATTTGAGTACTCATTGCTTAAAAGCACCATTTTTGAAATACTGAAAAAAGTTTTAATATTATAACAAAGTAAAGTTAAAATTAGTCAATATATGTAAAATCAGTAATCAGCTGGTATAAATCAATATAAATAATGTTGATGCAAGAAGAGTAAAGGACTAAGTGGAAAAGTAACTGCTGTTGGGTAGGAGTAGGGAGGGGACAGTCTGCACAAAGAAGTGGTTGGATGTCCTCAGGGGTAATCATCAGCTACTGTTTAAGTATCTATGACTCCCTGTACTAGTCTGAAGTCCTGTGGCGAATGCAACATGCCTCTGAATAATGCCAAAAGGCATATGGCAACAGAGGACTGGAAGAGCAAAATGCAAATAAAGGAAAGAATAGCAATGGCAAAGGAAGTCTTCAATAGAAAAGGGAATTATAATGTAATGAAAGTCAGGACAGGACTTAATGTCTTGTAAGAAAGTGAAGCATGGAAGTTGAGGAAGAGGGAAAGGGATTGGAATTCGGCTCTTGTAAATGACTTGAAAGAAGTGAGGTATGAGGAAGTAGTGGACAGGAATAAAGAAGAAGGAGCACTTGCATGAGAAAAAGAGAAAAGGAACACGGGGTAGGGACATGTGGTTAGAGGGAGTGAAATCTTGACAATTGGACTGCAAGGATAAGTAGAAGGAAGAAAGACAAATTAACAGATGAGGTGAAGATTGTAGGAGAAGGCTTGGGACAAGAATGGATGGAGATAACAGTGGTAAGGAACCTACTGCCAGGCAGAATTCCAAGTAATGATGATATTTTAGAAAATAAGCTCAAATAACAAGCGATAATATACAAATATAAAAATATAATCCTTTCTGCAATAAATGTCAAAAGTATTAGTGCTAATAGAAAAAACTACTTACTTCTTCAAGTTTTGATTTAGGTACCCGACAAATACAGCTAGTCCCAAAATTTGTATCTCTGGTTTGAATACAACGTAAACAACAGAGGTTTTCATATCCTTGTTTTTTCCATTTTGCAATTAAATTTTTATCAGCTATGTTCTCTTGCAAACAGTAATCGTACAATTCTAGAATAGACATTAATTTACATTAACAAAAAATTAATAAATAAAATTGCATATATTCAAATTACAAAGAAAAAGGGCATTATTTAAAATTGATAATTTTTAAATTATCATTATTAAACATATAATTATCATTAAATAATATAATTTATTTCAAAATTATAACCACAGTGTAGCTAAAGAAAGAAAATACACCAGATATAAGTTTTTATAATTTCTTCACTGGGACATCACTTGCAATGCTTGTAAGCCTGCCCGGTAGTTATTATTAAAAGGGTAATATAACTCCAAAATAATAAGCTATACAAGGTGTAAATGTAATAATAATCATATAATAAAGATCTACTAAAACAAGCCAAAAAGGCAAAATAAAAGCCAAAACTAATATCACAGACAAAGTTGATAAAATATTAAAGATAAAATAATAGAATAAAGAAAGTATAAAAACTTACCTTTCTCTGATGGGTTGTGCAAAAATCCCCACCCCGGATAGTAAAATTAAACTAAAAAATCAAATCGAAAATAAAGGATAAAATTACTAAAAAAAACTCTCCTTACAGAAAAACATATATAAGTATATTAAATCCTTTGCAGTAACCCATTACTATGCAAAAAGAGAAACATTCGCTCCAAAACCCTGCCATCATTGCCCAAGACATCACGAATGCTGCTGGGTTTATTAAACTACGACTCAACGCCACATAACATACGCAGTCCACGAGAATGTGGTGCACAGTCATGCGGCAGTTGCATCGTGTGCACAGGGGTGGATCTCCTCCTGACATTAGATATTCATGCGTGATCTTCGTATGCCCCAACCGTAACCGGCAGAGGACCACTTCCTCATGATGAGAGTTCCTGCAAGAGGAGCCCCACGACAACACTGAGTCTTTAATCAGTCGAAGTTTACTGTCGACGGCAGCCGTCCAGCCACTTTGCCACCTTGCTCGGAGCGATTGTTTTATATGATTAATAAAATCAAAGGTAGTAACTCGGGTGGTGAAAGGAGGCTGAATACACGCATCTTTCGCAGCAGAATCTGCCCTCTCATTACCAAGAATCCCAATGTGGCTAGGGATCCAGCAAAAACCTACTCCCTTGTTTCGTTTTCCTAACTCAGCGATTTTATCATAAATGCCAACGACGACAGGATGTCTGGAATAAAGGTTTTCCAACGCCTGGAGAGCACTGTATGATTTCTTATTTGTCGCTGCAAATAAGAATGTTCCTATATTTATATTTAGGGCCAACGATACTTAGAGCCCTATCCACAGCGAGCAGTTCCACGGTGAACACACTCGTAACACCGGGTAGGCCAAACATATAAGTCTGTTCATCGTAAACAAAAGCACAACCAACGTTACCGTCATGCTTCGACCCATCAGTGTATACCACCACGTCTGGGTTCGACTTGGTGAGGAGAAACTGGAACACCCGCTGGTAAACAATAGGTGGCGTTGATTGTTTATCATACGTTGAAGATCAAACGTAAAATTTACATGGTTTATTCTCCACGGGGGATTCGAGCACGGACATGATGGAAAGAACGAGGGAGTGCCAACATTCATATGCTGCAGCAGACGTTGTGTACGGACACCCACATGCGCAGTACAATGTGGACGGTCCTCATACTTCCTCAAATTAAGATTCTTAAGAACTGGGTCAAAAGCTGGGTGATTCGGCTGTCCGCTGAGACGGGTAAAATAAGATAACAAAAGCTGGTCTCGTCTATCCCAAAGTGATGGCTCGCCACTGTCTACAAGTAAGCTTGCGATAGGGCTCGATCTAAACGCACCCGTGGCAAGCCGAAGAAAAGAATGATGCACACCGTCCAGTAAGCCTGACATGGGATGCTGGTTATTCTTAAGAATTATTAAGTTTTTTCTAAGAATTACTAGTCACTTACATCAGATTGTCTGCTATTATTATTATTATTTTTTTTTAATAGTAATGGAACTTAATAAAATAACTTCATAAAAAAAAATCTTATAATAAAATATGAACTTACCTTTATATTCATCAACTTTCATGTTATTTATCCACTATTTAGAAATTTAAAAAACATATCAATCCCCAGGTATCATACTGAACCAGTATTTTTATAGTAATAAACAGTTTTACAACAAAAATTCTTAACGCAGTAATTCTTAAAATTAGAACCATAAATATCAAAAACTGAAAAATATAATTAAACATTTTTTTTGTCTGGCCTATGAGGTTTATTTAGGGGGAAAGTTTTTGAAGTAAGATCCACATTTTTAATTTAAAAATAAACTGAAAAATATAAACTAACTTCATTATTTATGCATAGAGCACTACTCTTTTACATAGCTATTTTCAAGTTCAATACATTTTAATGTTTCACTATCCAGCCACTATCTGCCAGTGACTTCAACCATACAATAACACCTTTTTTCAATTTGCTATCACTGCCAAACCTTTGAGATGCAAGCCACTGTTTAAGATGGAGAAAAAGAAAATAATCAATTGCAGCTAAGTCAGGGCTTTTGGCTGGATAAGTAATGATTTTCCAACAAAATTTTTCCAATTGTCTGTCTGATTTGCCATTGTCGTGCAAAAAAAATCCCATGGGATAGCATCCCACCATGTTCTTTTTTATAGCTCTTCTAAGATCTTTTAACACTTTTGAATATGTACTGGTACTCACAGTACTTCTGTGATCACTAAATTTGACAAGCAAGAAACCTTTTTGTACCAAAAATACTAACAATAAGCTTCTTTACTGCATGTTCTTGTTTGAACTTTTTCAGTTTAGAGGATGATGAAGGGTGCCACTGCACTGACTGCTGCTTAATCTTGATGTTCGAATAAGAAACCCAGGTTTCATCTTTGGTAACAAAGTGATCAAACTATTCATTACCATTTTCATAACACTGCAAAAATTCATTTGCTGTAGCAAGACATTTTTTCCTCTTATGAGTCAGTTAATATATTTGACATACAATTTTTTATAGCCAAATTTTCAGTTAAAATTTCATAAATTAAAATTTGTTAAAAAATCAGACAATTGTGACTGGGTGAAGTGCTGGTTTTCTCAAATTTTTTCAATCAAATCATCCATTACTAATGACAGAAGATATGTTTTTAATCATGAACATTTGTTAACTCTTCTCAAAACGAATGGCATCATTATGTTAGCATCACTCATAATATATTCAACCTGCAAATGTCATCAGATTTGCCTATGAATTTTAGCTGGAGAATTGTCTTCTACCATAAAAAAAAATAGATTACTCCTCATAATTCACATATGGCAGAAACACGAATTGTTGCACTTATTATAAATGGATGAATATAACAACAAAATGATTAAACTGGTGTAGCTAACAGCTGACTATTGAATGAAGTAACAGGTATGCAAGTAGAATCAGCTTACATCATATATACAGGTGGTAAATTCAGAAAATTCTTTAAAAACACACATTGTCTCAAACTAATCCATTGAACTGTTTCAAATTAACTAAATTTCTGGAATTTGTGAGTTTCTGTTGAAATGACAAAGAAAACTACCACTAGATACCTAAAAAGTGTTATAATTTCATAATGTTAAAAAGATTTGCCCTTACCAAACAAACATAATAAGTATTCAGTTATCAATATAACAACAGAAAGAAAGCATTCATGGAATAAACTCTTTAGTTCTTAATAGATTAAAGAATTAGGTTATTAAAAAAACTTCCTGATTTTAAGAAGTAAAAAAAAAAAAAATTTATTTGGTACAAATCAAAAGATATAAATAGACTGATTAAATACAGAGTACAAAAACACTATTAACAACTTTGATAAATCGGAAAAATTCATAAAAGAAGCGTGAGATGCAATCTGAACATAAGCATACTGAATAATCAGAAACCTATAAAGACATTTGTAAACTAAAGCATTTTTTTTCCTTGCAGTATAGAATAAATGATTATCTTATATTAAAAAATAAAATTCTTAAGTACCTCTACTGATAGCCTTTCTTCTATAAAACAAATCATAAATGTAACGTGATTTCTGATGGTGTATCTTAAATATTGGCCATAATGATTCAACTTTACGTTTACCTTCATGCGGTTCAGTTTCAGCTGAAAATTAAAAAAATGAATAAATAAATTGACAAGATAAATAGAAATAAATAATGAACCATAATCACAACTTTTTTTTAACTGTTATTACTATGACCTGAATGAAATTAACAGTATATATACTAATAATTTAAAAAACTCATTCTTCCCATTAACAGAAGGCCACTCCCCAACTATGTACATTAAGACACATAAACTACATAGCAGTTAAATTTCTTTTAGATCCAATTATTGTTACTATTAGCAATGCGAATTGATATTCATTAAATAAAAAACAATACCCAAACCTGGAATTACCACTTGAGAGTGAGGTACACAAATGTACAATTAGGTACCTTCTCCAGTATCATTAAACAATTAATAAAGTACTCCCAAACTTTGCAGAACGCTGAAATTTTTTACATTCTAGGTTTTCTCGGTTTATATTTGTGGTATTTCAAGATTGGTGGTGTCATGTACACCAATTGACTTAAAGAAGTAAAGTTAGTTAAATTTTTCAAAATTTGGAAAGACAGATAATGACACTAAATTATACAATTATATTTTGATGCTGAAGCTGAGAGGTTTGATTGAAACTTATGAATAGTTTTAAGCATTTCAAAAACAGAAAAACCCTTTTTATATTACAAATGACAAATATCTTGGGAGGTTTTTCAACTAAAGTAAGATAAAACCATTAACTGATAAGAAACATGCAATTTAAATAAAACAAAATAGCAATGATATATATAGCTGTAGACAAGATAAGGTAATTTATAGACAAATTCAATCAAATGAAAAAGTCATGTCTAAGTAAACTGATGAAAAATGCATTAGAATTAATTAAAATGTGACTTTTCAGAATGGGCATCATACTTTAACCCAAATAGCCTCTATGTTATAATACTACAAAAAATTGAGCTACAGTAAAAATTAGCCACTTTAGCCTCCATGGCGCATTTGGTAACGTTTTGACAGAAGGTCCAGGGTTCGAATTCCGGTCAGTCATGGCATTTACACACGCAAAATTTTTCGATTTCTTTTCATATCTTCTCCTTTAAAGCAATACCTAAATGTAGTTCCGAGGGCTAAAAAAAAAATACCCCGGTCTACCTCTGGTTGGCACACGCAGTTTTGACATTGAATAAACAATTTTTTTAAAATAATTACATTTGCTATAGCATATATATATTTCACAACCAAATAATTTCCAGTTGCAGCAAAAACAAAATAATCGGATTCCACCAATATTTAGAGGTTATGTTTCGACAGAAAATTATTATAGCATACATAATTTCGAGAGAATTGGTATCAAAATAGCTAAAGAAAACAAATGAAAAAAGTATAAAAACTAACCTTCTCGCATTTTCTGTTCTAATTCTTCTAAAGTAGGCTCAATCAGTTCCCAACCTTCTGGAGGCGCTTTTTTGCTTCTTCGAACCTTCGGCATACTTACACAATAAATATATAATACAATATCTTTCAGCAGTTGAAGTGAATATTAAATTTAGCGTAAACAGTATTTAACACAACCAAACAACTGCAGTAAATAAACACCTTACACTCAACGTATTCGCACAACAGCTGGCGCATGCACACATCAAAAGAGTAATTCCTCAGTACAAGGAGCGCAGAGGTAGTTAAATGTGTATTTGGTTATGTCATCGCGATAATAAACAGCAGCATTTACTTATTATTGTGTAATACCCATTAATTGTGTAATTAGTGCCCGTAATTGTGAAAATGTTAGAAAGTGTGAAGCATATTATTTTAATTTTATCTGGAAAAGGAGGAGTTGGGAAAAGTACCATAAGTACTCAACTGGCATTAGCATTGAAAGAATCGGGTTATAAGGTTAGTTAGCATTTTAAAATACTAACAAATTATATTAACAGTCAGTCATTGTTTTATATTATAAGTTTGGGAGATTGTAGAAGTGAGAGTAAATTATTAGTCTCCTTGTGTCGATTATCTTTGGTACTAACATCGTATCCTCGGTAGTATAGTGGCCAGTATCCCCGCCTGTCACGCGGGAGACCGGGGTTCGATTCCCCGCCGGGGAGGTGTTTTTTTGTTTCTTCTAAAATTCTTTGTTATTAATGAAATCAAAAATGTTTCTTTTGATACATAGTGTACAGTTTTTTTTTTATTTTGTAATTTTTATTCTATTTTCATTTTTGTACATCTTAAGAGACATATACTATTTGTATTTTTGTTTTTTGTTGATATATTGTTTTATTTTGTAAACGATTAGTAAAGTTCTTTCCATGAAAAAACAAATTAAGATTTTATTTAGGGCCGAGCAGATTTTAACAACTTTTGATTGTAATGGTAAATAGGTTATTTAATTGCTATATTTTTGCCTGGTACAGTCAACAATGAAAATTATTTTAAATATAAACATTTTAGACAACTGGCTGAACCAAAATTATTACTGTTATTTAAAAACTTATTTTCCAAGTAAGTGTTTAAACTTTATTTTAAAAGTAAATTTGGTTCAGTATTGTTTTCAGTTTTAAATAAGTTAGTTATTATTCCTTTAATTATGTTAAAGATTTACTATAAATATAAATTAAAAAAAAAAACATCTTTCATATAAAGAAATAAAATTAATTCTTTGTCATTAGTTTAATATTTTTGCACATAAAACTTACTGTAAATTACATCTGTATATGCACCTGTCAGTTTTATCAATCGCCAAGTTCATTCCATATAGTAGAACTTTTCTTCCATATTGAAGGATCAAAGTCATAAAACCAGCTCTGACAGTAATTTTCAGCTCATCAACATTCCTTAGATTAAGTGAAAGATATTTTTCTTTGATTATGCCCAAAAAGAAGTCTAGAGGTAGCCACGTATTTCAAACACCTAATAATCTACCACTCTTCAAAATGTTCATTTAGAAATCCCTTACCAATTGACCATTATGAGCTGGAGCTCTACCTACTGTAAAATGACAGTTAATTACATACCAGTCAATAATTTTTGAACACATTAAGGTAAAAATGCTGTAAATACTACCATCAAATAAAAGTATGGTCCTAACAGATGAGTTTCTGATATTGCTGCACACATATTACTTTTAGTGGGTTATTTGTGATTTTCTCAAAAGTGGAAATTTTCATTACGAAGCATACATATACCGAGATCTATTACCCAGGCAAACAGCACACTTATCAGAGAAGAAAACTGGTCTTTGTGATTTTAATTACAGTTTGAAGTAAGTTTTTTAAAAATGTTTTATTGTACATCTTGGTTTTTTGTGTCGTAAAAGTTCAGATTTAAAATTAGATTATTTCATTTTGTCTGTCAGTCAGTGAGGTATATTTAAATTAAGATGTATTGTTTTTCAATATAATTTTGTTTTCTTAATGTGTTCTGTTGTTACTTTTTATCTTGCTGATTAGTATTTAGAAAACACAAACAACAATATTTCTGTGCAGTTCTTGTGACATTTTCATTGTTTACTGCTTTTGGCATAAAATTTTATTTTTCACCAACCATTTCTTACAATAATATTACACTTATTAAAAATTATGAAATGACACTCATTCATAATTGTAAAATGTCATTTCATAATTGATACTAATAACAATTACTACTGATTGATATTATTAGCAATAACACTGCAGTTTTTGTTCTGATGACATATAAAGAACACTATGATCTTGATGGTATGTAGAAAATTTTTAAGCTGAATCAAATTTATTTTAGATAAATATATATTTTAATTAACATTATAATACTTCCAATCATTCTTTCAACCCCTTTTAGTTTCACAGGAGAAGGTAGCAGTGGAGTGGACTGATTGAAAGCACAAGTGTACTATCCCTTTAATCACACTTAAAATTTAAATCATTATTATGTAGGTTTAACAATTTTAAAAGATTAATGGTTTTGTGTAATCTTTGCCACCAGATTTTGTAGAAAAGAGATATATATGGATAATTTCTTTCTTTTTTTTTGTTTAACCTCCTGATCTACTGTTAGGCATTGCTTCAGAGAATGAGATGAATTAGTTGTAACGTGTGTGAAAATGTCATGCCTGACTGGGATTCGAACCCGGGACCTCCGGATGAAAGGCTGAGATGCTATCACTTGTGCCACAGAGGCTGGCACATATATAGACAATTAAACCTATTATTGTCCACGTTAAGGATAGCTTCTTTATGCAACACTGAAGAGGCTGATTACTCAATTACAGCTGAAATTGTTTTTTAGACAGAGATGAATTTTAGTAACTTTTAAAATAAGCCAAATCCTTAAACTGTAAAGTTCAAGGATTCGAGCCTTGAACTTTACAAATGAAAGAATAAGATGCTATCACTTCATCACAGAAATTGGCAACCACAGAAACCATAATTATTGTACTTTTTGAAATTGTCAACATATTAGCTGTTTCCAACAGAATAAGCAACATTTTACACAGAATAGCGAAAACTGTTTTTATTAAGATTTATATAACATTCTAGAGAATATAAAATAAATATGGTATATTTTATTAAAAACAAAGGTCAGTTTAACATTACAGAATTACTTAATAGTGTGGTTTAATTATAGGAACATAGCAAATTTTTTATGTAAAGTGTTAATTTGTTTTATGCTTTTAAATTATTTTTGTAGGTTGGTTTATTAGATGTGGATTTATGTGGACCCAGTGTTCCATATTTATTAAAATTAGAAGGTCATGAAGTTCATCAGTGCCCTGAAGGATGGGTACCTGTTTATTGTGACCAGGAACAAAAATTAGCTGTTATGTCTATAGGGTTTTTATTAAAAAGTAGAAATGATGGTGTTGTTTGGAGAGGGCCTAAAAAAACAGGTCAGTACAGTTTAATTATGTAAATATTTAACTGAGAGTACTTAATTTGTATAGTAAATAAAAATTTTTAATAGTGGTTAAATAAATTCTGCAAATATTAATAATTCTTTTTTGTCTTCACTCATTTGACTGGTTTGATGCAGCTCTCCAAGATTCCCTATCTAGTGCCAGTCGTTTCATTCAGAATACCACTACATCCTACATCCCTAACAATTTGTTTTACATATTCCAAACATTACTTGCCTGCACAATTTTCCCGATATACCTGCCCCTCCAATATCAAAGGACTATTCTAGGATGCTTATATTTTTCCAGATGCTTCTTTCTTCATTTCATAAAGCACCACATTTCAAAACCTTCTAATTTTTTCTTCTCAGGTACTCAGATTGTACAAGTTTCACTTTCATATAAAGCTTCACTCAAAACATATACTTGTAAAAATGCTTTCCTGATGTTTAAATTAATTTTTGATGTAAGCAAATTTATTAATAATTATTATTACCTTATAAATAAAATTATAATATTTCCAATTCTGGAAAGTATCTTTTAATTGGCTTGTGGGTTGGACTTTTAAAAATAAAAATTAGTCCAGGTAAACTAAAGTGTTAACAAGATAACATTATCTAAATATCATTAAGAAAAAATGCATGATATATTTTTATTTATTTCCTGCCCATTTAGTACATTGCATCGGGACTTGATTGGCACAATGCAATCAGTTTAACTTCACATGTACAGTCATAACCATGTACAGTCTTAACCATTACAGAATATTAAAATGATAATAGATAAGACATAAAATAACAAATGAACTAATAGACTTAATTTAATGATAATTGAAATTTCTATAAATAAACAGTTCAAAATTAAACACTAATATACTGAATACAAATAATTATAAAATCTATATATATTAATAAAAGAAGAAAACGTTTAATATACAATATATAAACAGCTATTATACACATAATCCATCTGTTCTTGTAACCATATGGTTTCAATTACAGGCAGTTAATGGTTATAAGAACAGATGGTCATATTGACAAGTCATATGACTGTTTAGTCAATGACAGTTGAGAAGCCTTCAGTTCACATTTTATCCACATGTTAAGTAAACTTGATCATGCTGTAAATAGTTTTAAAGTTACAATATGGTTTTTAATTGACCGTGGTGTAAAGTACAAAATATTATTTTATGTAATACTTCATTTCTCTTATTTATTTTATTTTTACCATGATAACTATCTTTTTGGACAACTTTCTAATGTGAATAGTTTTCTGAAATCAACCATTTATAAACTTCGCTGTATTTTTTTGCCTACTTCATGTGGGTCCTTTCTTGGTTAGACAAGACCACTAATTCAAGGAATAATAAGTAAAATGTTTATACAGTAAAATGTGCTAACACTATAGGCTGCTTTTGCAATTAATTTGATAATTATAATCAAAAGACAACAGTTTATTTTAATTTAAATAATGCATGTGAGATATTATAAATCAATTATCTGTATTGTACGAAGAAAAATATTGAAAAATATTAATTGTACATTACTACTTTACTGCACAGTAGAGTCCAAGTGACAGTATATGCTGAGCATTCAATATTAAACTGATTTGAAATTCCAAGGAATTTGAATTTCCAAGATTTCAATTTCTTAAAACATCATGTCTAGCCAAATAGCCCTTTCAAACAGAGGCACTCTGATAGTGCAGAAAAAATTCTCTCATGACAGGAATTGATAGACCTTTCAAGAGGCTTTTACTCTTCTCTTTGTTGTATGTGAAAGAATATACTGTTATATCTATTTGAGTTTGCTAGGTATTTGTTTATTTATTGCTTAGTTGTTCCACAAGGCTTTTAGGTATATTTCTAAAAAGAAATAGTGTATATGAAAGTCAGTAGTCAAAAATAATAAAAAACAACTAGTCAGTACAGTTTAATTATGTAAATATTTAACTGAGGGTACTTAATTTTTATAGTAAACAAAAAGCTAGTAATATTGATACTTTATCAATATTAGTAATAATACATTTTATTTATATAATAATAGATTCACAAACAGCTAGTATAGACACTTATAATCCATATGTACTTATAACCATGTGGTTTCATGTTATTACTTCATGTGTTACATGACATTATTTCATAGCCTTGTGGAACATGACATGTTCATGTTCTAGATAAAGGCTGGTTTGAGTTGTTGCGAGTGAGAGTATCTGTCACTGTTATGTTGCTGTATATTTTAACCCGCATTTTTAGTAGTAAATTATTAAACATATTTTTTGTTTTTTTATTTTTAGCCATGATAAAGCAGTTTTTGACTGATGTTTATTGGCAAGATATTGATTATTTAATTATTGATACACCACCAGGAACATCCGATGAGCACATAACTGTTATGGAAAATTTAAGGTGTATATTTTTTCATATTTATTCAAAACAGGTAGATTAGATATTATTAGAAACAGGTAGGTCCAGATCTAATATCTTAATTAATAATTATTTATTATAATTGACTGAATTGATAAAAAACTTAACTCATCATCTTTTGATGATGATTCTAACTTTCAACTGTATTTTTATTAATTCATAATTTAATCTTGTTAATTCACAGCTCTTCATCATTTAGACTGTTTATAAGATGTCTAGTTAGCTTTAATCTCCTTATATTGACACAAACTTTTAACTCTAAAATTCCAGAAATGTACATTTGCTTATATTTATCTATCTGCTTTTAATTGTAAAGAATTTTTACAATTTTTTATTTAAAGTTTAGTTTATGTACTAATTAATTAATATTATCAGTAAACATGTGTTTAGAGCTGTAATTATGTTTTAAGTATAATTACTTATATATTTTTTTTTTATTTATTTATTTATTTTAATGAAATATTAATAAATGAATAAATTTTATTTCACTTTTTTTAATTAACTCTAGCCGTTAAGCATGGAGCATTCTATTTTAATAATTAATGATTCTAAAAAGAATTAGATTGAAAGATTTTTATTGGATGTTATTTTATTATCATTTCATTAAAGAATATTAGCTATAAAGAGTAATATAATTATATTATTTGCAGGCTTGAAAGTAAAATTTTTACTGGGTCAAAAAAGATAACTGCTTCAGAAACAGTTGTTATTGAAGTGTGACTTGGTGGAATCCATATTCAGCTACCCACCCTTTGCCATTTTGCTCACTTTAACTTTTTGTCTAGTCATTTATTAAAAATGTTTTGTCTAGTCTTGTCATGTATTAAAAATGAAGATTTTATTGTTACGACATTTCATTTCATTATAAATTATCAAAGCTATGTTTCCTCTCAGAAGATAATGTCCTCTAGATAAAGAACTTAAAGACAGCTCACAAAGAAAGACAGTAATGATAAAATAACAGCCTTAGGTGTACCCCAGAATATGCTTGTAGAGTAATTAGATAAGATATCATCACTGTTCATGACAAGTTCTTTAGTGGGTATTTCTGATTTTACTGTTAAATGGTTTTGATTTTTACTCCCAAAACATGTTTTAAATAATTCACTTTTATATATTTATTAGAGTATATTAATAAGCAGAATTTACATCATTGGGTAATCAAAACTACATGTCTAACAAACATGCTCTTCATTGCTAATGTGTGTGGACAGATCCTGCAGGTACAATATTTTCATTAATGATAATCATAAAGTCATTTTTATAACCCCCTCCATACTTCAAGTGTCAAAATTTTCAGTATCCAAATAAACTTTAAAAAAAAATCATTTTAATATTTATTTTTATTTGGTTAACTTTTTATGTAATTACTGATATTCTGTCTAGGTAATAGAAGGTTAATTTTAGCTGATATTTAATAATTATAATTTATTTATTTATTCCACAAATTGATGAAGCCTAAATTAAAGTTTCTTGATGTTAGATAAATTTGTAACATTCAGAAAATGTCAAGCCTGACAGGGGTTTGAACCCAGAACTTGGATTATCATAATGGTATTCATAATAGACTTGTAATAATAATGGATTCAAAATATGGTAGTAAAACAAATAGCACTTAATACATTAGCTATTACATAGACTGAAAGCTAATTATCATTTCTAAGTATGTAAGGAAAAGCATTGTTATTATCTGATCTGAGCAGACAAGAAGGCAGTTATACTAACTAAACAGTCAGGAAAATGTTGTTAGTCATCAACATTAGCATTTAACATTCTGGGGTTAAATTGTAGAACGTTCATTAAGTTCTTGTTGTGAACAATTGTATTATCATGCCTGTCATTACAATTTTACTTTTTTCTTTTTGAACTTCTAGAAGTTATTTCAAAAGATCATAAAATATTTTTCAAGGTTTTATTTATTAACTTAGGTCGTATAGTAAAAAATATTTAATCTCTTAGCTTACCATTTTCAGAATTAAACAGATCACTCCATCAGAAAGTTTAATGGTAGCTGGCTGAAAATTCATGGAGAGACTGAAACTTAATAGTGTGATGAATGAGTAACTGTATATGGTAACTAAACAAAGAAAAAGAAACACACAAAAATGAATTATAAAATACAAGTTGATAAAACAAAAAGTAAGAAATTATGAAAAAATAGGAAAGATAAGATAGGAAAAAAAATCTTGTACAGTTCTGCACAAGAAGACTTGACTTTTCATTAATTTAGTTTGGTTTTAATATTTTTTAATTTGGTTTAATGTTAACAATGTTTAATGTTAATGTTTGGTTTACTAAAGATACTACAGATAAAGAAATACCAATGTCCCAAGTTGCAGCACCTTAATGACCATGTTTCTAACTGGCCCCACTCAAATTTTCACATGCACAAGCTTCAGATACACTACTTCAGCATATTTAAATTTCACTGAAATTAATTTAGTAATTTGGAGATTTTTGAACCACAAAATTTGAGCCTTAAAATGATAATAATTCAACAATGACTCAACCAATCTTCATCAAATTTTCACACACAAACTTAAAATATAATACTACACAACATATCTAAATTTCATTGAAACTGATCTAATAATTTTGGAAATTTTCAAGCCACAACATTTTATACTTAGACATATATATAAGGAGATCCCAATTTAACTGAATGCTGTTTTCATACTCCTTATGCCTCAAAACATGAAGAAAATTCATTTTCACCCCCCCCCCCCCCCCCACCACTCATACCGTGGGACTAAAAGTAATACCGTATTTTTCTTTGAGAATTGTGTAAAAAAAGCTGATGTATTAAATTATTTAAACAAGCCTATAAAAGATGATTCTTGGAACTTCCAAAAAGTGATTTTAGAAATAAAGATATAAACAATAAATGTTTTTTCTTAAGATTTATTTTCTTCCTAATTTCTGGAGAACTGAATAATTGAAAATATAAAATATATAATAAATAATTTTATTGAAAAATGTATTTTAGGTTAAACAAGCAATGTTTTCACAAGTAGATTATACCAGTTTTAAAAGCTGGTTTGCATATCAGTGGTGATCCAGTGTTCAAAATGAAGTATTCAATTACGTATTCCTTAATAGCTGTTGCATTCTAGTATGTTTTTTCTCACCGCTACAATGAATCAAGGTATAATGTACTTCATAATCGACCTATGTAAAGTACTTTCTGTGAAAGAAAAGCAAAACCAGTTAAATCTCTTTCTTAAATTAAACTGCTTTCTTTGAAAATAATGGCTGATCATAACCATATAAGGTGTTTGAGGGAAAACTAGGTATTGCTAGTAGTGACAGCTGTTAATTTCAACATGAATACTGATTATTACTTATATAATTGCATATAGACATTCATGAAAATGTAATGTTTTCTAGTTTAAATATGCTTGTAAATACTGTTTGCATGCGCTTACAGATTTGTCTTTTGATAGGGCAACTTCCCTCTGGCAAATTAGTTGGCAACAATTTTATTTTAACTTACACATAATTGTTTCAATTCTATTCTGTTGTTTTCCAACCTCAAATCAATGTTTTTACAGTTTTTTCAGTTTGTGTTAGCTTAATAATGAATGTTACATACTCTTTTATAGATCATGTTGTAACAAGACTGGTACAACAACAGACTTTAGTAATAAATTCCTGCCAATTAAGAAGAAAATAGTAGAAAACTTAATAATGGAAGGATCCAGAAAGAGCTAAAAGGAACCCTTTAAGTTAAGCATCCGTTTAACAATCATTCTTTGTAATACTGCCCAATGTCACCTATACACAGATGTTGTTCCATGAGAAGTATTACGAGACCAGAGTAGGAATTCATGGGGAAATTTAAGGCTTGAACGATGTTTCTCACACTTCAACTTGGGTCGGGTCCTGCATGTCAAGAGAATAGAAGTATAAATACTCCAGGGAAGATGAGTTGAAATCACTTCTAAGTGAGGAGTTCTTATATGAGTTAAAAGCGAGCGTACTCTGCAAGGAGATTAAGCAAGTCAGTGAAGGAGTGAATCTGTAGTTCGTATAAATGAACCAGCCTCTGTGGCATGAGTGGTAGCTCTCGGCATTTCATCCGAAGATCCCAGTCAGACATGGCATTTTTCACATGCTACAAAATTTTCATTCATCTCATCCTCTGAAACAATACCTGAACAGTGGTCCCAGAGGTTAAAAAAAAAAAAAACGTTTGCATAAATATAGTGTTCGACATGATGTCATAAGTGTTCCAGTTGGACACTGGGATACTACAAAGTTGTTTGCCAAGTTATTGATTGACAATTAGAGAAAGGGTTAAAGTGTTAAATTCATTCATAAATTATAGGGTAGTTTTATTTGTTAAAAAGGAAAGAAAGGTATTTGCAGTAAAAGAATTTAGACTAATCTTATTTTAGTAGTAATAAAATACCAGTTGTTATAGTTGTAAATATTAGCAGTTATTATAATGTATTTTATCAGTGAATTCTGGTTTTTATGTTTAACTACCTGTAAATAAATCTGGTCCTTACTTGAAATTTTATTTTGTATGTAATCGTTGATTTTTATTATTATCATTGGCATTTATTATTATTAATACTGTTGTTAGTAGTTTTATTGATTTGTCTTATTTTATTCATGTTCTTAAACTAATAAATTGTAATTATATAATAATTTTCAATTGTTAATATCTCAATATCGTGATCGAGCCACAAACATGCGACAATATAATTAGTTTTTCTTATGCCATGAGGCCCTTACCACTATCAGATATTTTTTTTTGTATTCAAATGTCAGTCATTAATTTCTTGTCACTCTTGCTGTTTATGTTACAAATCATGTCTAACTATTCCTTAATCTTATATTGGTATTCCTGTTTTAATGGTTGATACTCATTCATGTACCGTTTTCTTGCGATTTATTGTCATTTTTTGTGCTGCTTTCATTTGTTTTAACTAAGCATGTGCAGCTTAACTTCACTGATGTATTTCAATTCTGTAGAAATGAAAAAGAGGTGATTCACTATCTTCAACGATTTAACATTCTACACTACATATACAACGAAGGTGATTATTAGTTGTTTTTTCCGTCTTTTATATAAGTCCATCATAAGTTTTAAGGATATTATTTGCTCCGGGCAACCTCTCCATGGCCTAAATCCCCCTTGGTATTCCCCAAGTTCCAGTTCAAGTTGGTCTTTGCATCGGTTGTATATGATTCTCGACAGGATTTTGTATGTGCAATCCAGGAGAGATATGCCTCTGTAGTTTTCAGGATTAGTTTTATCCCCTTTTTTATGTAATGGATGGATGAGGGCTGTGGTCCAGTGTTCTGGAAGTTTTTCTTCGTTCCATATTTTCACAAGGCATACATGTAGGGAAGTTTTGACTGAATAAACTGATGAGTGTTTCCAGAGTTCTGCGAAAAGCTGGTCTTCTCCGCTTGCTTTGTAGTTTTTTATTTCATTTAAGGCTGCGAGAACTTCTTGAAATGTTGGCGGGTTGATATTTACTGGTAAAGTTTTAACTGGAGTTTCAGTGTCAATCTCAAAAAGCTCTGGGGGGTCGTCACAGTTGAGGAGTCTATTGAAGGTTTCTGCCAAAATTTCAGCATTTTCTTTATTGGTGTGGGCCATATTTCCTTTTTTTCCTCTCAGCATAAGGGTGGGTGGTTCATATCTTTGAAGAGCCTGACCAAAAATTTTATAATAGTCTCGGAAATTAGTTTTCTTGGAACTTTCTTCTATTTGCTGAATCAAGTTTTTTTGGGCTTGTCGTTTGGTTCCTCTTATAATTTTCTGAGTTATTTTCCTTTGTTTGGTGAATTCATGGTTAGATTCTTCAGTTTTCTGGGTTTGGTGGTTGATCCAAGCCCGGTGTCGGTCTTTGACTGCTTTGTCACATTCTTCATTCCACCATTGGTGTTTTTTTCTTGGGTTTATAGGGGCTAGTTCTTCAGCTATTTCTTTCAGTTGGGATGTCAGTTCTTTTAAATTATTAGTTAATTTGATTTTTTTTGTTGTTTCTTCAAAGATGGCATTGTTTATTAATTTATGTGGATCATAAGCTCTTTTGTTTTTAGGTTGGGATTTTTTCTTTTTATGCGGGGTGAATTTTATTTTAACTTTAATTAAGTAATGGTCCGATCCAGTATCTGTTCCTCTCAAGACTTTTACATTATAAATCTCATTGTGATAATTCCGGTCCATGCAAACATGATCCAGTTGCCATTCTCCTTTTTTCCAATCTGGGTGTTTCCAAGTCTTCAATTTGTTTGGTTTTCTCATAAAATAGGTGGATTTTGAGATCATATTATGGTTTCTGCAAAATTCGACAAGTCTTTGGCCATTCTTGTTAGTTTTCTTTTGGGCAGGCCATTTTCCGATAATATCACGATATCTTCGTTCTTTACCAAGTTGGGCATTAAAGTCCCCTATTAAAATCTTCGTGTGGGTCTTATTTATGTTGTTTGCAGTTTGGTCAAGAAGTTCCCAGAATTTGTCCATCTCTTCTCTATCTTTTTTAAGATTGTTTTTGTCATTGGTGGGAGCATGGACATTTATTATGGTGTAGAATTTATTGGCTGATTTTAGGGTTAAGGTTGAAATCCTGGGGGAGTAAGACTTAAATTCTACGACTGAGTCAATTATTTTAAGATTGATTGCAAATCCTGTTCCGAACTGTGGGCAATTCTTCATCACACGTTTCCCGGGGATTCCTTTGTAAATTCTGTAACCCTGAGATTCAAATGGCTCTCGATCGGTGTTTCTCATTTCTTGAAGTCCTGCGATTAGGATATTTTGTTTGTCCATTATGTCTGTTAGAGTTTTTAGTTTGCCGGGTTGAGTTAGAGAATTAATGTTGTGAGTGGCAATGTAGTTTATTTGCTTGTGTCTTATCCTCAATTTTGAAGTTGTGTTGTTTTTGGGTGTTTCCAAACGCTCCGATTCATTGTTATCTTTTAAGCAGCTGCCCACCGGATCCGAGTGCAGCCTTCTCTGGTATTTACCAGACGGTGGATTTTTTCTTAAAAGACCTTCCATATTTGACTTTCAAAGGCAAGTCAGCCTTCGGTGGGAATAAATTCCCGAGTTACAACTCTGGATGTGATCCAGAGAGGTGATTCCGATTTAGTTCACCAGTAGAAATCTCCACGTTTCTAACTGGTTATCCAGACGAACCAACATGGAGGCGCAAACCGATTTTTTTTAATTGAGATTTTAAGTATGGAGAAAGTTTAAATCGGTTCCAGAATCATTTCGTCCATATATATATATATATATATATATATATATATATATATATATATCTCGAAGGTAATCAATGATCATGTTGTAAGCAAGTCCTATTTCCGGTTCACAGAATGGAATTGATGTCAATCATATTAACAGTAAAGGAACAGCATAATTCTGTTTAACAGTATTTGATAGATTATAGTCATGAGTTTTGTTGCCATCTACTTCAAAATAACCACACTACCACATTACATATATCTAGTAGGGAAGTTTACAATACAAAAATACAGACATTTTATTACTCTTGCAAAAGTAACACCAAAAAGAAGGCCAATGGTGGATTGTGCCAAATGAGGTGGTGTATCGAGAAATAGAGCCTGTTACTGATACTATGCGGAAAAAAAGAATCTCTTTCTTCGGTCATCTCATAAGAACACCGCAAACAAGACTGTCAAGAAATATCATTGAAAAGCTCTGGTTCCAAAAGCTAGAAGTAGGATGGATCAAAGAAATTAGAGAAGATATGAAAGAATTGGGAATTTCCCTGACCGACCTACAGAATAAAACTGGAAAAATTACAAAGCTAAAAGATAAAAGCATTAGATTTAAACAAAAGACAGACAAACGACAAAATACAACGAAGAGGGTGTTTATGGATGAAGAAAAGAAAGCAAGATCTGAACGGATGAAGAAATACTGGGCAGCTCGAAAGAGTAAAATAACACGCTTTTCTCAGAAAAGATCCAACTAAAATTGACTTAAGTGGTCCCATGTTGGCCGTAAAAGCATAATAATAATAATAATATATATATATATATATATATATATGTTCATCCTTTTGAACTCAGAGGTTGACATTAGTGGTCCAGATCTGATAGTGGAAATTAACAATCCCCAGTCCACCCTTTACAAATATATTGTTAGATGTCTGCTGTGTGGCCAGTGAGTGTTTAATAATAACTGTAGTGATCGTGAAGGAAGGTTTTTTGTGATAATAGAAAACTGATTCTCCTAAAACTGTAATATTAATAATTGTAACTAAAATTGCACTGAATAAAAATCATATCAGACAAATCGCTTTCATGTAATGTCATTACAATGGTAGAATGAACTATATGCTATTTGTATGCTGACTGACTATACGTACTACAGAGTCGTGCAGAGAAATTGGAAATTTCAAATTTGATGTTGGCAGCCCTGCAGGTGTAGCATAAACTGTAGAGTAATAGACATTTAGTTGTGATGAAGCAGTGGAGTGGTGTAGAGCGTGCCGTTGCTGTAAGGGCATTTTACCAACACGGTGACAGTGTGACATCTGCACAAAAAGTGTCGCCAAAGCACTATGAGATTCCACCCCACAGTCAAGTGTTCTTCACACACAATCAGGACAGGTTTGTAACTTTGAAGAGATTGATTCAGTTTTGAAAAAAAAAAATCTAGTGGGTGTTTATTGTATGTACATATGCCAGAAAATATTGATACCGTGAAAGCTGTAGTGATAAGGAATCCTCATTGTTCGGTGTGGAAAATTGCCTCATCATTGAAGCCCAGATATTAGAGCATGCAAAGAATACTCTATAACCTAGAATTTCATCCATACAAGATTCAAATTGTCTGACAACTAAAACCAAACAACTGTATATTGCATCTGTAATTTTGTGAAAAACTGTTGTCTAAAATCAATGAGAATGTTAACTTTACTAAAAATCTTTGAATTTCAGATGAAGCCCATTTTCACTAAGTGAATTTGTAAATAAGCAGAACTTCCATTACTGGGCACAAAGAAACCCTGTTCAGCTTCACCTGCATTCTTTACACAGTGCTAAACATACTGAATGGTGTGCAGTTTTGTGTCATAGGGTGGTAGGCCCTTCTTTGAAGATGAAGGGGTCTGTGCTGTCAGTGAGACATATTAGCGTTATGTCGACATGCTAGAGACATTTTTTTCTCCTAGGCTCCATTCTCTTTCAAATCTTGACCTTCAGCAAACCTGGTTTCAACAGGATGGAGCCACTTCACACATTGCCCAACAGTCTGTGCCAGCAGTGAGACGTTTGTTTGATCATATAATTTCAAGGACTGCTAACATCGTTTTGCCACTCCAGTCTCCAGACCTTTCAGTCAGTGACTTCTTTTTAAGGGAACATCTGAAGAGCGTTTTGTACCAGACTAGTTGAAGAAACCTTGCCAGCTCAAAATATAGATTGAAGAGGAAATTGCCAACATCCCATAGAACACATTGCGTTGCACTAAACAGAATTTTCAGAATTGACTTACTGAATGTACGCAAAAATGGACAGCACTTTAGTGAAGTAATTTTTAAAAAAGTAATGTATATTGAAATTTCCATTCTTGTAGCACATATTTTCAACATCAAATAAAGGTTAGTATCTTTACTTAATTTTTCTAATTATTTAGAATTTTTCTGTTCCTTTGCACCATCCTGTGTGTATGCTGAGTTTGTAAATCGTTCTGAAGCTTTCATTGATCCTCTAAAAATGGCACACTCAGCAGGGTGAAGATTTCGAGGGTCATCAGAGATAGATTATTTTGGACATGGGCCAAAGAAATTAAAGTTTCAAAACTGCTGATGGTTCTTATATTCAGGTTGAAGTCCAGGTCAAACCAGCTGAAGTTTATTATCTAATGAAAAACCTTCTGTATCCATCTTGTTGATGCTGGAGTTTAGAAATTAGAGACAGTTGAAGACATACTTCTAATCACAATAATCCTCCTGTTTGCTAATGGATGTGAATTTAAATCATTATTATCTGCTCTATTCATTATAAATCTGTGTGTGTAAACATCCTGGAGAAAAAGTTTTTGTTAAATTTGTATTATATCAAAATTTCAATAATTTTTTTTGTTTTTATGTTTCAGAACCCTTAACTGTGATGGAGCTATTCTTGTTACTACACCACAAGCAGTAGCCATAGAAGATGTTAGAAAAGAATTAACATTCTGTCGTAAAACAGGTATACCTGTCTTAGGAATTATTGAGAACATGAGTGGATTTGTTTGCCCAACTTGCTCGGTATATATTTTCAAATTTAATTTAATAATTTACTTTCTGTATTAATTTTGCTAATGAGGTGTAACTAATAATTTATTTATACTTTTATTTTTATTCAAAAACATATTATTTTCATAAATTTTTTATATTAAAATGTTTAACAGTTTTACTACTATGTTTTTGTAAATTACCACTCGCATTTGTGGCAGTTGGCCATAACAGGCACTCAAGACACTGTGATCGATTATGTAAGCCAATGTACAGAATAGTGGTCAGCTGGCTTATAAGACAACATTATTTACATATGAACTAAATGAATGTACATAGTTGCTGTAGTCTAACAGAGCAAGCATGATATGAGCTGGTGTATGACCACTGTAATTGCTAATAGGTATATTTAACATAGTCCTTGATGAAATAACAGCTCAATTTAAATGATTATCAAAGTTTCAAAAACATATTTGAATGTATAATTAGCATTATTTTCATTTGTATAAAATTAGTTTGATCAGTTTTATAGGAAGAAATAAGAAGGTGAAATCTCCTGTAAGATTTAGTTAGTGCTTAGAGTTAGTTATTGCCATTTTAATGCATCGTGAAAGTTGCATACTTTTTCCTTAAATGAGAATATATATTCTTTTCCTTGTTTTATTTTAAGTTATGGTAAATGTTATGAGTCATAACACGTGTAAGTTGTTATGTTTGCTTCTTAACTCTTCAGTTAATAAATCTGTGCTAGTTTTCAAAATAGTACATTTTTTCTATTGTTTTTCTGCATGTGGAATATAACAAATGTAGTAGTAACCTTGTAATCATTAGAAGAATTTTAATGAACTGTTCTTTATACACCTGGAAAAAAAGAATAAAATAAACATTTTAACCAGTTAGTTATTTATTACGTTTTCAGGTTTTTACATTAGACAAAAACCAATTAAACTTTATTTTTTTATTCACATTTCTTAGATAATTTTTATACTTAGAGATATAGATGAAATCATACGAAAGTGGAATGCAAGGTTAGCTTCATATATTATTGTTTTATAATGATGAAAAGGTAATAAAAAAAAAATAAACTTTTGTACTTTATCGTTGGAAGGCCCTAATAAAATTATTGACAACACAATATTGACTATTTTATTCAATTACCACTCTTGACAATTTTTTGAATTTTGAGAAAATGTGCAAAACTGAAAAAAAAAAGTTGTAACATTCTATCAGTAACAGAAATATGAGTACATGAATATACTCCGTACTAAATAATTCCAATCTAACCAATCTGTTCTTTGTAATACAAACAATGACACCTCCAAAAGCTGTTGTTCACCAGAAGGGTTACTGGACCGGAGAAAGAATTTATGGGAAAACATAAGTGTGCAGACGATGAAAATTATTAACCTTCAACACTTAAGGGATGAGGCAGGTACTGGTTCTGCAGGTCAGGGGATATAAATACTACCAGGGACCAGCAGGAACAGTTACTAGTTCTGCAAGGCTGAGTTTGGCGCACAACCAATGGCAGAGTAGTTTCACAAGCTCAAGTTGCAGTAACACAGTTGCGGTAACGGTAATATCAGTAAACTTGTGGTAACAACTAGAGAAGAGTATGGAACAAGCATTCCATTTTGGAGAGTAGTTGAGTGCAGGAAGTTGTTCGCTGAGTTATTGGTAAACGATAGTGAAAGTGACAGTATTAATTCATTCATAAAGTGTAGGGTAGTTCTATTGTAGACAGTAAAAGTAATTATATTTCCAGAAATTGATTGTATGAAATTTAAACTTCTCTACCGTTATCTTGTTGTTAATGTAATATTAGGTATTAATATAATAATAATGTTTTTAGTAAATTTTACTATATTTCGGTTTTTATAATTTAACTGTCTTTAAACAAATCTTGTCCTTTTTATTTGTACTACTATTCTGTATGTTATATCTAATTATTGTTATTTATTTTATTTTCTATGTTTTTTTAGATTAATAAATTGTAGTTATAAGAGATTTTAGTTTGTTACTTTCTCAATATCCTGGTCGAGCTGCGAACATGTGACAATATATACCCAAAGTCAGTGAGCAGTCCTCTTACAGACTAATGATTCCACCTCAGCGACATTCTCTGGGAGTAGTTTTTTTAATTTATTTCAGTTTCAATTTATGAAAAATGTTTGTTTATTTTATACAGAGTTATTGCAAATTTCATGTCAATCTTTCAGAAGATGATTATATAACCAGAAATAAGAACATAGGTCAAAAAAAGGTTTGTTAGCAAGTTTCGACTCGTGAAACATTTAGTCCTTCTTTCTGCCCCCTCAGTGAAATTAAACCGTGTTAAAATTCTTGGGGTATAAATTGAGCTGTAAATTTGGTGTTTTCTTATGGTTCTTATTATAAAAAATTGAATGTAAGTGGTCCCAGACCTCTGTCTCACTTAAGTTTTAAAAAAATGGGATAAAACACGAAAACATTTTGTTGGAAAATGCACTATTTTAGGTTTGGAATAAGATAATTTTGTTTATCTACCTATAAAGAAATAAAAATGTAATTCTCTACAAAGTCATTGCAATTTGTAATCACTCTATATATTTTACTCACACAAAATTCAATCCCTGTAGTTTTTTCCATAATATACCTTTCATCATGTTTCTTCCTTGGTGTTTTTTTTATTACCTTAATTATTTACCCAGTAAAATTCTAAGGTAATCTGGAATATTATACCAGTATAATGGCCAAAACTGTTTTTATCTTAAATATAATATTTAAAAGAGTTTTAGATAATTTGTAAACATATCTAATTTAAGATATACATTTATATTTATCTAATATTTTTTTGTTTTTCTTCTTAAATAGGAATGTACAAACATATTTTCAAGTGGTGGTGGTAAATCGTTATCAGAAATGGCATCAGTTCCATTTCTTGGTGCATTGCCAATTGATCCTAAAGTTACAGAAAAAACAGAAGAAAGTGTACTTAAAACTGTACCTGATTCGCAAGCTGCTGTTTTATTGAAGTCTATTGTTAATAAATTAACAGGACAACCTGAAATTGCTACTCGAGAATCATAAATAAGAGTATCATAATCCTTTAATTAGTCAAAAATATTGTTTTTTAGGGGGTTATTAATATATATATATGTAAGCATATACAACTTATTTAGTATATTTTAATAAGATTGCTATTTTCTATATTTCCATGTAGCTTAAAATTAAAATATAAACTTTACTTTCTTAATAAAACTGTTTATTAATTTATTTACCTGAGTGACAACTAATTTAATTATTTCATGTAATATTTAATATGTTATTTACCTGGATTCATTCCCAAATGGGTATGTTATTTTAATTGTTTCATTAGTCTTATTATATAAAAAAATTATGTAACAGGTCTGTTGATGTAATTAAGTATGTAAATTATGTATCAGACCTGTTAAAGTTTAATAAAATATAATGTTGAGGAAAAGGTTTTTTCTTATTTCAATGCAAAAATAAAACAAGCCTTTTGTATATTTCAAATGAAGTTTATTAAACCAAATATGTGCCGTTTGATCTACTACCTTTTCCAATTTTGAGATAAAATCACAATTCTGTCACTGTCAAAAACTGTGATAAGTGATTTCCATATGGCTCTTTTGAAACGAGTTTTACACCATTAAGAAAGTTCTGTAAATACTGAAGCAAATGGTAGTATGATGGTGCAAGATCCAGGACAATACAGTGAATGCATCAAAACTTCCCGGCCAACTCTCTTTATGTTCTACAGGTTATCAAAGATATGTGGAGGGGGGTCTGGTTTAGTCATGAAAGATGTCCCGTTTCCTATCAATTAATTTTGGTTGCTTTAATTTCACTTGCTTAATGTAATTTTTCTAGTTGTTGACAGTAGAGGTTAGAATCAATCGTTTGACCAAGCGGCAGAAGCCCATAGTGAACAATTCCTTTTTAATCCCACCATACATACACACAGCATAACCTTTTTTGGCATCACTCCTGACTTTTATACAATTTGCAGAGCTTCACTTTGCTTGATCTTAAATATACATTATTGTCATATGTGATCCAATTTTCACACTAATAACGGTTCATTTGAAAAGTGGTTCGATTTTGTTCCATTTTAGCTATGAATTGCAGATGAAAATAGTATCAAATAAATTTTTCTTTGTTAAATCATGTGACAGTCAAAGATTGGTATTTTTTTTTTTTTTTATACCTAACCTTCAAATGGTTTAGAACTGTTTTGTGGTCGATGTTTAGTTTGTTACTAATATCATGACTACTAATATTTCGATCTTGTTTAATTTTTTCTATGATTTCATCAAATTTTCAGTCAATGGCTGACCAGAATGAAGTATACCATTGTTGACATCAAAATTTCCAGATTGAAAGCATTTGAACCAGCTTTGTGCCACAGATACTGATTCTGAATCATGTCCATAAACATCACATATATTTTTAGAAGTTGAGTTTTGCAGTCTTCCCTTTATAATATTGCTTATGTACAAACCCCTTGTTATAAAATTTCAAAATCTATCAAATTTCTTCTTTATTCTCATTCATTTTTAAGACTCAATAACTTTTAAGTAAATAAACTAAAATAATAACCTTTCTAAAAATACTTAGTGATATGTCACCTTTCAGAAGCCCATATGAGTTGACCAATTTGATTAATATTACTGGAGATATGCTACTGTAAATTCATCTACTAGAAGAATATGAAGGTACCTTTTCCCCAACCCCAGTAGATATTTTATTATCATTATACTCTTTTGCTTATTGTCAATTTAGTGTATCATTTTCTTCCATAATATTAGCATAATCACATAAATTTTCTCCAGGCAAACCATTTACATGCAGTATACATTTTTCTGCATAATACACAGCGATTTGTTTAGTACAATAAAGTACTACTTAATTTTAATCGCCCAAGGGTTTTGATAGAGGAAAGTATAATCAATAAATAGAAACCCCCTTTATAACATCTAAAGAATTAGAATGAAATCAATCCATTAGTGATTTAGCTTACAGAGGTAGCCAAAGATTGAGGACAGAATTTTGCAAGATACACATAAAATATTCTTTTTTTCTACAGTTTAAGAAAAATTAAATAAAACCCATTTAATGCTTTTAGATTTGTAAAAAATGGCATCCACCTTACAAATAAAAAGTACTTCAATAGACATTACCAAAAAAAGACAGCGTTAAGGAAAAAACAAATTTATAATTGGCAAAAGAATGTAATTATTTGAAATTATGTAAAAATTGAAAATTATTTGAAACTATCAACTTTTTTAAATAGATCAAACCAAATGTAATAAGTATAAAATAACAAAAACTCATGACAACATTTTCAGTGATCAATCGTGCAACCATCTTCAGTGACTAGTACTCAACTCAGACCTTCTCATTCTGATGTCAGCTTGTATTGTGAATTTAGAATGTGAATGAAATTTTTGTTTGTTTGTTTATTGTAATCATTATTATGTTTTTATATATTTCATAATGTTACAGTGTATTAAAATGGTGTCCTTTTTTGTATATATGTGGAATGTCATGGTTATCAATACTGACAGATTTGCTATATATCAATGAAACTATTGACAAATATTCCCAATATGTTACTGTAGAGAGTATTTATGAGTTCATTGTATCTTTGATGATGTGTCCTATTTGATCAGAGTAAAATATTTTGCAGTCATTGTAGTTCAGTTTGTGCAATGCATTACAGAGACACTGTGTTTATGTAGTAGCTATGTTCTGTACGTATGTATGATTACTTTGGTGATGGCTACATTGTATCTAGATTCTTTAAATCTGTGAGCTAACTTCTCTAAGTCTGTTTTATATATGTTAGTATGATGTATTTGTTATTTTATCTTTATTTGGATTTATATTTTGTAGGCATTATTGTTGAAATAATTTTGTAAGGTGGAAAAAAGAACCAGCCATAATTTATTTTCTTCTACTATTCAAATATATGCTTCCAAAATATATCCCTTTACTTCCAGATTAATTAACTGTTTAAAAAATAAAACATTTTGTATTATTGATAACATAGTTTAATTTTTATATAATTGATTTTTTTTTTAAATCTGATTATAAAATGAGAAAGTAACATTGCCCTCCTTCCCCCACACACACACATTTTGGTTTTTTGATCACTGAACTTTTAATTTTTATTAACAGTTTTTTTTTAATAGTCCCTCTAGAACAGAGGTTCCCAAACTTATTTTTCTCATAGACCACTTTCAAAATTTTGCTGGTTCCAGTGGACCCCCTGCAGCTACATTTCTACCATATTTCCAGTCGACGGAAAATGTGAAGATTAGATCTAACTATGAAAATTTGCGTTACGGCTGAGTTCCATGAACTAACAGCTTCCGAAAAAAAAGTGAGAATTGATTGGTTAATTTTTGATTGACTGTGCTGTGAGTGTATGTTAAAAAAGTAAAGTTGGCCAATCAAAAAAAATGCTTCCATCCAACTTTACATTTTTGACATCTACTCACAGCACAAGAAAGCAATCAATTCTCACTTATTTTATTTAGAAAACTTCCCATTTAGAGTGGTAAAAAGCAAAAGAAAAATAGTATATTTTTTTGTGTTGCATTTATTCAAATATGTAATCATTACACTATTAATTATTATCGTTATCATATTGCAATGTAATATAATAAAATTGTCATAATATAATTAAAATTAAACGGAAGATTAATTAATAACGTAATGTAACTTCTACAATGACAATCACAAAATAGTTACAATTTTAATGGGAGGGATGTACTTGATGGATTGACAGCAAATTATCAATATTTGGCTTCAGTTTTGTTAGGAATAAGCACAAATCTCCCCGTTCTGTGATATTGAATCTGCTCCTTTTTTTTGATAAAAGGTTTGTAACGACACTAAAACTTTTTTCGACAAGATATGACGAGGGAAACGTTATCAAAACCTTTCTCGCAATTCCCCACAGTCCAGGATATTTTTCTGGTATTTCTGCCTGCAGCCAAAATGCTTGATACCCTCTTTTAAATTTCACCTTCAGCTCCTCATTAGTGCTAAGCTCGAGTAGCTCCTCTTGTAATATCACATTCTCCACTTCCGTTTCATCAAATGGATTTATGATCCATGTTGGTATTTCCATCGTCAGAATATCTTCAAATCTGATTTTGAAGTCATCATGCAGGGCAGTTAAATGTTGAACGTATGTCTGAATATCCTCATCAAGGCATTCTACCTGTGATAAGTTTGAAAACTGAGAAAATACGCGCCAACTAATATTTTGCTTCATAAATTTCAATTTTCCAAGAAAAGCTGAAATTACACCCTTTGTTTTTATTAAATTGAGACTATCCCCTTGTAATTGTAAGTTAATATCATTAAATTTTTTGAACAAATCTGTCAAAAACGCGATGTCAGCTTTCTAAGTGATCAGGTTTTCTTTTAAATCTGAATCTTTACCCTACAGAAACTCTAAAACTGATTCAAAAATTGAGTAAAATCTTGTTATACATGCACCTTTCGACAACCAGCGTACTTCAGTGCGTAAGAGCAATCGTTGGAAGTCTTCATCATTTTCATCGCACAATTGGGCAAATAAACGCGTATTCAATGCATTGCTTCTTATCTTGTTAACAGCATTAATTACAAGTTGAAGCGATTGGTGCAATCTATAACTCAGATTTTTCGCTACTAGGTGTTGTCGGTGGATGACACAGTGAATTGCAGTTACCTCTGGTATAATTCTTTTCGGATGGCTTATAAACCCACGATATCGCCCGACCATGGTAGGAGCTCCATCTGTTGCCACCGAAATGACGTTTGTGAATGGAATTGATTTTTCGTTAAAAAAAATCACTCAGGACATTAAATATTGATTCACCTTTAGTGTCCGTCTCCAAAGTTTTCGCGAATAGTAGCTCTTCATGAATTTCTTCGTCCATAACAAATCGAACATATGCCAATAATAATGCTTCATTACCAGGTAAAGTTGACTCGTCCAGTTGAATAGAAAAATGAGTTGTTTGCAGATAATTACACAAGAAACTTTCAATATCAGAGCTCATTTCATCAATACGTCTTTGTACAGTGTTGTTACTCAAAGGAATTCTTTTGAGTATGTCAAATGTAGATTTGTGCAGAACAGTTTTTAAAACCTCTTCAACAGCGGGTAAAATTAACTGTTCTCCAATGGTGTGCGGTTTTCCAGATTTCGCTATAAGTAATGAAATATTGTACGATGCCCGCAAGCCATCATCGTTACTTTCAGACGTTGAAGCGAACATACTGTGCACCGTAGGTCTCTTTTCATATTTGTCCTTCAATGTTTGAAAATATTTCTAATCTTTACCTATTTTATCAGGATGACACCTTCTTAGATGATCTTCGAGCTTCGATGGTTTCATAGAGTCATTGCTCAAAATGTTGCTGCACAAAAGGCATATAGGCAATCGCTTGTCTGCCTTTGACGGAAGAAATCCAAATTTTAAATAATCAACACTGTACAGTCGACATTTCTTCTTAGATTCAGCCACGTTTCGTAACAGTTACCTACCGGTAAATAAAAAAAAAACTTTTAGACCAAAAATTAATAAATTCTTAAACGGAGACAGTAAAAAGTGATCACATTACAATATTGTGATGTCGCGTAGGTAGAGTAGCCCTCGCGGCTTTGACCGCGCCGCGCGCAACGTTTCAATATTGTGATTTGACCACTTTTTACTGATTTTTTATTAATTTTTGGTCTAAATTTTTTTTTCAGATATATAAAAACAAACTATTAGAATCAACTTAAAAACTGATCCTGAACATAACATTTCCCGGTTGTAACCCTTATTCTGTAACACGTTGTATAAATGTATATAATTATTAGTGAACCACCAGATAGTCGGGTAAAAAAAATATTACTATAAAGTAGGGACAAAATGTTCAACCTTTCTCGGCTTTCTGTTCTTTTAGGGAAGTCTCTAACAACGGCTCTGTTCAGTATTTAATTTTTTATACGTACCTACTACACGCAAACATTACAAATATACTTATTACAAAATAAATATATCTTTACCGCAGGTGGGTTGGAAGAGATTTCTTTTAGGAATAAGCCTCGCCTTTTGTACCTATTTTTTGTAATTTGTGCATTTTTTATTTACTGACGTGTACAATAAATTGTCAAATAAATAAATAAACAATAAATTAAATAAAAGTAAGTATAACAAAAAAGCAGGTAAGTACTATTTCCGACACTGGCAAACGCTAACATCTATTCACTTTACTTTTCTTTTCGGAATTCCGGAAACAAATGAGTAACGTTTATCCTTGGCAATCGTATTTATATTAGTGAAGAATCAAACAAGTTCATGCAAGATTGCTAGCACACACGCCACAAGTCGTATTTTGTCCCTTTGCACGTCTGAACAAGCGTTGCGGACGGCAGCGGCGGCGCTTTGCAATTCTCGACACGTTCGTTTTACTGAATATGGAATATGCAAGTTTTTACAACTAACAGTCGCTGAGCTTCTCAAAATATTATCTGCCTAGATTGATAAGCAAAGTCAAGCCTACATTTTAGTTCACTATCGAAACCAGATGAATTTTCGTGGACCCCCGCTTACGAATTGTGAACCTCCATTTTTTTGTCACGCTAACGTAGACCCCGTCGAGTCTCCCGTGGACCCCTGGGGGTCCACCTGGACCACTTTGGGAATCAATGCTCTAGAATATGATTTTCTTCAGTTACACGATCACAATTCTCATTACATGCATCTGTATTAGTTGATGTTCTGTTGATCACGTTCTTTCTTTGCCCATGGGATAGGACTTTATAATATTCATGATAAATTGAGGTACAAGGCACAAAAGCTGTTACAGATTCTTGAACCTGCATTTGTTATTTTCAGTAATTCTTTATAAAAATTTAAAATTAAAGATATTACAAGTATTACTATTAGAAGAGGCTTCAGCAGACATACTATGAAATGGAAAATGTTGTCCAATACTTTTTTTTTAAAAACTTTACAAGACATGCTTTTTCAGTCTTTTTTAAACCACTGAACTTTTCGTTTCTTCTCTCTACCTTTCATCTTATGCACAGGCGATACAATGAAATTAAATTCTTTAGTTTTATTTAACTATTAACTTTCAGCTAGCCTTAGAGCTAAACTAAGTATGAAGCAAACAAATAAGATGTTTTTGTTTTAATAATGGAAAAATCTTTTTAAAAATGGTCATATCCATAAAAATGTGATTTGAAAGAAAAACGTGCTTATGTGCATATTATTTAATAATGTAAGAACAAAATTTAATACTACTTTTATTCTGGCCTGCAACATTATCACTAAAGGCAACCAAGGCTTGAGGGGGTGGGGGGGTAGAGCACCACACACATCCGCAAGCAGAGAGAGACAGAGAGAATGCGAGAAAGTGGGATAGAGTGACATTGCCGATGGAGAGACATTGACAATTGAAAATTTCCTGTAGATATACATTATCTCACACACACGCACACACACACACACATCCGTAATCAGAGAGAGAGAGAGAGAGAATGCGAGAAAGTGTGATAGAGAGACATTGCCGGTAGAGAGACATTGACAATTAACAATTTACTGAACATATACCTTATCTCACACACACGCACACACACACACACACACACACATCCGCAAGCAGAGAGAGACAGAGAGAATGCGAGAAAGTGTGATAGAGTGACATTGCCGATAGAGAGACATTGACAATTGACAATTTACTGTACATATACATTATCTCACACACACGCACACACACACACACACACACACATCCGTAATCAGAGAGAGAGAGAGAGAGAATGCGAGAAAGTGTGATAGAGAGACATTGCCGATAGAGATACATTGACAATTAACAATTTACTGAACATATACCTTATCTCACACACACGCACACACACACACACACACACACACACACACACACACATCCGCAAGCAGAGAGAGAGAGAGAGAGAGAGAATGCGAGAAAGTGTGATAGAGAGACATTGCCGATAGAGATACATTGACAATTAACAATTTACTGAACATATACATCATCTCACACACACACGCACACACACACACACACACATCCGCAAGCCTAGAGAGAGAGAGTGAATGCGAGAAAGTGAGAGAGCGAGAGAATGCGAGAAAGTGTGATAGAGAGACATTGCCGATAGAGATACATTGACAATTAACAATTTACTGAACATATACATCATCTCAGACACACGCCTACACACACACACACACACACACATCCGCAAGCCTAGAGAGAGAGAGTGAATGCGAGAAAGTGTGATAGAGTGACATTGCCGTAGAGAAACATTGACAATTGACAATTTACTGTACATATACATAATCTCACACACACGCACACACACACACACACACACACACACACATCCGCAAGCAGAGAGAGAGAGAGAGAGAGAGAATGCGAGAAAGTGTGATAGAGTGACATTGCCGATAGAGAGACATTGACAATTGACAATTTACTGTACATATACATTATCTCACAAACACGCACACACACACACACACACACACACACACACACACACACACACACACACACACACACACACACATCCGTAATCAGAGAGAATGCGAGAAAGTGTGATAGAGAGACATTGCCGATAGAGAGACATTGGCAATTGACAATTTACTGTACATATACATTATCTCACACACACGCGCACACACACACACACACACACACACACATCCGCAAGCAGAAAGAGAGAGAGAGAATGCGTGAAAGTGTGATAGAGAGACATTGCCGATAGAGAGACATTGACAATTGACAATTTACTGTACATATACATCATCTCACACACACGCACACACACACACACACACACACACACACACACACACACATCCGCAAGCAGAGAGAGTGAGAGAGAATGCGAGAAAGTGTGATAGAGAGACATTGCCGATAGAGAGACATTGACAATTGACAATTTACTGTACATATACCTTATATCACACACACGCGCGCACACACACACACACACACACATCCGCAAGCAGTAAGAGAGAGAGAGAATGCGAGAAAGTGTAATCGAAAGACATTGCCGATAGAAAGATATTGACAATTGACAATTTACTGTACATATACCTTATCTCACACACACGCACACACACTGACACACACACACACACACACATCCGCAAGCAGAGAGAGAGACAGAGAATGTGAGAAAGTGTGATAGAGTGACCTTGCCGATAGAGAGACATTGACAATTGACAATTTACTGTACATATACATCATCTCACACACACGCACACACACACACACACACACACACACACACACACACACACACACACACACACATTCGCAAGCAGAGAGAGAGAGAATGCGAGAAAGTGTGATAGAGAGACATTGCCGATAGAGAGACATTGACAATTGACAATTTACTGTACATATACATTATCTCACACACACGCGCGCACACACACACACACACACACGCACACACACACACACACACACATCCGCAAGCAGAGAGAGAGAGAGAGAATGCGAGAATATGTGATAGAGTGACATTGCCGATAGAGATACATTGACAATTTACTGTACATATACATTATCTCACACACACGCACACACACACACACACAC